>NC_073339.2:23604000-23921833 GCF_027580225.2 Misgurnus anguillicaudatus
GATTCCTTGGCTTATGCCGCATCTGTCGATATGTATTATGCCGGGATTGACCGAACCGCCTGTCCGCCATTTTGAAATCTGTGATAAATTGCTATAACTTTTGAAGTATCGGATATATCGGCGCAAAAATCGGTAGGGAGCTTCGGCATGACGTCCTGAGGAAATCAGAGAACAGCGCCACCTAGGGGTATAAACTATAACAGTTCTTATAGAACTGCTTATAACTTCTGAATTCTTTGTATGGCATGTAAGCTCTTTCCTGCTGCTCCTTGAGCTGTGTCTACTGAGTGGCGCATCTGTTAAGTCGCATGCAAAGAGATCAGGAGTTCATGGGTTCGAATCCAACCTGAACCAGATGTTAATTTCTTCTATTAAAGTTTTGTTCTTTCCCACCTATTCTTCTTGACCTGTCTGTAGTTCACATATGTTCTATTTTTGCCATGTTTTCTGTTGCTGCTCTGCACTGCGGTGGTTCTGCTCTGTCATTGCTACGTTTTGGGTTCTTTGCTGAGCCTTGTGTTTTTGATGCACCTTGGGTGCTCAATGCGCCCTGGGTGATCAATACATTGTATGTTTCTTGCTGTGCTTTTGGTGCTCATTGCGCTGATGGTGCTTGGCCCCGTATCGCTGCTTGCAGCTATATTTATTATTATTATTCTTACTCTTGTCCAATGGGAGTCTATGGCAGCCCTATGAACCATAAGTAGTAGAATGATGAAATTTGGCACAATTGTAGTGCTGGTCCTAAATAGTCATGTGACCAATAATGGGGTCTCTAGCAGTAACTCTATAGCGCCACCAGCAGATCAAAAATTCAATGTTCGAACTGTTATAACTAATGATACATTTGAACTATGAAAATTCTACTTATTACACATGATTGCCCTTCTCACATTAATTGATTTTAATACCTTACAGTAAGACTCCTCCCATTACAGTAGTGGCCATTTTGAAATGTACAGTTGTTTGTTTTTTCGCTACTCCTCATTCAAATTTTGTTCAATTGTTATGAAGTTTGTCACATATGATCTTTGTAGTGAGCTGCATAGAAATGACCGAACAGAATTTTGGTATTTATCTTTATGCAAAAGTAATAAATGCGTGAACTTAACGAGGTTGATGCAATAATGGTTCTGAAGCTGTACTTCGGTCATTCTTTGATCAATTGAAATGAAATTTGGTACACTTCATGTTGACCATGAATTGGGGGTCCATATCAATTTTGGTGACAGCGCCACCTATGGGTCATGAGATATGAAAATAGGCTATTTTTGCCCATAACTTCTGATCTGTTTGTCAGAAAATTATGATCTTGATGTCTTTGGATTACTTACATCATGCCGCATCTGTCGATGTGTATTATGCCGGGTTTGACCAAACCGCCTGTCCGCCATTTTGAAATTTCAGATAAATTGTTATATTTTTTGAACTATTGGACATATCCGTGCAAAAAGTGGTAAGGAGCTTTGACATGATGTCCTGAAGGTACCTGGGAAGTCAGAGTACAGCGCCACCTGGGGGTAATAAACTATAACAGTTCTTATGGAACCCTTTATAACTTTGGAATACTTTGTCTGATATCAATTTCTTTCTGAAATTGTATTCACTGGTTTATGCCGGTTGCAACGATACCTCATTTGTCATTTTCCAAAATTCTGTTCATGTATTATTGTAAAGCATTTGGTAGATGATTTTTCCGCTACTCCTTTTACAAATTTTGTTTATTTTTTGCCAGGTTCTGCTCGTGTAATGTTTGGAGCAATCCGCACAGAAATGACTGAACAGATTTTTGATATTCTGTTCTCTTTCTTAGAAATACCACTCCAAAGTTGACCGTGCCTGTGACGTTGTCTATTTGTCATAGTAAATGAATGTGACTGTATATTACATTGTATAGCATTACTATACAGAATGATGTTCTTGTCTTCAATTTCACTTGAACTCATGTACATTGTATTTATGTTATTTCTACTTCTGCTGTGTCAATTCTGCATCTTTGGTGATTGACATATGTCAATCCTTGCAGATATCTAATCTTTTTCTGCTGCCCCATGAACTGTGTCAACTGAGTGGCGCATCCAGGAAAGCACATGCATTGAGATTCTGAGTTCTTGGGTTCGTATCCCACCTGAGTCGTATATTAGGTTTTTCTATTAATGTTTTGTTCTTTCTCATCAATTCTTCTCAACCTGTCTGTAGTTCACATATGTTATATTTTTCCATGTTTGCTGTTGTTGCTCTGCATTGTGGTGGTTCTGCTCTATGATTCCTGAGCCTTGCGTGTTTGATGCGCTTTATGGTGCTTGCTGTGCTTTGTGAGCTTGCTGTGCTTTGTGTGCTTGCTGTGCTTTGTGAGTTTGCTGTCTTTGTGTGCTTGCTGTGCTTTGTGAGTTTGCTGTCTTTGTGTGCTTGCTGTGCTTTGTGTACTTGCTGTCCTTTGTGAGCTTGCTGTGCTTTGTGAGCTTGCTGTGCTTTCTGAGCTTGCTGTGCTTTCTGAGCTTGCTGTGCTTTGTCAGCTTGCTGTGCTTGGTGTGCTTGCTATGCTTGGTGTGCTTGCTGTGCTTGGTAAGCCTGCTGTGGTTTGTGAGCTTGTTGTGCTTTTTGAGCTTGCTGTGCTTTGTGTGTTTGATGTGCTTTGTGTGCTTGCTGTGTTTTGTGAGCTTACTGTGCTTTGTGTGCTTGCTATGCTTTGTGAGCTTGCTGTGCTTTGTGAGCTTGCTGTGCTCTGTGAGCTTGCTGTGCTTTGTGTGCTTGCTGTGCTTTGTGAGCTTGCTGTGCTTTGTGAGCTTGCTGTGCTTTGTGTGCCTGCTGTGCTTTGTGTGCTGGCTGTGCTTTGTGTGCTTGGTGAGCTTGCAGTGCTTTGTGTGCTTGCTGTGCTTTGTGAGCTTGCTGTGATTTGTGAGCTTGCTGTGTTTTGTGTGCTTGCTGTGCTTGCTTTGGGTGCTCATTATTGCGCTGAAGGTGCTTGGCCCCGAGTTGCTGCTTGCAGCTATATTTATTATTATTATTATTCTTACTCTTGTCCAATGGGAGTCTATGGCAGCCCTATGAACCATAAGTAGTAGAATGATGAAATTTGGCACAATTGTAGTGGTGGTCCTAAATAGTCATGTGACCAATAATGGGGTCTCTAGCAGTAACTCTATAGCGCCACCAGCAGATCAAAAATTCAATGTTCGAACTGTTATAACTAATGATACATTTGAACTATGAAAATTCTACTTAGTACACGTGATTGCCCTTCTCACATTAATTGATTTTAATACCTTACAGTAAGACTCCTCCCATTACAGTAGTGGCCATTTTGAAATGTACAGTTGTTTGTTTTTTCGCTACTCCTCATTCAAATTTGGTTCAATTGTTATGAAGTTTGTCACAGATGATCTTTGTAGTGAGCTGCATAGAAATGACCGAACAGAATTTTGATATTTATCTTTATGCAAAAGTAATAAATGTGCAAACTTAACGAGGTTGATGCAATAATGGTTCTGAAGCTGTACCTCGGTCATTCTTTGATCAATTGAAATGAAATTTGGTACACTTCATGTTGACCATGAATTGGGGGTCCATATCAATTTTGGTGACCGCGCCACCTATGGGTCATGAGATATGAAAATGGGCTATTTTTGCCCATAACTTCTGAACTGTTTGTCAGAAACTTATGATCTTGATGTCTGTGGATTGCTTACATCATGCCACATCTGTCGATGTGTATTATGCCGGGTTTGACCAAACCGCCTGTCCGCCATTTTGAAATTTCAGATTAATTGTTATATTTTTTGAACTATTGGACATATCCGCGCAAAAAGTGGTAAGGAGCTTTGACATGATGTCCTGAAGGTACCTGGGAAGTCAGAGTACAGCGCCACCTAGGGGTAATAAACTATAACAGTTCTTATGGAACCCTTTATAACTTTGGAATACTTTGTCTGATATCAATTTCTTTCTGAAATTGTATTCACTGGTTTATGCCGGTTGCAACGATACCTCATTTGACATTTTCCAACATTCTGTTCATGTATTATTGTAAAGCATTTGGTAGATGATTTTTCCGCTACTCCTTTTACAAATTTTGTTTATTTTTTCCCAGGTTCTGCTCGTATAATGTTTGGAGCAATCCGCACAGAAATGACTGAACAGATTTTTGATATTCTGTTCTCTTTCTTAGAAATACCACTCCAAAGTTGACCATGCCTGTGACGTTGTCTATTTGCCATAGTAAATTAATATGACTGTATATTACATTGTATAGCATTACTATACATAATGATCTGCTTGTCTTCAATTTCACTTGAACTCATGTACATTGTATTTATGTTATTTCTACTTCTGCTGTGTCAATTCTGCATCTTTGGTGATTGACATATGTCAATCCTTGCAGATATCTAATCTTTTTCTGCTGCCTCATGAACTGTGTCAACTGAGTGGCGCATCTAGTTACACCACATGCATTGAGATTCTGAGTTCCTGGGTTCGAATCCCACCTGAGTCATGACGTTTTGTTCTTCCTCATCAATTCTTCTCAACCTGTCTGTAGTTCACATGTGTTCTATTTTTCCATGTTTGCTGTTGTTGCTCTGCATTGTGGTGCTTCTGCTGTGTCTTTCCTGCATCTTTGGTGATTAACATATGTTAATCCTTTCAGCTCTCTAATCCCTTGTCTGCTGCCTCATGAACTGTGTCAACTGAGTGGCGCATCTAGTTAAACCACATGCATTGAGATTCTGAGTTCCTGGGTTCGAATCCCACCTGAGTCATGACGTTTTGTTCTTCCTCATCAATTCTTCTCAACCTGTCTGTAGTTCACATGTGTTCTATTTTTCCATGTTTGCTGTTGTTGCTCTGCATTGTGGTGCTTCTGCTGTGTCTTTCCTGCATCTTTGGTGATTGACATATGTTAATCCTTTCAGCTCTCTAATCTCTTGTCTGCTGCCTCATGAACTGTGTCAACTGAGTGGCGCATCTAGTAAAACCACATGCATTGAGATTCTGAGTTCCTGGGTTCGAATCCCACCTGAGTCATGACGTTTTGTTCTTCCTCATCAATTCTTCTCAACCTGTCTGTAGTTCACATGTGTTCTATTTTTCCATGTTTGCTGTTGTTGCTCTGCATTGTGCTGGTTCTTGCTGTGCTTTGTGTGCTTGCTGTGCTTTGTGTGCTTGCTGTGTTTTGTGTGCTTGCTGTGCTTTGTGTACTTGCTGTGCTTTGTGAGCTTGCTGTGCTTTGTGAGCTTGCTGTGCTTTGTGAGCTTGCTGTGCTTTGTGTGCCTGCTGTGATTTGTGTTCTTGCTGTGCTTTGTGTGCTTGCTGTGCTTTGTGTGCTTGCTCTGCTTTGTGTGCTTGCTGTGCTTTGTGTGCTTGCTGTGATTTGTGTGCTTGCTCTGCTTTGTGTGCTGGTTGTGCTTTGTGAGCTTGCTGTGCTTTGTGAGCTTGCTGTGCTTTGTGTGCCTGCTGTGATTTGCGTGCTTGCTGTGCTTTGTGTGCTTGCTGTGCTTTGTGAGCTTGCTGTGATTTGTGAGCTTGCTGTGTTTTGTGTGCTTGCTGTGCTTGCTTTGGGTGCTCATTATTGCGCTGAAGGTGCTTGGCCCCGAGTTGCTGCTTGCAGCTATATTTATTATTATTATTATTATTATTATTATTTTTCCCCAATGGGAGTCTATGGCAGCCCTATGAACCGTACATAGGAAAATGATGAAATTTGGCACAGATGTAGAGGTGGTCATAAATAGTCATGTGACCAAAAATGGGGTCTTTAGCAGTAACTCTATAGCGCCACCAGTAGTCCAAAAAAATCAATGTTCAAACTGTTATAATTGGTGAACCATTTGATCTATGAAAATTCTACTTAGTACACGTGATTGCTCTCATCGTGCTTATTGAATTTGATACTTTACAGTAAGGCTCCACCCATTACAGTAGCGGCCATTTTGAAATGTACAGTATTTCGTTTTTTCGCTACTCCTTCAAATGCGGTTCAATTCTTATGAGATTTGGCACAGATGATCTTTGGAGTGAGCCGCATAGAAATGACCGAACAGAATTTTGATATTGATCTTTGTTCAAAAGTAATAAATGCGCAAACCTAACGAGGTTGACGCAAAAATGGTTCTGAAGCTGTAGCTCAGTCATTCTTTGATCAATTGAAATGAAATTTGGTACACTTCATGTGGACCATGAACTTGGGGTCCATGCCAAATTTGGTGACAGCGCCACCTATGGGTCATGAGATAGAAAAATAGGCTATTATTGCCCATAACTTCTGAATTGTTTGTCAGAAAATTATGATCTTGATGTCTATGGATTGCTTACCTCATGCCGCATCTGTCGATGTGAATTATGCCGGGTTTGACCAAACCGCCTGTCCGCCATTTTGAAATTTCAAATAAATTGTTATATTTTTTGAACTATTGGACATATCCGCGCAAAAAATGGTAAGGAGCTTCGACATGATGTCCTGAAGGTACATAGGAAGTCAGAGTACAGCGCAACCTAGGGGTTATAAACTATAACAGTTCTTATTGAACTGCTTATAACTTCTGAATACATTGTCTGATATACATTTTCTTTGTGAAATTGTATTCACTGTTTTATGCCGATCGCAACGATACCTTCTTTGTCATTTTCCAACATTATGTTCAGGTGTTATTGTAAGGCATATGGTAAATGATTTTTTCGCTACTCCTTTTACAAATTTTGTGTATTTTATGTCAGGTTCTGCTCGTATAATGTTTGGAGCAATCCGCACAGATGTGACCGAACAGATTTTTGATATTCTGTTCTCTTTCTTAGAAATACCACTCTAAAGTTCACCGTGCCTGTGACGTTGTCTATTTGTCATAGTAATAAATTAATGTGACTGTATATTACATTGTATAGCATCACTATACATAATGATCTGCTTGTCTTCAATTTCACTTGAACTAATGTACATTGTATTTCTGTTATTTCTACTTCTGCTGTGTCAATTCTGCATCTTTGGTGATTGACATGTTAATCCTTTTAGCTCTCTAATCTCTTGTCTGCTGCCTCATGAACTCTGTAAACTGAGTGGCGCATCTAGTTAACCAATTGCATTTAGATTCTAAGTTCCAGGGTTCGAATCCCACCTGAGTCATGATGTTTTGTTCTTCCTCATCAATTCTTCTCAACCTGTCTGTAGTTCACATGTGTTCTATTTTTCCATGTTTGCTGTTGTTGCTCTGCATTGTGGTGCTTCTGCTGTGTCTTTCCTGCATCTTTGGTGATTGACATATGTTAATCCTTTCAGCTCTCTAATCTCTTGTCTGCTGCTTCATGAACTGTGTCAACTGAGTGGCGCATCTAGTTAATCATATGCATTGAGATTCTGAGTTCCTGGGTTCAAATCCCACCTGAGTCATGACGTTTTGTTCTTCCTCATCAATTCTTCTCAACCTGTCTGTAGTTCACATGTGTTCTATTTTTCCATGTTTGCTGTTGTTGCTCTGCATTATGGTGGTTCTTGCTGTGCTTTGTGAGCTTGCTGTGCTTTGTGTGCTTGCTGTGCTTTGTGAGCTTGCTATGCTTTGTGAGCTTGCTGTGCTTTGTGTGCCTGCTGTGATTTGTGTAATTGCTGTGCTTTGTGTGCTTGCTGTGCATTGTGAGCTTGCTGTGCTTTGTGTGCTTGCTGTGCTTTGTGTGCTTGCTGTGCTTTGTGAGCCTGCTGTGCTTTGTGTGCCTGCTGTGATTTGTGTAATTGCTTTGCTTTGTGTGCTTGCTGTGCATTGTGAGCTTGCTGTGCTTTGTGTGCTTGCTGTGCTGTGTGTGCATTGCGCCGAAGGTGCTTGACCCCGTGTTGCTGCTTGCAGCTATATTTAGGGGTCAAGCACCGAAGGTGCTGAGACACCTATTGCAATTGTTAGTATTATTATTATTATTATTCTTACTCTTGTCCAATGGGAGTCTATGGCAGCCCTATGAACCATAAGTAGTAGAATGATGAAATTTGGCACAATTGTAGTGGTGGTCCTAAATAGTCATGTGACCAAAAATGCGGTCTCTAGCAGTAACTCTATAGCGCCACCATCAGCTCAAAAATTTAATGTTTGAACTCTTATAACTGGTGATACATTTGAACTATGAAAATTCTACTTAGTACACGTGATTGCCCTTCTCACATTAATTGCTTTTAATACCTTACAGTAAGACTCCTCCCATTACAGTAGCGGCCATTTTGAAATGTACAGTTGTTTGTTTTTTCGCTACTCCTCATTCAAATTTGGTTCAATTGTTATGAAGTTTGTCGCAGATGATCTTCGGAGTGAGCTGCATAGAAATGACTGAACAGAATTTTGATATTTATCTTTGTTCAAAAGTAATAAATGCGTGAACTTAACGAGGTTGATGCAAAAATGGTTCTGAAGCTGTACCTCTGTCATTCTTTGATCAATTGAAATGAAATTTGGTACACTTCATGTTGACCATGAACTGGGGGTCCATATCAAATTTGGTGACAGCGCCACCTATGGGTCATGAGATATGAAAATAGGCTATTTTTGCCCATAACTTCTGAACTGTTTGTCAGAAAATTATGATCTTGATGTCTATGGATTGCTTACCTCATGCCGCATCTGTCGTTGTGTATTATGCCGGGTTTGACCAAACCGCCTGTCCGCCATTTTGATATTTCTTATGAATTGTTATATTTTTTTAACTATTGGACATATCCGCGCAAAAAGTGGTAAGGAGCTTTGAAATGATGTCCTGAAGGTACCTGGGAAGTCAGAGTACAGCGCCACCTAGGGGTTATAAACTATAACAGTTCTTATGGAACTGCTTATAACTTCGGAATACTTTGTCTGATATGAATTTCTTTCTGAAATTGTATTCACTGGTTTATGCCGGTTGTAACGATACCTCATTTGTCATTTTCCAACATTCTGTTCATGTATTATTGTAAAGCATTTGGTAGAAGATTTTTCCCCACTCCTTTTACAAATTTTGTTTATTTTTTGCCAGGTTCTGCTCGTATAATGTTTGGAGCAATCCGCACAGAAATGACTGAACAGATTTTTGATATTATGTTATCTTTCTTAGAAATACCACTCCAAAGTTGACGTGCCTGTGACGTTGTCTATTTGTCATAGTAAATTAATATGACTGTATATTACTTGTATAGCATTACTATACATAATGATCTGCTTGTCTTCAATTTCACTTGAACTCATGTACATTGTATTTCTGTTATTTCTACTTCTGCTGTGTCAATTCTGCATCTTTGGTGATTGACATATGTCAATCCTTGCAGATATCTAATCCTTTTCTGCTGCCCCATGAACTGTGTCAACTGAGTGGCGCATCCAGGAAATCACATGCATTGAGATTCTGAGTTCTTGGGTTCGAATCCCACCTGAGTCATGTATTAGGTTTTTCTATTAATGTTTTGTTCTTCCTCATCAATTCTTTTCAACGTGTCTGTAGTTCACATATGTTATATTTTTCCATGTTTGCTGTTGTTGCTCTGCATTGTGGTGGTTCTGCTCTATGATTCCTGAGCCTTGCGTGTTTGATGCGCTTTATGGTGCTTGCTGTGCTTTGTGAGCTTGCTGTACTTTGTGTGCTTGCTGTGTTTTGTGAGCTTACTGTGCTTTGTGTGCTTGCTGTGTTTGTGTGCTTGCTGTGCTTTGTGAGCTTGTTGTGCTTTGTGTGCTTGCTGTGCTTTGTGTGCTTGCTGTGCTTTGTGTGCTTGCTGTGCTTTGTCTGCTTGCTGTGCTTTGTGTGCTTGCTGTGCTTTGTGTGCTTGCTGTGCTTTGTGTGCTTGTTGTGCTTTGTGAGCTTGCTGTGCTTTGTGAGCTTGCTGTGCTTTCTGAGCTTGCTGTGCTTTCTGAGCTTGCTGTGCTTTGTGTGCTTGCTGTGCTTTCTGAGCTTGCTGTGCTTTGTGTGCTTGATGTGCTTGGTGAGCTTGTTGTGCATTTTGAGCTTGTTGTGCATTTTGACCTTGCTGTGCTTTGTCAGCTTGCTGTGCTTTGACAGCTTGCTGTGCTTGGTGTGCTTGCTAGGCTTGGTGTGCTTGCTGTGCTTGGTGTGCTTGCTGTGCTTGGTGAGCTTGTTGTGCTTTTTGAGCTTGCTGTGCTTTGTGTGCTTGCTATGGTTGTGAGCTTGCTGTACTTTGTGAGCTTCCTGTACTTTGTGAGCTTGCTGTGCTCTGTGAGCTTACTGTGCTTTGTGAGCTTGCTGTGCTTGGTGTGCTTGCTATGCTTGGTGTGCTTGCTGTGCTTGGTGTGCTTGCTGTGCTTGGTGAGCTTGCTGTGGTTTGTGAGCTTGTTGTGCTTTTTGAGCTTGCTGTGCTATGTGTGCTTGAGCTTGCTGTGCTCTGTGTGCTTGCTGTGCTTTGTGAGATTGCTGTGCTTTGTGAGCTTGCTGTGCTTTGTGAGCTTGCTGTGCTTTGTGAGCTTGCTGTGCTTTGTGAGCTTGCTGTGCTTTGTGTGCTTGGTGAGCTTGCTGTGCTTTGTGTGCTTGCTGTGCTTTGTGTGCTTGCTGTGCTTTGTGTGCTTGCTGTGCTTTGTGTGCTTGCTGTGCTTTGTGTGCCTGCTGTGCTTTGTGTGCTGCTGTGCTTTGTGTGCTTGGTGAGCTTGCTGTGCTTTGTGTGCTTGCTGTGCTTTGTGAGCTTGCTGTGATTTGTGAGCTTGCAGTGTTTTGTGAGCTTGCTGTGCTTGCTTTGGGTGCTCATTATTGCGCTGAAGGTGCTTGGCCCCGAGTTGCTGCTTGCAGCTATATTTATTATTATTATTATTATTTTTCCCCAATGGGAGTCTATGGCAGCCCTATGAACCGTACATAGGAAAATGATGAAATTTGGCACAGATGTAGAGGTGGTCATAAATAATCATGTGACCAAAAATGGGGTCTTTAGCAGTAACTCTATAGCGCCACCAGTAGTCCAAAAAATCAATGTTCAAACTGTTATAATTGGTGAACTATTTGATCTATGAAAATTCTACTTAGTACACGTGATTGCTCTCATCGTGCTTATTGAATTTGATACTTTACAGTAAGACTCCACCCATTACAGTGGCGGCCATTTTGAAATGTACAGTATTTCGTTTTTTCGCTACTCCTCCTTCAAATGCGGTTCAATTCTTATGAGATTTGGCACAGATGATCTTTGGAGTGAGCCGCATAGAAATGACCGAACAGAATTTTGATATTGATCTTTGTTCAAAAGTAATAAATGCGCAAACTTAACGAGGTTGACGCAAAAATGGTTCTGAAGCTGTAGCTCGGTCATTCTTTGATCAATTGAAATGAAATTTGGTACACTTCATGTGGACCATGAACTTGGGGTCCATGCCAAATTTGGTGACAGCGCCACCTATGGGTCATGAGATAGAAAAATAGGCTATTATTGCCCATAACTTCTGAACTGTTTGTCAGAAAATTATGATCTTGATGTCTATGGATTGCTTACCTCATGCCGCATCTGTCGATGTGAATTATGCCAGGTTTGACCAAACCGCCTGTCCGCCATTTTGAAATTTCACATAAATTGTTATATTTTTTGAACTATTGGACATATCCGCGCAAAAAATGGTAAGGAGCTTCGACATGATGTCCTGAAGGTACCTGGGAAGTCAGAGTACAGCGCCACCTAGGGGTAATGAACTATAACAGTTCTTATTGATCTGCTTATAACTTCTGAATACTTTGTCTGATATACATATTCTTTGTGAAATTGGATTCACTGTTTTATGCCGATCGCAACGATACCTCGTTTGTCATTTTCCAACATTATGTTCATGTGTTATTGTAAGGCATATGGTAAATGATTTTTTCGCTACTCATTTTACAAATTTTGTGTATTTTATGTCAGGTTCTCCTTGTATAATGTTTGGAGCAATCCGCACAGATGTGACCGAACAGATTTTTGATATTCTGTTCTCTTTCTTAGAAATACCACTCTAAAGTTAACCGTGCCTGTGACGTTGTCTATTTGTCATAGTAATAAATTAATGGGACTGTATATTACATTGTATAGCATCACTATACAGAATGATCTGCTTGTCTTCAATCTCACTTGAGCTCATGTACATTGTATTTCTGTTATTTCTGCTTCTGCTGTGTCTTTCCTGCATCTTTGGTGATTGACATATTAATCCTTTCAGCTCTCTAATCTCTTGTCTGCTGCCTCTTGAACGGTGTCAACTGAGTGGCGCATCTAGTTAAACCACATGCATTGAGATTCTGAGTTCCTGGGTTCGAATCCCACCTGAGTCATGACATTTTGTTCTTCCTCATCAATTCTTCTCAACCTGTCTGTAGTTCACATTTGTTCTATTTTTCCATGTTTGCTGTTGTTGCTCTGCATTATGGTGGTTCTTGCTGTGCTTTGTGTGCTTGCTGTGCTTTGTGTGCTTGATGTGCTTTGGGACTTTGCTGTGATTTGTGTGCTGGTTGTGCTTTGTGAGCTTGCTGTGCTTTGTGAGCTTGCTGTGCTTTGTGAGCTTGCTGTGCTTTGTGTGCTTGCTGTGCTTTGTGTGCTTGCTGTGCTTTGTGGGCTTGCTGTGCTTTGTGTGCTTAATGTGCTTTGTGAGCTTGCTGTGCTTTGTGTGCTTGCTGTGCTTTGTGAGCTTACTGTGCTTTGTGTGCTTGCTGTGCTTTGTGAGCTTACTATGCTTTGTGAGCTCGCTGTGCTTTGTGTGCCTGCTGTGATTTGTGTGCTTGCTGTGCTTTGTGTGCTGGTTGTGCTTTGTGAGTTTGCTGTGCTTTGTGTGTTTGCTATGCTTTGTGTGCTTACTGTGCTTTGTGAGCTTACTGTGCTTTGTGTGCTTGCTGTGCTTTGTGAGCTTACTGTGCTTTCTGAGCTTACTGTGCTTTGTGTGTTTGCTATGCTTTGTGAGCTTACTGTGCTTTGTGAGCTTGCTGTGCTTTGTGAGCTTGCTGTGCTTTGTGAGCTTACTGTGCTTTCTGAGCTTACTGTGCATTGTGAGCTTGCTGTGCTTTGTGTGCATTGCGCCGAAGGTGCTTGACCCCGTGTTGCTGCTTGCAGCTATATTTAGGGGTCAAGCACCGAAGGTGCTGTGACACCTATTGGAATTGTTAGTATTATTATTATTATTCTGCGTCTTCTTCTTCTTAGCCATAGGCGTCTATGGCAGCCCTATGAACCGTACATAGGAAAATGATGAAATTTGGCACAGTTGTAGTGGTGGTCTTAAAAAGTCATGTGACCAAAAATGGGGTCTCTAGTACTAACTCTATAGCGCCACCAGCAGTGCAAAAATTCAATGTTCAAATGGTTATAACTGCTGATCCGCTTGATCTATGAAAATTCTACTTAGTACACGTGATTGCTCTCCTCACGCTTGTTGTTTTTAATACCTTACAGTAAAACTCCACCCATTACAGTAGTGGCCATTTTAAAATGTACAGTATTCCGTTTATTCGCTACTCCTTCTTCAAATTTGGTTCAATTGTTTTGAAATTTGGCACAGGTAAACTTTGGAGTGAGCCGCACAGAAATGACCGAACAGAATTTTGATATTGATCTTTGTTCAAAAGTAATAAATGCGCAAACTTAACGAGGTTGACGCAAAAATGGTTCTGAAGCTGTAGCTTGGTCATACTTTGATCAATTGAAATGAAATTCGGTACACTTCATGTGGACCATGAAGTTGGGGTCCATGCCAAATTTGGTGACAGCGCCACCTATGGGTCATGAGATATGAAAATAGGCTATTTTTGCCCATAACTTCTGAACTGTTTGTCAGAAAATTATGATCTTGATGTCTATGGATTGCTTACCTCATGCCGCATCTGTCGATGTGTATTATGCCGGGTTTGAACGAACCGCCTGTCCGCCATTTTGAAACTTCAGATAATTTGTTATATTTTTTTAACTATTGGACATATCCCCGCAAAAATTAGTAGGGAGCTTCGACATGATATCCTGAAGGTACCTGGGAACTCAGAGTACAGCGCCACCTAGGGGTTATAAACTATAACAGTTCTTATGGAACTGCTTATAACTTCTGAATACTTTGTCTGATATTAATTTCTTTGTGAAATTGTATTCACTGGTTTATGCCGATTGCAACGATACCTCGTTTGTCATTTTCCAACATTCTGTTCATGTGTTATTGTAAAGCATATGGTAGATGATTTTTTCGCTACTCTTTTTACAAATTTTGTTTATTTTATGCCAAGTACTGCTCGTATAATGTTTGGAGCAATCCGCACAGAAATGACTGAACAGATTTTTGATATTCTGTTCTCTTTCTTAGAAATACCACTCCAAAGTTGACCGTGCCTGTAACATTGTCTATTTGTCATAGTAAATTAATGTGACTGTATATTACATTGTATAGCATTACTATACAGAATGATCTTCTTGTCTTCAATCTCACTTGAGCTTTTTGATTCTCATATACATTGTATTTCTGTTAGTTCTGCTCTGCACTGTCAATTCTGCATCTGTGATGATTGGCATATGTCAATCCTTGCAGCACCTAAGCTGTTTTTTGCTTCCCCTTGAGCTGTGTTAACTGAGTTGCGCAGCTGGTTAACCACTTGCCATGAGATTCTGAGGTCATGGGTTCGAATCCCATGTGCCGTCATTTTTTGTCTTAACTTTTTTCTCACTTAAGTTTTGTGATTTTCATACTATACATTGTATTTCAGTTATTTGTGCTCTCTGTTGTCATTTCTACACTTTTGGTAATTGCTGGATATCAATGTTTATAGCTGTAAAGCTGTATTCTATAGCTTGCACAAACCAACTCAGTGGTTTAATCATTTCCTCAGTGGCGCATGCATTTAGTGCTGTGCTTTGGGAACATGAGGTCATGGGTTCAAATCCCAGCTCTTACTTTCACTTATTGAGATTTCCTTTTGCGTTTCCTTTAACACGTTCTTCTCGACCTGTCTGGTTTTCCACACGTGTTATATTTTTGAAATCTTTTCTGTTGTTGCTCCGCACTGCAGTGGTTTTGCTCTGCATTTGCTTCGGGTTCGGGCTCTGTATTGCGCGCTTTCTGCGCTTTGCGCATTTGCTGCGTCGTGTGGTTTTTGCTGTGCTTTGGGTGCTCACTGCGCTGAAGGTGCTTGACCCCGCAATGGCTGCTTGCAGCTATATTTAGGGGTCAAGCACCGAAGGTGCTGTGACACCTATTGGAATTGTACTTTTTTCTTCTTCTTAGCCATTGGTGTCTATGGCAGCCCTATGAACCGTATGTAGGAAAATGATGAAATTTGGCACAGTTGTAGTGGAGGTCATAAATAGTCAGTTGGTCAAAAATGGGGTCTCTAGCGGTAACTCTATAGCGCCACCAGCAGTGCAAAAATTCAATGTTCAAATGGTTATAACTGCAGATCCGTTTGATCTATGAAAATTCTACTTAGTACACGTGATTGCTCTCCTCATGCTTATTGTTTTTAATACCTTACAGTAATACTCCACCCATTACAGTAGCAGCCATTTTGAAATGTACAGTATTTAGTTTTTTCGCTACTCCTCCTTCAAATTTGGGGCAATTGTTATGAAATTTGTCACAGGTGATCTTTGTAGTGAGCCGCACAGAAATGACCGAACAGAATTTTGATATTTAACTTTTTTCAAAAGTAATAAATGCGCAAACTTAACGAGGTTACTTTGTCTGATATTAATTTCTTTGTGAAATTGTATTCACTGGTTTATGCCGATTGCAAAGATACCTCATTTGTCATTTTCCAACATTCTATTCATGTGTTATTGTAAGGCATATGGTAAATGATCTTTTCGCTACTCCTTTTACAAATTTTGTTTATTTTATGCCAGGTTCTGCTGGTATAATGTTTGGAGCAATCCGCACAGGAATGACTGAACAGATTTTTCTGGCACCTAGGCAGTTTTTTGAGAAATACCTCTGTAAAGTTGATCGTGCCTGTGATGTTGTCTATTTGTCATAGTTAATTACTGTATATTACATTTTATAGCGTTGCTCTACAGAATGTTTTTCTTGTCTTCAATCTCACTTGACCTTTTTGATTCTTATATACATTGTATTTCTGTTATTTCTGTTCTGTGGTGTCATTTCTACATCTTTGGTAATTGGCATATATCAATCCTGCATCTCTGTAATCTCTTTTCTGCTGTCCCTTGAACTGTGTCAACTGAGTGGCGTGGCGAGTAAGGCAACCGCATAGAGATTCTGAGTTCTTGTTTTCGAATCCCACCTGAGTCATGATGTTTTGTTCTTCCTCATCAATTCTTCTCAACCTGTCTGTAGTTCACATGTGTTCTATTTTTCCATGTTTGCTGTTGTTGCTCTGCATTGTGGTGCTTCTGCTGTGTCTTTCCTGCATCTTTGGTGATTGACATATGTTAATCCTTTCAGCTCTCTAATCTCTTGTCTGCTGCCTCATGAACTGTGTCAACTGAGTGGCGCATCTAGTTAACCAGATCCATTGAGATTCTGAGTTCCTGGGTTCGAATCCCACCTGAGTCATGACGTTTTGTTCTTCCTCATCAATTCTTCTCAACCTGTCTGTAGTTCACATGTGTTCTATTTTTCCATGTCTGCTGTTGTTGCTCTGCATTGTGGTGGTTCTTGCTGTGCTTTGTGTGCTTGCTGTGCCTTGTGTTCTTGATGCACCTTGGGTGCTCAATGCGCCTTGGGTGATTGCTGCGTTGTGTGCTTTTTGCTGTGCTTTGGGTCCTCATTGCGCTGAAGGTGCTTGACCCCGCAATTGCTGCTTGCAGCTATATTTAGGGGTCAAGCACCGAAGGTGCTGAGACACCTATTGTTTCTGTTAGTATTATTAGGGGTCAAGCACCGAAGGTGCTGAGACACCTATTGTTTTTAGGGGCCAAGCACCTATGGTGCTGTGGCACCTATTGTTTCTGTTAGTATTATTATTATTATTTTTCCTCTTCCCCAATGGGAGTCTATGGCAGCCCTATGAACCGTATGTAGGAAAATGATGAAATTTGGCACAGTTGTACTGGTGGTCATAAATAGTTATGTGGCCAAAAATGGGGTCTCTAGCAGTAACTCTATAGCGCCACCATCACCTCAAAATTTCAATGTTCAAATGGTTATAACTGGTGATCCATTCGATCTATGAGAATTCTACTTAGTACACGTGATTGCTCTCATCCCGCTTATTGAATTTGATACTTTACAGTAAGACTCCTCCCATTACAGTAGCGGCCATTTTGAAATGTACAGTATTTCATTTTTTCGCTACTCCTCCTTCAAATTTGGTTCAATTCTTATGAGATTTGGCACATGTGATCTTTGGAGTGAGCCGCATAGAAATGACTGAACAGAATTTTGATATTATTCTTTATTCAAAAGTAATTAATGCGTGAACTTAACGAGATTGACCCAAAATTGGTTCTGAAGCTGTATCTCGGTAATTCTTTGATCAATCGAGATGAAATTTGGTACGCTTCATATCGACCATGAAATGGGGGTCCATGCCAAATTTGGTGACAGCGCCACCTATGGGTCATGAGATAGGAAAAAAGGCTATTTTTGCGCATAACTTCTGAATCGATTGTCAGAAAATTATGATCTTGGTGTCTACGGATTCCTTGGCTCATGCCGCATCTGCCGATATGTATTATGCCGGGATTGACCGAACCGCCTGTCCGCCATTTTGAAATCTGTGATAAATTGCTATAACTTTTGAAGTATCGGATATATCGGCGCAAAAATCGGTAGGGAACTTCGGCATGACGTCCTGAGGAAATCAGAGAACAGCGCCACCTAGGGGTATAAACTATAACAGTTCTTATAGAACTGCTTATAACTTCTGAATTCTTTGTATGGCATGTAAGCTCTTTTCTGCTGCCCTTTGAGCTGTGTCTACTGAGTGGCGCATCTGTTAAGTCTTATGCATTGAGATCATGAGTTCATGGGTTCGAATCCCGCCTGAGGCAGGTGTTAATTTCTTCTATTATAGTTTTGTTCTTTCTCACCTATTCTTTTTGACCTGTCTGTAGTTCACACATGTTCTATTTTTGCCATGTTTTCTGTTGCTGCTCTGCACTGCGGTGGTTCTGCTCTGTCATTGCTACGCTTTGGGTTCTTTGCTGAGCCTTGTGTTCTTGATGCACCTTGGGTGCTCAATGCGCCCTGGGTGATTGATAAGTTGTATCTTTCTTGCTGTGCTTCGGGAGCTCATTGCGCTGATTGTGCTTGGCCCCGTATCGCTGCTTGCAGCTATATTTGTTAGTATTATTAGGGGTCAAGCACCGAAGGTGCTGAGACACCTATTGTAATTGTTAGTATTATTATTAGGGGTCAAGCACCGAAGGTGCTGAGACACCTATTGCAATTGTTAGTATTATTAGGGGTCAAGCACCGAAGGTGCTGAGACACCTATTGCAATTGTTAGTATTATTATTATTATTATTCTTACTCTTGTCCAATGGGAGTCTATGGCAGCCCTATGAACCATAAGTAGTAGAATGATGAAATTTGCCACAATTGTAGTGGTGGTCCTTAATAGTCATGTGACCAATAATGGGGTCTCTAGCAGTAACTCTATAGCGCCACCAGCAGATCAAAAATTCAATGTTCGAACTGTTATAACTAATGATACATTTGAACTATGAAAATTCTACTTAGTACACGTGATTGCCCTTCTCACATTAATTGATTTTAATACCTTACAGTAAGACTCCTCCCATTACAGTAGTGGCCATTTTGAAATGTACAGTTGTTTGTTTTTTCGCTACTCCTCATTCAAATTTGGTTCAATTGTTATGAAGTTTGTCACAGATGATCTTTGTAGTGAGCTGCATAGAAATGACCGAACAGAATTTTGATATTTATCTTTATGCAAAAGTAATAACTGCGTAAACTTAACGAGGTTGATGCAATAATGGTTCTGAAGCTGTACCTCGGTCATTCTTTGATCAATTGAAATTAAATTTGGTACACTTCATGTTGACCATGAACTGGGGGTCCATATCAAATTTGGTGACAGCGCCACCTATGGGTCATGAGATATGAAAATAGGCTATTTTTGCCCATAAATTTTGAACTGTTTGTCAGAAAATTATGATCTTGATGTCTATGGATTGCTTACATCATGCCGCATCTGTCGATGTGTATTATGGCGGGTTTGACCAAACCGCCTGTCCGCCATTTTGAAATTTCAGATAAATTGTTATATTTTTTGAACTATTGGACATATCCGCGCAAAAAGTGGTAAGGAGCTTTGACATGATGTCCTGAAGGTACCTGGGAAGTCAGAGTACAGCGCCACCTAGGGGTAATAAACTATAACAGTTCTTATGGAACCCTTTATAACTTCGGAATACTTTGTCTGATATCAATTTCTTTCTGAAATTGTATTCACTGGTTTATGCCGGTTGCAACGATACCTCATTTGTCATTTTCCAACATTCTGTTCATGTATTATTGTAAAGCATTTGGTAGATGATTTTTCCGCTACTCCTTTTGCAAATTTTGTTTATTTTTTGCCAGGTTCTGCTCGTATAATGTTTGGAGCAATCCGCACAGAAATGACTGTACAGATTTTTGATATTCTGTTCTCTTTCTTAGAAATACCACTCCAAAGTTGACCGTGCCTGTGACGTTGTCTATTTGCCATAGTAAATAAATATGACTGTATATTACATTGTATAGCATTACTATACATAATGATCTGCTTGTCTTCAATTTCACTTGAACTCATGTAAATTGTATTTATGTTATTTCTACTTCTGATGTGTCAATTCTGCATCTTTGGTGATTGACATATGTCAATCCTTGCAGATATCTAATCTTTTTCTGCTGCCCCATGAACTGTGTCAACTGAGTGGCGCATCCAGGAAAGCACATGCATTGAGATTCTGAGTTCTTGGGTTCGAATCCCACCTGAGTCGTATATTAGGTTTTTCTATTAATGTTTTGTTCTTTCTCATCAATTCTTCTCAACCTGTCTGTAGTTCACATATGTTATATTTTTCCATGTTTGCTGTTGTTGCTCTGCATTGTGGTGGTTCTGCTCTATGATTCCTGAGCCTTGCGTGTTTGATGCGCTTTATGGTGCTTGCTGTGCTTTGTGAGCTTGCTGTGCTTTGTGTGCTTGCTGTGCTTTGTGAGTTTGCTGTCTTTGTGTGCTTGCTGTGCTTTGTGAGTTTGCTGTCTTTGTGTGCTTGCTGTGCTTTGTGAGCTTGCTGTGCTTTGTGTGCTTTGTGAGCTTGCTGTGCCTTGTGTGCTTGCTGTGCTTTGTGTGCTTGCTGTGCTTTGTGAGCTTGCTGTGCTTTGTGTGCTTGCTATGCTTTGTGAGCTTGCTGTGCTTTGTGAGCATGCTGTGCTTTGTGAGCATGCTGTGCTTTGTGAGCATGCTGTGCTTTGTGTGCTTTGTGAGCTTGCTGTGCTTTGTGTGCTTGCTGTGCTTGGTGAGCTTGCTGTGCATTTTGAGCTTGCTGTGCTTGGTGTGCTTGCTATGCTTGGTGTGCTTGCTTTGCTTGGTGAGCTTGCTGTGGTTTGTGAGCTTGTTGTGCTTTTTGAGCTTGCTGTGCTTTGTGTGTTTGATGTGCTTTGTGTGCTTGCTGTGTTTTGTGAGCTTACTGTGCTTTGTGTGCTTGCTATGCTTTGTGAGCTTGCTGTGCTTTGTGAGCTTGCTGTGCTTTGTGTGCTTGCTGTGCTTTGTATGCTTACTGTGCTTTGTGAGCTTGCTGTGCTTTGTGAGCTTGCTGTGCTTTGTGTGCCTGCTGTGCTTTGTGTGCTGGCTGTGCTTTGTGTGCTTGGTGAGCTTGCTGTGCTTTGTGTGCTTGCTGTGCTTTGTGAGCTTGCTGTGATTTGTGAGCTTGCTGTGTTTTGTGTGCTTGCTGTGCTTGCTTTGGGTGCTCATTATTGCGCTGAAGGTGCTTGGCCCCGAGTTGCTGCTTGCAGCTATATTTATTATTATTATTCTTACTCTTGTCCAATGGGAGTCTATGGCAGCCCTATGAACCATAAGTAGTAGAATGATGAAATTTGGCACAATTGTAGTGGTGGTCCTAAATAGTCATGTGACCAAAAATGCGGTCTCTAGCAGTAACTCTATAGCGCCACCATCAGCTCAAAAATTTAATGTTTGAACTCTTATAACTGGTGATACATTTGAACTATGAAAATTCTACTTAGTACACGTGATTGCCCTTCTCACATTAATTGCTTTTAATACCTTACAGTAAGACTCCTCCCATTACAGTAGCGGCCATTTTGAAATGTACAGTTGTTTGTTTTTTCGCTACTCCTCATTCAAATTTGGTTCAATTGTTATGAAGTTTGTCGCAGATGATCTTCGGAGTGAGCTGCATAGAAATGACTGAACAGAATTTTGATATTTATCTTTGTTCAAAAGTAATAAATGCGTGAACTTAACGAGGTTGATGCAAAAATGGTTCTGAAGCTGTACCTCTGTCATTCTTTGATCAATTGAAATGAAATTTGGTACACTTCATGTTGACCATGAACTGGGGGTCCATATCAAATTTGGTGACAGCGCCACCTATGGGTCATGAGATATGAAAATAGGCTATTTTTGCCCATAACTTCTGAACTGTTTGTCAGAAAATTATGATCTTGATGTCTATGGATTGCTTACCTCATGCCGCATCTGTCGTTGTGTATTATGCCGGGTTTGACCAAACCGCCTGTCCGCCATTTTGATATTTCTTATGAATTGTTATATTTTTTTAACTATTGGACATATCCGTGCAAAAAGTGGTAAGGAGCTTTGACATGATGTCCTGAAGGTACCTGGGAAGTCAGAGTACAGCGCCACCTAGGGGATATAAACTATAACAGTTCTTATGGAACTGCTTATAACTTCGGAATACTTTGTCTGATATGAATTTCTTTCTGAAATTGTATTCACTGGTTTATGCCGGTTGTAACGATACCTCATTTGTCATTTTCCAACATTCTGTTCATGTATTATTGTAAAGCATTTGGTAGAAGATTTTTCCCCACTCCTTTTACAAATTTTGTTTATTTTTTGCCAGGTTCTGCTCGTATAATGTTTGGAGCAATCCGCACAGAAATGACTGAACAGATTTTTGATATTATGTTATCTTTCTTAGAAATACCACTCCAAAGTTGACGTGCCTGTGACGTTGTCTATTTGTCATAGTAAATTAATATGACTGTATATTACGTTGTATAGCATTTCTATACATAATGATCTGCTTGTCTTTAATTTCACTTGAACTCATGTACATTGTATTTCTGTTATTTCTACTTCTGCTGTGTCAATTCTGCATCTTTGGTGATTGACATATGTCAATCCTTGCAGATATCTAATCCTTTTCTGCTGCCCCATGAACTGTGTCAACTGAGTGGCGCATCCAGGAAATCACATGCATTGAGATTCTGAGTTCTTGGGTTCGAATCCCACCTGAGTCATGTATTAGGTTTTTCTATTAATGTTTTGTTCTTCCTCATCAATTCTTTTCAACGTGTCTGTAGTTCACATATGTTATATTTTTCCATGTTTGCTGTTGTTGCTCTGCATTGTGGTGGTTCTGCTCTATGATTCCTGAGCCTTGCGTGTTTGATGCGCTTTATGGTGCTTGCTGTGCTTTGTGAGCTTGCTGTGCTTTGTGTGCTTGCTGTGTTTTGTGAGCTTACTGTGCTTTGTGTGCTTGCTGTGTTTGTGTGCTTGCTGTGCTTTGTGAGCTTGTTGTGCTTTGTGTGCTTGCTGTGCTTTGTGTGCTTGCTGTGCTTTGTGTGCTTGCTGTGCTTTGTGTGCTTGCTGTGCTTTGTGTGCTTGCTGTGCTTTGTGTGCTTGTTGTGCTTTGTGAGCTTGCTGTGCTTTGTGAGCTTGCTGTGCTTTGTGAGCTTGCTGTGCTTTGTGTGCTTGCTGTGCTTTGTGTGCTTGCTGTGCTTTGTGTGCTTGCTGTGCTTTCTGAGCTTGCTGTGCTTTCTGAGCTTGCTGTGCTTTGTGTGCTTGCTGTGCTTTCTGAGCTTGCTGTGCTTTGTGTGCTTGATGTGCTTGGTGAGCTTGTTGTGCATTTTGAGCTTGTTGTGCATTTTGACCTTGCTGTGCTTTGTCAGCTTGCTGTGCTTTGACAGCTTGCTGTGCTTGGTGTGCTTGCTAGGCTTGGTGTGCTTGCTGTGCTTGGTGTGCTTGCTGTGCTTGGTGAGCTTGTTGTGCTTTTTGAGCTTGCTGTGCTTTGTGTGCTTGCTATGGTTGTGAGCTTGCTGTACTTTGTGAGCTTCCTGTACTTTGTGAGCTTGCTGTGCTCTGTGAGCTTACTGTGCTTTGTGAGCTTGCTGTGCTTGGTGTGCTTGCTATGCTTGGTGTGCTTGCTGTGCTTGGTGTGCTTGCTGTGCTTGGTGAGCTTGCTGTGGTTTGTGAGCTTGTTGTGCTTTTTGAGCTTGCTGTGCTATGTGTGCTTGAGCTTGCTGTGCTCTGTGTGCTTGCTGTGCTTTGTGAGATTGCTGTGCTTTGTGAGCTTGCTGTGCTTTGTGAGCTTGCTGTGCTTTGTGAGCTTGCTGTGCTTTGTGAGCTTGCTGTGCTTTGTGTGCTTGGTGAGCTTGCTGTGCTTTGTGTGCTTGCTGTGCTTTGTGTGCTTGCTGTGCTTTGTGTGCTTGCTGTGCTTTGTATGCTTGCTGTGCTTTGTGTGCCTGCTGTGCTTTGTGTGCTGCTGTGCTTTGTGTGCTTGGTGAGCTTGCTGTGCTTTGTGTGCTTGCTGTGCTTTGTGAGCTTGCTGTGATTTGTGAGCTTGCAGTGTTTTGTGAGCTTGCTGTGCTTGCTTTGGGTGCTCATTATTGCGCTGAAGGTGCTTGGCCCCGAGTTGCTGCTTGCAGCTATATTTAGGGGTCAAGCACCGAAGGTGCTGAGACACCTATTGCAATTGTTTGTATTATTATTATTATTATTCTTACTCTTGTCCAATGGGAGTCTATGGCAGCCCTATGAACCATAAGTAGTAGAATGATGAAATTTGGCACAATTGTAGTGGTGGTCCTAAATAGTCATGTGACCAATAATGGGGTCTCTAGCAGTAACTCTATAGCGCCACCAGCAGATCAAAAATTCAATGTTCGAACTGTTATAACTAATGATACATTTCAACTATGAAAATTCTACTTAGTACACGTGATTGCCCTTCTCACATTAATTGATTTTAATACCTTACAGTAAGACTCCTCCCATTACAGTAGTGGCCATTTTGAAATGTACAGTTGTTTGTTTTTTCGCTACTCCTCATTCAAATTTGGTTCAATTGTTATGAAGTTTGTCACAGATGATCTTTGTAGTGAGCTGCATAGAAATGACCGAACAGAATTTTGATATTTATCTTTATGCAAAAGTAATAAATGCGTGAACTTAACGAGGTTGATGCAATAATGGTTCTGAAGCTGTACCTCGGTCATTCTTTGATCAATTGAAATGAAATTTGGTACACTTCATGTTGACCATGAATTGGGGGTCCATATCAATTTTGGTGACAGCGCCACCTATGGGTCATGAGATATGAAAATAGGCTATTTTTGCCCATAACTTCTGAACTGTTTGTCAGAAAATTATGATCTTGATGTCTATGGATTGCTTACATCATGCCGCATCTGTCGATGTGTATTATGCCGGGTTTGACCAAACCGCCTGTCCGCCATTTTGAAATTTCACATAAATTGTTATATTTTTTGAACTATTGGACATATCCGCGCAAAAAGTGGTAAGGAGCTTTGACATGATGTCCTGAAGGTACCTGGGAAGTCAGAGTACAGCGCCACCTAGGGGTAATAAACTATAACAGTTCTTATGGAACCCTTTATAACTTCGGAATGCTTTGTCTGATATCAATTTCTTTCTGAAATTGTATTCACTGGTTTATGCCGGTTGCAACAATACCTCATTTGTCATTTTCCAACATTCTGTTCATGTATTATTGTAAAGCATTTGGTAGATGATTTTTCCGCTACTCCTTTTACAAATTTTGTTTATTTTTTGCCAGGTTTGGCTCGTATAATGTTTGGAGCAATCCGCACAGAAATGACTGAACAGATTTTTGATATTCTGTTCTCTTTCTTAGAAATACCACTCCAAAGTTGACCGTGCCTGTGACGTTGTCTATTTGCCATAGTAAATTAATATGACTGTATATTACATTGTATAGCATTACTATACATAATGATCTGCTTGTCTTCAATTTCACTTGAACTCATGTACATTGTATTTATGTTATTTCTACTTCTGCTGTGTCAATTCTGCATCTTTGGTGATTGACATATGTCAATCCTTGCAGATATCTAATCTTTTTCTGCTGCCCCATGAACTGTGTCAACTGAGTGGCGCATCCAGGAAAGCACATGCATTGAGATTCTGAGTTCTTGGGTTCGAATCCCACCTGAGACGTATATTAGGTTTTTCTATTAATGTTTTATTCTTTCTCATCAATTCTTCTCAACCTGTCTGTAGTTCACATATGTTATATTTTTCCATGTTTGCTGTTGTTGCTCTGCATTGTGGTGGTTCTGCTCTATGATTCCTGAGCCTTGCGTGTTTGATGCGCTTTATGGTGCTTGCTGTGCTTTGTGAGCTTGCTGTGCTTTGTGTGCTTGCTGTGCTTTGTGAGTTTGCTGTCTTTGTGTGCTTGCTGTGCTTTGTGAGTTTGCTGTCTTTGTGTGCTTGCTGTGCTTTGTGAGCTTGCTGTGCTTTGTGAGCATGTTGTGCTTTGTGAGCTTAATGTGCTTTGTGTGCTTGCTGTGCTTTGTGAGCTTGCTGTGCTTTCTGAGCTTGCTGTGCTTTGTGTGCTTGCTGTGCTTTCTGAGCTTGCTGTGCATTTTGAGCTTGCTGTGCTTTGTCAGCTTGCTGTGCTTTGTGTGTTTGCTATGCTTGGTGTGCTTGCTGTGCTTGGTGAGCTTGCTGTGGTTTGTGAGCTTGTTGTGCTTTTTGAGCTTGCTGTGCTTTGTGTGTTTGATGTGCTTTGTGTGCTTGATGTGCTTTGTGTGCTTGCTGTGTTTTGTGAGCTTACTGTGCTTTGTGTGCTTGCTATGCTTTGTGAGCTTGCTGTGCTTTGTGAGCTTGCTGTGCTTTGTGTGCTTACTGTGCTTTGTATGCTTACTGTGCTTTGTGAGCTTGCTGTGCTTTGTGTGCCTGCTGTGCTTTGTGTGCCGGCTGTGCTTTGTGTGCTTGCTGTGCTTTGTGAGCTTGCTGTGATTTGTGAGCTTGCTGTGTTTTGTGTGCTTGCTGTGCTTGCTTTGGGTGCTCATTATTGCGCTGAAGGTGCTTGGCCCCGAGTTGCTGCTTGCAGCTATATTTATTATTATTATTATTATTCTTACTCTTGTCCAATGGGAGTCTATGGCAGCCCTATGAACCATAAGTAGTAGAATGATGAAATTTGGTACAATTGTAGAGGTGGTCCTAAATAGTCATGTGACCAATAATGGGGTCTCTAGCAGTAACTCTATAGCGCCACCAGCAGATCAAAAATTCAATGTTCGAACTGTTATAACTAATGATACATTTCAACTATGAAAATTCTACTTAGTACACGTGATTGCCCTTCTCACATTAATTGATTTTAATACCTTACAGTAAGACTCCTCCCATTACAGTAGTGGCCATTTTGAAATGTACAGTTGTTTGTTTTTTCGCTACTTCTCATTCAAATTTAGTTCAATTGTTATGAAGTTTGTCACAGATGATCTTTGTAGTGAGCTGCATAGAAATGACCGAACAGAATTTTGATATTTATCTTAATGCAAAAGTAATAAATGCGTGAACTTAACGAGGTTGATGCAATAATGGTTCTGAAGCTGTACCTCGGTCATTCTTTGATCAATTGTAATTAAATTTGGTACACTTCATGTTGACCATGAACTGGGGGTCCATATCAAATTTGGTGACAGCGCCACCTATGGGTCATGAGATATGAAAATAGGCTATTTTTGCCCATAACTTCTGAACTGTTTGTCAGAAAATTATGATCTTGATGTCTATGGATTGCTTACATCATGCCGCATCTGTCGATGTGTATAATGGCGGGTTTGACCAAACTGCCTGTCCGCCATTTTGAAATTTCAGATAAATTGTTATATTTTTTGAACTATTGGACATATCCGCGCAAAAAGTGGTAAGGAGCTTTGACATGATGTCCTGAAGGTACCTGGGAAGTCAGAGTACAGCGCCACCTAGGGGTAATAAACTATAACAGTTCTTATGGAACCCTTTATAACTTTGGAATACTTTGTCTGATATCAATTTCTTTCTGAAATTGTATTCACTGGTTTATGCCGGTTGCAACGATACCTCATTTGTCATTTTCCAACATTCTGTTCATGTATTATTGTAAAGCATTTGGTAGATGATTTTTCCGCTACTCCTTTTACAAATTTTGTTTATTTTTTGCCAGGTTCTGCTCGTATAATGTTTGGAGCAATCTGCACAGAAATGACTGAACAGATTTTTGATATTCTGTTCTCTTTCTTAGAAATACCACTCCAAAGTTGACCGTGCCTGTGACGTTGTCTATTTGCCATAGTAAATTAATATAACTGTATATTACATTGTGTAGCATTACTATACATAATGATCTGCTTGTCTTCAATTTCACTTGAACTCATGTACATTGTATTTATGTTATTTCTACTTCTGCTGTGTCAATTCTGCATCTTTGGTGATTGACATATGTCAATCCTTGCAGATATCTAATCTTTTTCTGCTGTCCCATGAACTGTGTCAACTGAGTGGCGCATCCAGGAAAGCACATGCATTGAGATTCTGAGTTCTTGTGTTCAAATCCCACCTGAGTCGTATATTAGGTTTTTCTATTAATGTTTTGTTCTTTCTCATCAATTCTTCTCAACCTGTCTGTAGTTCACATATGTTATATTTTTCCATGTTTGCTGTTGTTGCTCTGCATTGTGGTGGTTCTGCTCTATGATTCCTGAGCCTTGCGTGTTTGATGCGCTTTATGGTGCTTGCTGTGCTTTGTGAGCTTGCTGTGCTTTGTGAGCTTGCTGTGCTTTGTGTGCTTGCTGTGCTTTGTGAGTTTGCTGTCTTTGTGTGCTTGCTGTGCTTTGTGAGTTTGCTGTCTTTGTGTGCTTGCTGTGCTTTGTGAGCTTGCTGTGCTTTGTGTGCTTTCTGTGCTTTGTGAGCTTGCTGTGCTTTGTGTGCTTGCTGTGCTTTGTGTGCTTGCTGTGCTTTGTGTGCTTGCTGTGCTTTGTGTGCTTGCTGTGCTTTATGAGCATGCTGTGCTTTGTGAGCTTAATGTGCTTTGTGTGCTTGCTGTGCTTTTTGAGCTTGCTGTGCTTTGTGTGCTTGCTGTGCTTGGTGAGCTTGCTGTGCATTTTGAGCTTGCTGTGCTTTGTCAGCTTGCTGTGCTTGGTGTGCTTGCTATGCTTGGTGTGCTTGCTGTGCTTGGTGAGCTTGCTGTGGTTTGTGAGCTTGTTGTGCTTTTTGAGCTTGCTGTGCTTTGTGTTTGATGTGCTTTGTGTGCTTGCTGTGTTTTGTGAGCTTACTGTGCTTTGTGTGCTTGCTATGCTTTGTGAGCTTGCTATGCTTTGTGAACTTGCTGTGCTTTGTGTGCTTGCTGTGCTTTGTATGCTTACTGTGCTTTGTGAGCTTGCTGTGCTTTGTGAGCTTACTGTGCTTTGTGTGCCTGCTGTGCTTTGTGTGCTGGCTGTGCTTTGTGTGCTTGGTGAGCTTGTTGTGCTTTGTGTGCTTGCTGTGCTTTGTGAGCTTGCTGTGATTTGTGAGCTTGCTGTGTTTTGTGTGCTTGCTGTGCTTGCTTTGGGTGCTCATTATTGCGCTGAAGGTGCTTGGCCCCGAGTTGCTGCTTGCAGCTATATTTATTATTATTATTATTATTTTTCCCCAATGGGAGTCTATGGCAGCCCTATGAACCGTACATAGGAAAATGATGAAATTTGGCACAGATGTAGAGGTGGTCATAAATAGTCATGTGACCAAAAATGGGGTCTTTAGCAGTAACTCTATAGCGCCACCAGTAGTCCAAAAAATCAATGTTCAAACTGTTATAATTGGTGAACCATTTGATCTATGAAAATTCTACTTAGTACACGTGATTGCTCTCATCGTGCTTATTGAATTTGATACTTTACAGTAAGACTCCACCCATTACAGTAGCGGCCATTTTGAAATGTACAGTATTTCGTTTTTTCGCTACTCCTCCTTAAAATGCGGTTCAATTCTTATGAGATTTGGCACAGATGATCTTTGGAGTGAGCTGCATAGAAATGACCGAACAGAATTTTGATATTGATCTTTGTTCAAAAGTAATAAATGCGCAAACTTAACGAGGTTGACGCAAAAATGGTTCTGAAGCTGTATCTCAGTCATTCTTTGATCAATTGAAATGAAATTTGGTACACTTCATGTGGACCATGAACTTGGGGTCCATGCCAAATTTGGTGACAGCGCCACCTATGGGTCATGAGATAGAAAAATAGGCTATTATTGCCCATAACTTCTGAACTGTTTGTCAGAAAATTATGATCTTGATGTCTATGGATTGCTTACCTCATGCCGCATCTGTCGATGTGAATTATGCCGGGTTTGACCAAACCGCCTGTCCGCCATTTTGAAATTTCAAATAAATTGTTATATTTTTTGAACTATTGGACATATCCGCACAAAAAATGGTAAGGAGCTTCGACATGATGTCCTGAAGGTACATGGGAAGTCAGAGTACAGCGCCACCTAGGGGTTATAAACTATAACAGTTCTTATTGAACTGCTTATAACTTCTGAATACATTGTCTGATATACATTTTCTTTGTGAAATTGTATTCACTGTTTTATGCCGATCGCAACGATACCTTGTTTGTCATTTTCCAACATTATGTTCAGGTGTTATTGTAAGGCATATGGTAAATGATTTTTTCGCTACTCCTTTTACAAATTTTGTGTATTTTATGTCAGGTTCTGCTCGTATAATGTTTGGAGCAATCCGCACAGATGTGACCGAACAGATTTTTGATATTCTGTTCTCTTTCTTAGAAATACCACTCTAAAGTTTACCGTGCCTGTGACATTGTCTATTTGTCATAGTAATAAATTAATGTGACTGTATATTACATTGTATAGCATCACTATACATAATGATCTGCTTGTCTTCAATTTTACTTGAACTAATGTACATTGTATTTCTGTTATTTCTACTTCTGCTGTGTCTTTCCTGCATCTTTGGTGATTGACATGTTAATCCTTTCAGCTCTCTAATCTCTTGTCTGCTGCCTCATGGACTGTGTAAACTGAGTGGCGCATCTAGTTAACCAATTGCATTTAGATTCTAAGTTCCTGGGTTCGAATCCCACCTGAGTCATGATGTTTTGTTCTTCCTCATCAATTCTTCTCAACCTGTCTGTAGTTCACATGTGTTCTATTTTTCCATGTTTGCTGTTGTTGCTCTGCATTGTGGTGCTTCTGCTGTGTCTTTCCTGCATCTTTGGTGATTGACATATGTTAATCCTTTCAGCTCTCTAATCTCTTGTCTGCTGCTTCATGAACTGTGTCAACTGAGTGGCGCATCTAGTTACTCATATGCATTGAGATTCTGAGTTCCTGGGTTCAAATCCCACCTGAGTCATGACGTTTTGTTCTTCCTCATCAATTCTTCTCAACCTGTCTGTAGTTCACATGTGTTCTATTTTTCCATGTTTGCTGTTGTTGCTCTGCATTATGGTGGTTCTTGCTGTGCTTTGTGTGCTTGCTGTGCTTTGTGAGCTTGCTGTGCTTTGTGTGCCGGCTGTGATTTGTGTAATTGCTGTGCTTTGTGTTCTTGCTATGCTTTGTGTGCTTGTTGTGCTTTGTGTGATTGCTGTGCTTTGTGTGCTTGCTGTGCTTTGTGAGCTTGTTGTGCTTTGTGTGCCTTCTGTGATTTGTGTAATTGCTGTGCTTTGTGTGCTTGCTGTGCATTGTGAGCTTGCTGTGCTTGCGAGCTTGTTGTGCTTTGTGTGCCTGCTGTGATTTGTGCAATTGCTGTGCTTTGTGTGCTGGCTGTGCATTGTGAGCTTGCTGTGCTTTGTGAGCTTGCTGTGCTTTGTGTGCTTGCGGTGCTTTGTGAGCTTGCTGTGCTTTGTGTGCCTGCTGTGATTTGTGTAATTGCTGTGCTTTGTGTGCTTGCTGTGCTTTGTGTGCTTGCTGTGCTTTGTGAGCTTGCTGTGCTTTGTGAGCTTGCTGTGATTTGTGTAATTGCTGTGCTTTGTGTTCTTGCTGTGCTTTGTGTGCTTGCTGTGCTTTGTGTGCTTGCTGTGCTTTGTGTGCTTGCTGTGCTTTGTGAGCTTGCTGTGCTTTGTGAGCTTGCTGTGCTTTGTGAGCTTGCTGTGCTTTGTGTGCCTGCTGTGATTTGTGTAATTGCTGTGCTTTGTGTGTTTGCTGTGCTTTGTGTGCTTGCTGTGCTTTGTGAGCTTGCTCTGCTTTGTGTGCTTGCTGTGCATTGTGAGCTTGCTGTGCTTTGTGTGCATTGCGCCGAAGGTGCTTGACCCCGTGTTGCTGCTTGCAGCTATATTTATTATTATTATTCTGCTTATTCTTCTTCTTCTTAGCCATTGGCGTCTATGGCAGCCCTATGAACCGTACATAGGAAAATGATGAAATTTGGCACAGTTGTAGTGGTGGTCTTAAAAAGTCATGTGACCAAAAATGGGTTCTCTAGTACTAACTCTATAGCGCCACCAGCAGTGCAAAAATTCAATGTTCAAATGGTTATAACTGCTGATCCGCTTGATCTATGAAAATTCTACTTAGTACATGTGATTGCTCTCCTCATGCTTGTTGTTTTTAATACCTTACAGTAAAACTCCACCCATTAAAGTAGTGGCCATTTTGAAATGTACAGTATTCCGTTTATTCGCTACTCCTCCTTCAAATTTGGTTCAATTGTTATGAAATTTGGCACAGGTGAACTTTGGAGTGAGCCGCACAGAAATGACCAAACAGAATTTTGATATTTATCTTTGTTCAAAAGTAATAAATGTGCAAACTTAACGAGGTCGACACAAAAATAGTTCTGAGGCTGTATCTCTGTCATTCTTTCATCAATTGAAATGAAATTTCGTACACGTCATGTCGACCATAAACTGGGGGTCCATGCCAAATTTGGTGACAGCGCCACCTATGGGTCATGAGATATGGAAAATGGCTTTTTTTGCCCATAACTACTGAAATGTTTGTCAGAAAATTATGCTCTTGGTGTTTACGGATTCCTTGGCTCATGCCGAATCTGTCGATATGTATTATGTCGGGTTTGACCACACCACCTGTCCTTCATTTTGAAATTGGTCATAAATTGTTATATCTTTTGAACTATTGGACATATTCGTGCAAAAATAGTTAGGGAGCTTCGGCATGATGTCCTGAAGTTACCTGGGAAGTCAGAGTACAGCGCCACCTAGGGGTTATAAACTATAACAGTTCTTATAGAACTGCTTATATCTTCAGAATACTTTGACTGATATACATTTTCTTTGTGACATTTTATTCACTGGTTTTTGGCGATCGCAACAATACCTTGTTTGGCATTTTCCATCATTCTGTTCATGTGTTATTGTAAAGCATATGGTAGATGATTTTTTCGCTACTCCTTTTACAAATTTTGTTTATTTTATGCCAGGTTCTGCTTGTATAATGTTTGGAGCAATCCACACAGACATGACTGAACAGATTTTTCTGCTGAATGTCAAATTTTTGAGAAATACCTCTGTAAAGCGGACCATGCTTGTCATGCTGTCCCTTTGTCATATTAAAAATAATCTGACAAAATTTGCCCATGTTGTTCATTATTGTACAAAATGTTCTAAACGAATTCAGTGCCATTTAAGTTATCTGATTGCCCTACACTTTGTATTTCTGTTTATTTTTGTTTTGTTGTGTTATTTCTGCCCTTTCAGTGATTGGCATGTCAATGTTTGCAGCTTTGAAGCCTCTTTTCCACAGCTTTTCAAACCATGGTTCCTCAGTGGCGCATGCGGTTAGTGCTGTGCTTTGAGAACCTGAGTTCATGGGTTCAAATCCCATGTGCAGTGGTTATTTGTCTTAACTTTTTTTCTCACTTAAGTTTTGTGATTTTCGTACTATACATTGTATTTCAGTTATTTGTGCTCTCTGTTGTCATTTCTACACTTTAATTGCTGGATATCAATGTTTATAGCTGTAAAGCTGTATTCTATAGCTTGGACACACCAACTCAGTGGTTTAATCATTTACTCAGTGGCGCATACGGTTAGTGCTGTGCTTTGGGAACATGAGGTCATGGGTTCGAATCCCAGCTCTTACTTTCACTTATTGAGATTTCCTTTTGTGTTCCCTTTAACACGTTCTTCTCGACCTGTCTGGTTTTCCACACGTGTTATATTTTTGAAATCCTTTCTGTTGTTGCTCCGCACTGCAGTGGTTCTGCTCAGCATTTGCTTTGCTTCGGGTTCGGGCTCTGTATTGCGCGCTTTCTGCGCTTTGCGCATTTGCTGCGTTGTGTGGTTTTTGCTGTGCTTTGGGTGCTCATTGCGCTGAAGGTGCTTGACCCCGCAATTGCTGCTTGCAGCTATATTTGTTATTATTAGGGGTCAAGCACCGAAGGTGCTGAGACACCTATTGGAATTGTACTTTTTTCTTCTTCTTAGCCATTGGTGTCTATGGCAGCCCTATGAACCGTACATAGGAAAATGATGAAATTTGGCACAGTTGTAGTGGTGGTCATAAATAGTCAGGTGGCCAAAAATGGGGTCTCTAACAGTAACTCTATAGCGCCACCAGCAGTGCAAAAATTCAATGTTCAAATGGTTATAACTGCAGATCTGTTTGATCTATGAAAATTCTACTTAGCACACATGATTGCTCTCCTCATGCTTATTGTTTTTAATACCTTACAGTAAGACTTTACCCATTACATTAGCAGCCATTTTGAAATGTACAGTATTTTGTTTTTTCGCTACTCCTCCTTCAAATTTGGTGCAATTGTTATGAAATTTGGAACAGGTGATCTTTGGAGTGAGCCGCATAGAAATGACCGAACAGAATTTTGATATTTATCTTTGTTTAAAAGTAATAAATGCACAAACTTAACGAGGTTGACGCAAAAATGGTTTTGAAGCTGTATCTCGGTCATTATTTTATCAATCGAAATGAAATTTGGTACACGTCATGTCAAGCATAAACTGGGGGACCATGCTGAATCTGGTGACAGCGCCACCTATGGGTCATGAGATATGAAAAAAGGCTATTTTTGCCCATAACTACTGAATTGTTTGTCAGAAAACTATGATTGTGGTCTCTACGGATTCCTTGGCTCATGCCGCATCTGTGGATGTGTATTATGCCGGGATTGACCGGACCGCTTGTCTGCCATTTTGAAATGACTCATAAATTGCTATAACTTTTGAAGTATTGGCTATATCGGCGAAAAAATAGGTAGGGAGCTTCGGCATGATGTCCTGAAGTTACCTGGGAAGTCAGAGTATGGCGCCACCTAGGGGTTATAAACAATAACAGTTCTTATAGAACTGCCTATAACTTCTGAATACTTTGTCTGATATTAATTTTCTTTGTGAAAATAAATTCACTGGTTTATGCCGATTGCAACGATACCTCATTTGTCATTTTCCAACATTCTATTAATGTGTTATTGTAAGGCATATGTTAAATTATCTTTTCGCTACTCCTTTTACAAATTTTGTTTATTTTATGCCAGGTTCTGCTCGTAGGTTCTTTGGAGCAATCCGCACAGAAATGACTGAACAGATTTTTCTGGCACCTAGGCATTTTTTTGAGAAATACCTCTGTAAAGTTGATCGTGCCTGTGATGTTGTCTATTTGTCATAGTTAATTACTGTATATTAAATTTTATAGCGTTGCTCTACAGAATGTTTTTCTTGTCTTCAATCTCACTTGAGCTTTTTGATTCTCATATACATTGTATTTCTGTTATTTCTGCTCTGCAGTGTCATTTCTACATCTTTGCTAATTGGCATATGTCAATCCTTGCATCTCTGTAATTTCTTTTCTGCTGTTCCTTGAACTGTATTAACTGAGTGGCGTGGCGGGTAAGGCACACGCAATGATATTCTTAGTTCTTGGGTTCTAATCCCGCCTGAGGCAAGTGTTTGTCGCTTCTATTACATTTTGTTCTTTCTCACCTATTCTTCTCGACCTGTCTGTAGTTCACATATGTTCAGTTTTTGCCGTGTTTTCGGTTGCTTCTTGGCACTGCGGTGGTTCTGCTCTGTGATTGCTACGCTTTGGGTTCTTTGCAGCGCCTTGTGTTCTTGATGCACCTTGGGTGCTCAATGCGCCCTGGGTGATTGATACGTTGTATGATTCTTGCTATGCTTTGGGTGTTTGATGTTCTTTGTGTGCTTGCTGTGCTTTGAGTACTTGCTGTGCTTTGTGTGCTTGCTGTGCTTTGTGTGCTTTCTGTGCTTTGTGAGCTTGCTGTGCTTTGTGTGCTTGCTGTGCATTGTGAGCTTGCTGTGCTTTGTGTGCTTGCTGTGCTGTGTTTGCATTGCGCTGAAGGTGCTTGACCCCGTATTGCTGCTTGCAGCTATATTTATTATTATTATTATTATTCTGCTTCTTCTTCTTCTTCTTAGCCATAGGCGTCTATGGCAGCCCTATGAACCATACATAGGAAAATGATGAAATTTGGCACAGTTGTAGTGGTGGTCTTAAAAAGTCATGTGACCAAAAATGGGGTCTCTAGTACTAACTCTATAGCGCCACCAGCAGTGCAAAAATTCAATGTTCAAATGGTTATAACTGCTGATCCGCTTGATCTATGAAAATTCTACTTAGTACACGTGATTGCTCTCCTCATGCTTGTTGTTTTTAATACCTTACAGTAAAACTCCACCCATTACAGTAGTGGCCATTTTGAAATGTACAGTATTCCGTTTATTCGCTACTCCTCCTTCAAATTTGGTTCAATTGTTATGAAATTTGGCACAGGTGAACTTTGGAGTGAGCCGCACAGAAATGATCAAACAGAATTTTGATATTTATCTTTGTTCAAAAGTAATAAATGCGCAAACTTAACGAGGTTGACACAAAAAAAGTTCTGAGGCTGTATCTCTGTCATTCTTTCATCAATTGAAATGAAATGTTGTACACGTCATGTCGACCATAAACTGGGGGTCCATGCCAAATTTGGTGACAGCGCCACCTATGGGTCATGAGATATGGAAAATGGCTTTTTTTGCCCATAACTACTGAAATGTTTGTCAGAAAATTATGATCTTGGTGTTTACGGATTCCTTAGCTCATGCCGAATCTGTCGATATGTATTATGTTGGGTTTGACCACACCACCTGTCCGTCATTTTGAAATTGGTCATAAATTGTTATATCTTTTGAACTATTGGACATATTCGTGCAAAAATAGTTAGGGAGCTTCGGCATGATGTCCTGAAGTTACCTGGTAAGTCAGAGTACAGCGCCACCTAGGGTTTATAAACTATAACAGTTCTTATAGAACTGCTTATATCTTTAGAATACTTTGACTGATATACATTTTCTTTGTGACATTTTATTCACTAGTTTTTGGCGATCACAACAATACCTTGTTTGGCATTTTCCATCATTCTGTTCATGTGTTATTGTAAAGCATATGGTACATGATTTTTTCGCTACTCCTTTTACAAATTTTGTTTATTTTATGCCAGGTTCTGCTTGTATAATGTTTGGAGCAATCCGCACAGACATGACTGAACAGATTTTTCTGCTGAATGTCAAATTTTTAAGAAATACCTCTGTAAAGCGGACCATGCTTGTCATGCTGTCCCTTTGTCATATTAAAAAGAATCTGACAAAATTTGCCCATGTTGTTCATTATTGTACAAAATGTTCTAAACGAATTCAGTGCCATTTAAGTTATCTGATTGCCCTACACTTTGTATTTCTGTTTTTTTTTTTTGCTTTGTTGTGTTATTTCTGCCCTTTCAGTGATTGGCATGTCAATGTTTGCAGCTTTGAAGCCTCTTTTCCACAGCTTTTCAACCCATGGTTCCTCAGTGGCGCATGCGGTTAGTGCTGTGCTTTGAGAACCTGAGTTCATGGGTTCAAATCCCATGTGCAGTGGTCTTTTGTCTTAACTTTTTTTCTCACTTAAATTTTGTGATTTTCATACTATACATTGTATTTCAGTTATTTGTGCTCTCTGTTGTCATTTCTACACTTTTGGTAATTGCTGGATATCAATGTTTATAGCTGTAAAGCTGTATTCTATAGATTGGACACACCAACTCAGTGGTTTAATCATTTACTCAGTGGCGCATGCGGTTAGTGCTTTTCTTTAGGAACATGAGGTCATGGGTTCGAATCCCAGCTCTTACTTTCACTTATTGAGATTTCCTATTGTGTTCCCTTTAACACGTTCTTCTCGACCTGTCTGGTTTTCCACACGTGTTATATTTTTGAAATCTTTTCTGTTGTTGCTCCGCACTGCAGTGGTTCTGCTAAGCATTTGCTTTGCTCCGGGTTCGGGCTCTGTATTGCGCGCTTTCTGTGCTTTGCGCATTTGCTGCGTCGTGTGGTTTTTGCTGTGCTTTGGGTGCTCATTGCGCTGAAGGTGCTTGACCCCGCAATTGCTGCTTGCAGCTATATTTTTATTATTAGGGGCCAAGCACCGAAGGTGCTGAGGCACCTATTGGAACTGTCAGTATTGTTAGGGGCCAAGCCCGCAGGGCGGCAGGCCACTATTGCGTTTGATGGTTTTCTTATTAGGGGTCAAGCACCGAAGGTGCTGAGACACCTATTGCAATTGTTAGTATTATTATTATTATTATTATTCTTACTCTTGTCCAATGGGAGTCTATGGCAGCCCTATGAACCATAAGTAGTAGAATGATGAAATTTGGTACAATTGTAGAGGTGGTCCTAAATAGTCATGTGACCAATAATGGGGTCTCTAGCAGTAACTCTATAGCGCCACCAGCAGATCAAAAATTCAATGTTCGAACTGTTATAACTAATGATACATTTCAACTATGAAAATTCTACTTAGTACACGTGATTGCCCTTCTCACATTAATTGATTTTAATACCTTACAGTAAGACTCCTCCCATTACAGTAGTGGCCATTTTGAAATGTACAGTTGTTTGTTTTTTCGCTACTCCTCATTCAAATTTAGTTCAATTGTTTTGAAGTTTGTCACAGATGATCTTTGTAGTGAGCTGCATAGAAATGACCGAACAGAATTTTGATATTTATCTTAATGCAAAAGTAATAAATGCGTGAACTTAAAGGGCCATTTCACCGATAGGAACATTAATCTTTATGGAAAGTGAGTCATATTTGTAGTCAAAATGTAACATAAATGTAGAATTTTGTGCCTATTTGACAGAGAAAAGACAAAATGTGACTTTAGAGCACATTTGTATGAAAAACTACAACTGCCACTATGCACCACAATGCACAGCTCTGCAAGCCACTCCCATTACTCGGAACACGGCTCAGACATGCTATTATGTACATAAATGCCACGTTAGTAAAACAAAGAAAATAGCCACCACCACTGTGTCTAACTGACACCAATCATGATTTACTTTTAAACGTGATGTTACATTGTGGTACACACAATAACACTCTGGCCTGGTGTGTAGCAAAGTCTTATTCAAACAGTAACGTGCGGTTTCAGATCCGCAGTACAAATGTCTTTCCAAGTACTTAAAAAAAGTGTATGCAATTTAAATGTTTATTTAGTTTTACCAATTTTCTTTTTGTCTCTCGTTTACTGTAATTACATTTGTGTTATTATTGGCCTCACTGCTCTCACAATATAGACATATAAAACACCGCTCAGATATGCTATTGTGTACATAAATGCCACGTTAGTATAACAACGAAAATATAAACACTCACTTTAGTCAGACGTCCGTTTGTCCCTGCATCCTCCACACAAACGCGTCCCCTGCATAATATCTCCACAGACGCGCTGCCTCAGCTCTTGGAGCTTGTGCTCGTAAACCGAAACACGTCTTTGAAATAAGCACGCGACCAGAACCAGTCACAAAACAAACGTCCATATCCTTATCTGATCCAGAAATGTTAAACCGAAAGCAAACGGCGCGAGTCCGTCCAAGCTTATATACTCCGCAGCGCGTCTGCTCGTAAACCGAAACATTTCCGTGAAATAAACGTTCCAAACGCGCGCAAACTTCCTCTCTTGCATTGAAACCTTCACCAAACAAACGTCCATATCCTTATCTGATGCAGAAATGTTATAAAGAAGCCACACAGCGAGAGAACAGGCAAGCTTCTCTACGCAGCAGAGGACGATGGTTGATGATTCTTCACCGGGCTCCTCTACCCAGCAGACGCCCAGGCTCCGGCCTACTCCTCGGGCTTCTGTTCATACATATTCCTCAGCTCTTTGCAGTATTGTGGCTCATAAAGGTGCTATGAACAGAGGATTAGAGCATCGCGCTTGTAAAATCACCCTCTTCCATGTAATATTGATCAACTTCCACTGTTATTGTAACATGAATTCTGGCTCGCTCCACAACTTCTGTTTAGCTTAGCTTAGCATAAAGATGGCGGCTGGTCGTTTTTTTTCGGTCTGTGTTCGTATATTTTCGTAAGTCCCACCCACTTATCTGTAATTGGTCTGAAGCGTGAGTGGGTCCCACCCATAGCCCCCACCTTGGAAAAATGAGGAATGAGTGTCTGTAGTCTTTCACACTAAATAGAGATACAGGATTTCCTTCTTTCAATGACGCAAAATGACGATTTTTACATCATTGAAAGAAGGAAGTGCCTCACTGAAATCAGTATTTCTCCCCTCTCAGGGGAAACTGAGGAAATGGTGCACGACCATTCAAAAACATGACTGGGGTTCTAACGGTACAAAGCTTAATGCAAATGGGTGAAGTTTCCCTTTAACGAGGTTGATGCAATAATGGTTCTGAAGCTGTACCTCGGTCATTCTTTGATCAATTGTAATTAAATTTGGTACAATTCATGTTGACCATGAACTGGGGGTCCATATCAAATTTGGTGACAGCGCCACCTATGGGTCATGAGATATGAAAATAGGCTATTTTTGCCCATAACTTCTGAACTGTTTGTCAGAAAATTATGATCTTGATGTCTATGGATTGCTTACATCATGCCGCATCTGTCGATGTGTATAATGGCGGGTTTGACCAAACCGCCTGTCCGCCATTTTGAAATTTCAGATAAATTGTTATATTTTTTGAACTATTGGACATATCCGCGCAAAAAGTGGTAAGGAGCTTTGACATGATGTCCTGAAGGTACCTGGGAAGTCAGAGTACAGCGCCACCTAGGGGTAATAAACTATAACAGTTCTTATGGAACCCTTTATAACTCTATTTGCCATAGTAAATTAATATAACTGTATATTACATTGTATAGCATTACTATACATAATGATCTGCTTGTCTTCAATTTCACTTGAACTCATGTACATTGTATTTATGTTATTTCTACTTCTGCTGTGTCAATTCTGCATCTTTGGTGATTGACATATGTCAATCCTTGCAGATATCTAATCTTTTTCTGCTGCCCCATGAACTGTGTCAACTGAGTGGCGCATCCAGGAAAGCACATGCATTGAGATTCTGAGTTCTTGGGTTCAAATCCCACCTGAGTGGTATATTAGGTTTTTCTATTAATGTTTTGTTCTTTCTCATCAATTCTTCTCAACCTGTCTGTAGTTCACATATGTTATATTTTTCCATGTTTGCTGTTGTTGCTCTGCATTGTGGTGGTTCTGCTCTATGATTCCTGAGCCTTGCGTGTTTGATGCGCTTTATGGTGCTTGCTGTGCTTTGTGAGCTTGCTGTGCTTTGTGAGCTTGCTGTGCTTTGTGTGCTTGCTGTGCTTTGTGAGTTTGCTGTCTTTGTGTGCTTGCTGTGCTTTGTGAGTTTGCTGTCTTTGTGTGCTTGCTGTGCTTTGTGAGCTTGCTGTGCTTTGTGTGCTTTCTGTGCTTTGTGAGCTTGCTGTGCTTTGTGTGCTTGCTGTGCTTTGTGTGCTTGCTGTGCTTTGTGTGCTTGCTGTGCTTTGTGTGCTTGCTGTGCTTTGTGAGCATGCTGTGCTTTGTGAGCTTAATGTGCTTTGTGTGCTTGCTGTGCTTTTTGAGCTTGCTGTGCTTTGTGTGCTTGCTGTGCTTGGTGAGCTTGCTGTGCATTTTGAGCTTGCTGTGCTTTGTCAGCTTGCTGTGCTTGGTGTGCTTGCTATGCTTGGTGTGCTTGCTGTGCTTGGTGAGCTTGCTGTGGTTTGTGAGCTTGTTGTGCTTTTTGAGCTTGCTGTGCTTTGTATGCTTACTGTGCTTTGTGAGCTTGCTGTGCTTTGTGAGCTTACTGTGCTTTGTGTGCCTGCTGTGCTTTGTGTGCTGGCTGTGCTTTGTTTGCTTGGTGAGCTTGTTGTGCTTTGTGTGCTTGCTGTGCTTTGTGAGCTTGCTGTGATTTGTGAGCTTGCTGTGTTTTGTGTGCTTGCTGTGCTTGCTTTGGGTGCTCATTATTGCGCTGAAGGTGCTTGGCCCCGAGTTGCTGCTTGCAGCTATATTTAGGGGCCAAGCACCTATGGTGCTGTGGCACCTATTGTTTCTGTTAGTATTATTATTAGGGGTCAAGCACCGAAGGTGCTGAGACACCTATTGCAATTGTTAGTATTATTATTATTAGGGGTCAAGCACCGAAGGTGCTGAGACACCTATTGGAATTGTACTTTTTTCTTCTTCTTAGCCATTGGTGTCTATGGCAGCCCTATGAACCGTACATAGGAAAATGATGAAATTTGGCACAGTTGTAGTGGTGGTCATAAATAGTCAGGTGGCCAAAAATGGGGTCTCTAACAGTAACTCTATAGCGCCACCAGCAGTGCAAAAATTCAATGTTCAAATGGTTATAACTGCAGATCTGTTTGATCTATGAAAATTCTACTTAGCACACATGATTGCTCTCCTCATGCTTATTGTTTTTAATACCTTACAGTAAGACTTTACCCATTACATTAGCAGCCATTTTGAAATGTACAGTATTTTGTTTTTTCGCTACTCCTCCTTCAAATTTGGTGCAATTGTTATGAAATTTGGAACAGGTGATCTTTGGAGTGAGCCGCATAGAAATGACCGAACAGAATTTTGATATTTATCTTTGTTTAAAAGTAATAAATGCACAAACTTAACGAGGTTGACGCAAAAATGGTTTTGAAGCTGTATCTCGGTCATTATTTTATCAATCGAAATGAAATTTGGTACACGTCATGTCAAGCATAAACTGGGGGACCATGCTGAATCTGGTGACAGCGCCACCTATGGGTCATGAGATATGAAAAAAGGCTATTTTTGCCCATAACTACTGAATTGTTTGTCAGAAAACTATGATTGTGGTGTCTACGGATTCCTTGGCTCATGCCGCATCTGTGGATGTGTATTATGCCGGGATTGACCGGACCGCTTGTCTGCCATTTTGAAATGACTCATAAATTGCTATAACTTTTGAAGTATTGGCTATATCGGCGAAAAAATAGGTAGGGAGCTTCGGCATGATGTCCTGAAGTTACCTGGGAAGTCAGAGTATGGCGCCACCTAGGGGTTATAAACAATAACAGTTCTTATAGAACTGCCTATAACTTCTGAATACTTTGTCTGATATTAATTTTCTTTGTGAAAATAAATTCACTGGTTTATGCCGATTGCAACGATACCTCATTTGTCATTTTCCAACATTCTATTAATGTGTTATTGTAAGGCATATGTTAAATTATCTTTTCGCTACTCCTTTTACAAATTTTGTTTATTTTATGCCAGGTTCTGCTCGTAGGTTCTTTGGAGCAATCCGCACAGAAATGACTGAACAGATTTTTCTGGCACCTAGGCATTTTTTTGAGAAATACCTCTGTAAAGTTGATCGTGCCTGTGATGTTGTCTATTTGTCATAGTTAATTACTGTATATTAAATTTTATAGCGTTGCTCTACAGAATGTTTTTCTTGTCTTCAATCTCACTTGAGCTTTTTGATTCTCATATACATTGTATTTCTGTTATTTCTGCTCTGCAGTGTCATTTCTACATCTTTGCTAATTGGCATATGTCAATCCTTGCATCTCTGTAATTTCTTTTCTGCTGTTCCTTGAACTGTATTAACTGAGTGGCGTGGCGGGTAAGGCACACGCAATGAGATTCTGAGTGCTTGGGTTCTAATCCCGCCTGAGGCAAGTGTTTGTCGCTTCTATTACATTTTGTTCTTTTTCACCTATTCTTCTCGACCTGTCTGTAGTTCACATATGTTCAGTTTTTGCCGTGTTTTCGGTTGCTTCTTGGCACTGCGGTGGTTCTGCTCTGTGATTGCTACGCTTTGGGTTCTTTGCAGCGCCTTGTGTTCTTGATGCACCTTGGGTGCTCAATGCGCCCTGGGTGATTGATACGTTGTATGATTCTTGCTATGCTTTGGGTGTTTGATGTTCTTTGTGTGCTTGCTGTGCTTTGAGTACTTGCTGTGCTTTGTGTGCTTGCTGTGCTTTGTGTGCTTTCTGTGCTTTGTGAGCTTGCTGTGCTTTGTGTGCTTGCTGTGCATTGTGAGCTTGCTGTGCTTTGTGTGCTTGCTGTGCTGTGTTTGCATTGCGCCGAAGGTGCTTGACCCCGTGTTGCTGCTTGCAGCTATATTTATTATTATTATTCTTACTCTTGTCCAATGGGAGTCTATGGCAGCCCTATGAACCATAAGTAGTAGAATGATGAAATTTGGCACAATTGTAGTGGTGGTCCTAAATAGTCATGTGACCAATAATGGGGTCTCTAGCAGTAACTCTATAGCGCCACCAGCAGATCAAAAATTCAATGTTCGAACTGTTATAACTAATGATACATTTGAACTATGAAAATTCTACTTAGTACACGTGATTGCCCTTCTCACATTAATTGATTTTAATAACTTACAGTAAGACTCCTCCCATTACAGTAGTGGCCATTTTGAAATGTACAGTTGTTTGTTTTTTCGCTACTCCTCATTCAAATTTGGTTCAATTGTTATGAAGTTTGTCACAGATGATCTTTGTAGTGAGCTGCATAGAAATGACCGAACAGAATTTTGATATTTATGTTTATGCAAAAGTAATAAATGCGTGAACTTAACGAGGTTGATGCAATAATGGTTCTGAAGCTGTACCTCGGTCATTCTTTGATCAATTGAAATGAAATTTGGTACACTTCATGTTGTCCATGAACTGGGGGTCCATATCAAATTTGGTGACAGCGCCACCTATGGGTCATGAGATATGAAAATAGGCTATTTTTGCCCATAACTTCTGAACTGTTTGTCAGAAAATTATGATCTTGATGTCTATGGATTGCTTGGCTCATGCCGCATCTGTCGATGTGTATTATGCCGGGTTTGACCAAACCGCCTGTCCGCCATTTTGAAATTTCACATGAATTGTTATATTTTTTGAACTATTGCACATATCCGTGCAAAAAGTGGTAAGGAGCTTTGACATGATGTCCTGAAGGTACCTGGGAAGTCAGAGTACAGCGCCACCTAGGGGTAATAAACTATAACAGTTCTTATGGAACTGCTTATAACTTCGGAATACTTTGTCTGATATGAATTTCTTTCTGAAATTGTATTAACTGGTTTATGCCGGTTGCAACGATACCTCATTTGTCATTTTCCAAAATTCTGTTCATGTATTATTGTAAAGCATTTGGTAGATGATTTTTCCGCTACTCCTTTTACAAATTTTGTTTATTTTTTGCCAGGTTCTGCTCGTATAATGTTTGGAGCAATCCGCACAGAAATGACTGAACAGATTTTTGATATTCTGTTCTCTTTCTTAGAAATACCACTCCAAAGTTGACCGTGCCTGTGACGTTGTCTATTTGCCATAGTAAATAAATATGACTGTATATTACATTGTATAGCATTACTATACATAATGATCTGCTTGTCTTCAATTTCACTTGAACTCATGTACATTGTATTTATGTTATTTCTACTTCTGCTGTGTCAATTCTGCATCTTTGGTGATTGACATATGTCAATCCTTGCAGATATCTAATCTTTTTCTGCTGCCTCATGAACTGTGTCAACTGAGTGGCGCATCTAGTTAAACCACATGCATTGAGATTCTGAGTTCCTGGGTTTGAATCCCACCTGAGTCGTGACGTTTTGTTCTTCCTCATCAATTCTTCTCAACCTGTCTGTAGTTCACATGTGTTCTATTTTTCCATGTTTGCTGTTGTTGCTCTGCATTGTGGGGCTTCTGCTGTGTCTTTCCTGCATCTTTGGTGATTGACATATGTTAATCCTTTCAGCTCTCTAATCTCTTGTCTGCTGCCTCATGAACTGTGTCAACTGAGTGGCGCATCTAGTAAAACCACATGCATTGAGATTCTGAGTTCCTGGGTTCGAATCCCACCTGAGTCATGACGTTTTGTTCTTCCTCATCAATTCTTCTCAACCTGTCTGTAGTTCACATGTGTTCTATTTTTCCATGTTTGCTGTTGTTGCTCTGCATTGTGCTGGTTCTTGCTGTGCTTTGTGTGCTTGCTGTGCTTTGTGTGCTTGCTGTGTTTTGTGTGCTTGCTGTGCTTTGTGTGATTGCTGTGCTTTGTGCGCTTGCTGTGCTTTGTGCGCTTGCTGTGCTTTGTGAGCTTGCTGTGCTTTGTGTGCCTGCTGTGATTTGTGTAATTGCTGTGCTTTGTGTTCTTGCTGTGCTTTGTGTGCTTGCTGTGCTTTGTGTACTTGCTGTGCTTTGTGTGCTGGTTGTGCTTTGTGAGCTTGCTGTGCTTTGTGAGCTTGCTGTGCTTTGTGTGCCTGCTGTGATTTGTGTGCCTGCTGTGATTTGTGTGCTTGCTGTGCTTTGTGAGCTTGCTGTGTTTTGTGTGCTTGCTGTGCTTGCTTTGGGTGCTCATTATTGCGCTGAAGGTGCTTGGCCCCGAGTTGCTGCTTGCAGCTATATTTATTATTATTATTCTTAATCTTCCCCAATGGGAGTCTACGGCAGCCCTATGAACCGTATACAGGAAAATGATGAAATTTGGCACAGTTGTAGTGGTGGTCATAAATAGTCATTTGGCCAAAAATGGGGTCTCTAGCAGTAACTCTATAGCGCCACCATCATCTCAAAAATGCAATGTTCAAATGGTTATAACTCGTGATCCATTTGCTCTATGAAAATTCTACTTAGTACACGTGATTGCTCTCCTCATGCTTATTTGTTTTTAATACCTTACAGTAAGACTCCACCCATTACAGTAGCGGCCATTTTGAAATGTACAGTATTTCGTTTTTTCGCTACTCCTCCTTCAAATTTGGTTCAATTCTTATGAGATTTGGCACATGTGATCTTTGGAGTGAGCCGCATAGAAATGACTGAACAGAATTTTGATATTTTTCTTTATTCAAAAGTAATTAATGCGCGAACTTAACGAGATTGACGCAAAATTGGTTCTGAGGCTGTATCTCGGTCATTCTTTGATCAATCGAGATGAAATTTGGTACGCTTCATGTCGACCATGAAATGGGGGTCCATGCCAAATTTGGTGACAGCGCCACCTATGGGTCATGAGATAGGAAAAAAGGCTATTTTTGCGCATAACTTCTGAATCGTTTGTCAGAAAATTATGATCTTGGTGTCTACGGATTCCTTGGCTTATGCCGCATCTGCCGATATGTATTATGCCGGGATTGACCGAACCGCCTGTCCGCCATTTTAAAATCTGTGATAAATTGCTATAACTTTTGAAGTATCGGATATATCGGCGCAAAAATCGGTAGGGAGCTTCGGCATGACGTCCTGAGGATATCAGAGAACAGCGCCACCTAGGGGTATAAACTATAACAGTTCTTATAGAACTGCTTATAACTTCTGAATTCTTTGTATGGCATGTAAGCTCTTTTCTGCTGCTCCTTGAGCTGTGTCTACTGAGTGGCTCATCTGTTAAGTCGTTTGAATAGAGATCCTGAGTTCATGGGTTCGAATCCCACCTGAGCCAGGTGTTAATTTCTTCTATTATAGTTTTGTTCTTTCTCACCTATTCTTTTTGACCTGTCTGTAGTTCACATGTTCTATTTTTGCCATGTTTTCTGTTGCTGCTCTGCACTGCGGTGGTTCTGCTCTGTCATTGCTACGCTTTGGGTTCTTTGCTGAGCTTTGTTTTCTTGATGCACCTTGGGTGCTCAATGCGCCCTGAGTGATTGATAAGTTGTATCTTTCTTGCTGTTCTTTGGGAGCTCATTGCGCTGATTGTGCTTGGCCCCGTATCGCTGCTTGCAGCTATATTTAGGGGTCAAGCACCGAAGGTGCTGTGACACCTATTGGAATTGTTAGTATTATTAGGGGTCAAGCACCGAAGGTGCTGAGACACCTATTGGAATTGTACTTTTTTCTTCTTCTTAGCCATTGGTGTCTATGGCAGCCCTATGAACCGTATGTAGGAAAATGATGAAATTTGGCACAGTTGTAGTGGTGGTCATAAATAGTCAGGTGGCCAAAAATGGGGTCTCTAGCAGTAACTCTATAGCGCCACCAGCATTGCAAAAATTCAATGTTCAAATGGTTATAACTGCAGATCTGTTTGATCTATGAAAATTCTACTTGGCACACGTGATTGCTCTCATCATGCTTATTGTTTTTAATACCTTACAGTAAGACTCCACCCATTACAGTAGCAGCCATTTTGAAATGTACAGTATTTTGTTTTTTCGCTACTCCTCCTTCAAATTTGGTGCAATTGTTATGAAATTTGGCACAGGTGATCTTTGGAGTGAGCCGCATAGAAATGACCGAACAGAATTTTGATATTTATCTTTGTTTAAAAGTAATAAATGCACAAACTTAACAAGGTTGATGCAAAAATGGTTTTGAAGCTGTATCTCGGTCATTATTTTATCAATCGAAATGAAATTTGGTACACGTCATGTCAAGCATAAACTGGGGGACCATGCCGAATCTGGTGACAGCGCCACCTATGGGTCATGAGATATGAAAAAAGGCTATTTTTGCCCATAACTACTGAATTGTTTGTCAGAAAACTATGATTGTGGTGTCTACGGATTCCTTGGCTCATGCCGCATCTGTGGATGTGTATTATGCAGGGATTGACAGGACCGCTTGTCTGCCATTTTGAAATGAGTCATAAATTGCTATAACTTTTGAAGTATTGGCTATATCGGCGAAAAAATAGGTAGGGAGCTTCGGCATGATGTCCTGAAGGTACCTGGGAAGTCAGAGTATGGCGCCACCTAGGGGTTATAAACAATAACAGTTCTTATAGAACTGCCTATAACTTCTGAATACTTTGTCTGATATAAATTTTCTTTGTGAAATTAAATTCACTGGTTTATGCCGATTGCAACGATACCTCATTTGTCATTTTCCAACATTCTATTAATGTGTTATTGTAAGGCATATGGTAAATTATCTTTTCGCTACTCCTTTTACAAATTTTGTTTATTTTATGCCAGGTTCTGCTCGTAGGTTCTTTGGAGCAATCCGCACAGAAATGACTGAACAGATTTTTCTGGCACCTAGGCATTTTTTTGAGAAATACCTCTGTAAAGTTGATCGTGCCTGTGATGCTGTCTATTTGTCATAGTTAATTACTGTATATTACATTTTATAGCGTTGCTCTACAGAATGTTTTTCTTGTCTTCAATCTCACTTGAGCTTTTTGATTCTCATATACATTCTATTTCTGTTATTTCTGCTCTGCAGTGTCATTTCTACATCTTTGGTAATTGGCATATGTCAATCCTTGCATCTCTGTAATTTCTTTTCTGCTGTTCCTTTAACTGTGTCAACTGAGTGGCGTGGCGGTTAAGGCACACGCAATGAGATTCTGAGTTCTTGGGTTCGAATCCAGCCTGAGGCAAGTGTTCATCGCTTCTATTACATTTTGTTCTTTCTCACCTATTCTTCTCGACCTGTCTGTAGTTCACATATGTTCAGTTTTTGCCATGTTTTCGGTTGCTTCTTGGCACTGCCGTGGTTCTGCTCTGTGATTGCTACGCTTTGGGTTCTTTGCAGCGCCTTGTGTTCTTGATGCACCTTGGGTGCTCAATGCGCCCTGGGTGATTGATACGTTGTATGTTTCTTGCTGTGCTTTGGGTGCTTAATGTTCTTTGTGTGCTTGCTGTGCTTTGAGTACTTGCTGTGCTTTGTGTGCTTGCTGTGCTTTGGGTGCTTTCTGTGCTTTGTGAGCTTGCTGTGCATTGTGACCTTGCTGTGCTTTGTGTGCTTGCTGTGCTGTGTTTCCATTGCTCTGATGGTGCTTGGCCCCGTATCGCTGCTTGCAGCTATATTTATTATTAGGGGCCAAGCACCTATGGTGCTGTGGCACCTATTGTTTCTGTTAGTATTATTATTCTTCTTAATCTTAATCTTAATCTTAATCTTAATCTTCCCCAATGGGAGTCTATGGCAGCCCTATGAACCGTATATAGGAAAATGATGAAATTTGGCACAGTTGTAGTGGTGGTCATAAATAGTCATTTGGCCAAAAATGGGGCCTCTAGCAGTAACTCTATAGCGCCACCATCATCTCAAAAATTCAATGTTCAAATGGTTATAACTCGTGATCCATTTGCTCTATGAAAATTCTACTTAGTACACGTGATTGCTCTCCTCATGCGTATTGTTTTTAATTCCTTACAGTAAGACTCCACCCATTACAGTAGCGGCCATTTTGAAATGTACAGTATTTCGTTTTTTCGCTACTCCTCCTTCAAATTTGGTTAAATTTTTATGAGATTTGGCACATGTGATCTTTGGAGTGAGCCGCATAGAAATGACTGAACAGAATTTTGGTATTTTTCTTTATTCAAAAGTAATTAATGCGCGAACTTAACGGGATTGACGCAAAATTGGTTCTGAGGCTGTATCTCGGTCATTCTTTGATCAATCGAGATGAAATTTGGTACGCTTCATGTCGACCATGAAATGGGGGTCCATGCCAAATTTGGTGACAGCGCCACCTATGGGTCATGAGATAGGAAAAAAGGCTATTTTTGTGCATAACTTCTGAATCGTTTGTCAGAAAATTATGATCTTGGTGTCTACGGATTCCTTGGCTCATGCCACATCTGTCGATATGTATTATGCCGGGATTGACCGATCCGTCTGTCCGCCATTTTGAAATTTCTGATAATTTGCTATAACTTTTGAAGTATCGGATATATCGGCACAAAAATCGGTAGGGAGCTTCGGCATGATGTCCTGAGGAAATCAGAGAACAGCGCCACCTAGGGGTTATAAACTATAACAGTTCTTATAGAACTGCTTATAACTTCTGAATTCTTTGTATGGCATGTAAGCTCTTTTCTGCTGCCCCTTGAGCTGTGTCTACTGAATGGCGCACCTGCTAAGTCGTATGCATAGAGATCCTGAGTTCATGGGTTCGAATCCTGCCTGAGGCAGATGTTAATTTCTTCTATTAAAGTTTTGTTCTTTCCCACCTATTCTTCTTGACCTGTCTGTAGTTCACATATGTTCTATTTTTGCCATGTTTTCTGTTGCTGCTCTGCACTGTGGTGGTTCTGCTCTGTCATTGCTATGCTTTGGGTTCTTTGCGGCGCCTTGTGTTCTTGATGCACCTTGGGTGCTCAATGCGCCCTGGGTGATTGATACGTTGTATGTTTCTTGCTGTGCTTTGGGTGCTTATTGCGCTGATGGTGCTTGGCCCCGTATCGCTGCTTGCAGCTATATTTATTATTATTCTGCTTCCTCTTCTTATCCATTGGTGTCTATGGCAGCCCTATGAACCGTACATAGGAAAATGATGAAATTTGGCACAGTTGTAGAGGTGGTCCTGAAAAGTCAAGTGACCGAAAATGGGGTCTCTAGCAGTAACTCTATAGCGCCACCATCAGCTCAAAAATTCAATGTTCAAATGGTTATAACTGCTGATCCGCTTGATCTATGAAAATTCTACTTAGTACACGTGATTGCTCTCCTCATGCTTGTTGTTTTTAATACCTTACAGTAAAACTCCACCAATTACAGTAGCGGCCATTTTGAAATGTACAGTATTCCGTTTTTTTGCTACTCCTCCTTCAAATATGGTTCAATTCTTATGAGATTTGGCACAGATGATGTTTGGAGTGAGCCGCATAGAAATGACCGATCAGAATTTTGATTTTTATCTTTGTTCAAAAGTAATAAATGCGCAAACTTAACGAGGTTGACGCAAAAATGGTTCTGAAGCTGTAGCTCAGTCATTCTTTGATCAATTGAAATGAAATTTGGTACACTTCATGTGGACCATGAACTTGGGGTCCATGCCAAATTTGGTGACAGCGCCACCTATGGGTCATGACATAATAAAATAGGCTATTTTTGCCCATAACTTCTGAACTGTTTGTCAGAAAATTATGATCTTGATTTCTATGGATTGCTTACCTCATGCCGCATCTGTCGATGTGTATTATGCCGGGTTTGACCAAACCGCCTGTCCGCCATTTTGAAATTTCACATAATTTGATATTTTTTTTAACTATTGGACATGTCCACGCAAAAATTAGTAAGGAGCTTCGACATGATGTCCTGAAGGTACCTGGGAAGTCAGAGTACAGCACCACCTAGGGGTTATAAACTATAACAGTATTTATGGAACTGCTTATAACTTCTGAATATTTTGTCTGATATTATATTTTTGCCATCTTTACTGCTGTTGCTCCGCACTGCAGTGCTTCTGCTCTGCATTTGCTTTGCTTCGGGTTCGGGCTCTATATTGCGCGCTTTCTGCGCTTTGCGCATTTGCTGCGTCGTGCGGTTTTTGCTGTGCTTTGGGTGCTCATTGCGCTGAAGGTGCTTGACCCCGTATCGCTGCTTGCAGCTATATTTAGGGGCCAAGCACCTATGGTGCTGTGGCACCTATTGTTTCTGTTAGTATTATTATTATTCTTCTTAATCTTCTTAATCTTAATCTTCCCCAATGGGAGTCTATGGCAACCCTATGAACCGTATTTAGGAAAATGATGAAATTTGGCACAGTTGTAGTGGTGGTCATAAATAGTCATTTGTCCAAAAATGGGGTCTCTAGCAGTAACTCTATAGCGCCACCATCATCTCAAAAATTCAATGTTCAAATGGTTATAACTCGTGATCCATTTGCTCTATGAAAATTCTACTTAGTACACGTGATTGCTCTCCTCATGCTTATTGTTTTTAATACCTTACAGTAAGACTCCACCCATTACAGTATCGGCCATTTTGAAATGTACAGTATTTCGTTTTTTCGCTACTCCTCCTTCAAATTTGGTTCAATTCTTATGAGATTTGGCACATGTGATCTTTGGAGTGAGCCGCATAGAAATGACTGAACAGAATTTTGATATTTTTCTTTATTCAGAAGTAATTAATGCGTGAACTTAACGAGATTGACGCAAAATTGTTTCTGAGGCTGTATCTCGGTCATTCTTTGATCAATCGAGATGAAATTTGGTACGCTTCATGTCGACCATGAAATGGGGGTCCATGCCAAATTTGGTGACAGCGCCACCTATGGGTCATGAGATAGGAAAAAAGGCTATTTTTGCGCATAACTTCTGAATCGTTTGTCAGAAAATTATGATCTTGGTGTCTACGGATTCCTTGGCTCATGCCGCATCTGCCGATATGTATTATGCCGGGATTGACCGAACCGCCTGTCCGCCATTTTGAAATCTGTGATAAATTGCTATAACTTTTGAAGTATCGGATATATCGGCGCAAAAATCGGTAGGGAGCTTCGGCATGACGTCCTGAGGAAATCAGAGAACAGCGCCACCTAGGGGTATAAACTATAACAGTTCTTATAGAACTGCTTATAACTTCTGAATTCTTTGTAAGGTCTTTTCTGCTGCCCCTTGAGCTGTGTCTACTGAGTGGTGCATCTGTTAAGTCGTTTGCAAAGAGATCTTGAGTTCATGGGTTCGAATCCAACCTGAGGCAGGTATTACTTTCTTCTATTAAAGTTTTATTCTTTTCCACCTATTCTTCTTGACCTGTCTGTAGTTTACATATGTTCTATTTTTGCCATGTTTTCTGTTGCTGCTCTGCACTGTGGTGGTTCTGCTCTGTCATTGCTACGCTTTGGGTTCTTTGCGGCGCCTTGTGTTCTTGATGCACCTTGGGTGCTCAATGCGCCCTGGGTGATTGATACGTTGTATGTTTCTTGCTGTGCTTCGGGTGCTCATTGCGCTGATGGTGCTTGGCCCCGTATCGCTGCTTGCAGCTATATTTATTAGGGGCCAAGCACCTATGGTGCTGTGGCACCTATTGTTTCTGTTAGTATTATTATTCTTCTTAATCTTAATCTTAATCTTCCCCAATGGGAGTCTATGGCAGCCCTATGAACCGTATATAGGAAAATGATGAAATTTGGCACAGTTGTAGTGGTGGTCATAAATAGTCATTTGGCCAAAAATGGGGTCTCTAGCAGTAACTCTATAGCGCCACCATCATCTCAAAAATTCAATGTTCAAATGGTTATAACTGGTGATCCATTTGCTCTATGAAAATTCTACTTAGTACACGTGATTGCTCTCCTCATGCTTATTGTTTTTAATACCTTACAGTAAGACTCCACCCATTACAGTAGCGGCCATTTTGAAATGTACAGTATTTCGTTTTTTCGCTACTCCTCCTTCAAATTTGGTTAAATTCTTATGAGATTTGGCACATGTGATCTTTGGAGTGAGCCGCATAGAAATGACTTAACAGAATTTTGATATTTTTCTTTATTCAAAAGTAATTAATGCGCTAACTTAACGAGATTGACGCAAAATTATTCTGAGGCTGTATCTCGGTCATTCTTTGATCAATCGAGATGAAACTTGGTACGCTTCATGTCGACCATGAAATGGGGGTCCATGCCAAATTTGGTGACAGCGCCACCTATGGGTCATGAGATAGGAAAAAAGGCAATTTTTGCGCATAACTTCTGAATCGTTTGTCAGAAAATTATGATCTTGGTGTCTACGGATTCCTTGGCTCATGCCGCATCTGTCGATATGTATTATGCCGGGATTGACCGACCCGCCTGTCCGCCATTTTGAAATTTCTGATAATTTGCTATAACTTTTGAAGTATCGGATATATCGGCGCAAAAATCGGTAGGGAGCTTCGGCATGACGTCCTGAGGAAATCAGAGAACAGCGCCACCTAGGGGTATAAACTATAACAGTTCTTATAGAACTGCTTATAACTTCTGAATTCTTTGTATGGCATGTAAGCTCTTTTCTGCTGCTCCTTGAGCTGTGTCTACTGAGTGGCTCATCTGTTAAGTCGTTTGAATAGAGATCCTGAGTTCATGGGTTCGAATCCCACCTGAGCCAGGTGTTAATTTCTTCTATTATAGTTTTGTTCTTTCTCACCTATTCTTTTTGACCTGTCTGTAGTTCACATGTTCTATTTTTGCCATGTTTTCTGTTGCTGCTCTGCACTGCGGTGGTTCTGCTCTGTCATTGCTACGCTTTGGGTTCTTTGCTGAGCTTTGTTTTCTTGATGCACCTTGGGTGCTCAATGCGCCCTGAGTGATTGATAAGTTGTATCTTTCTTGCTGTTCTTTGGGAGCTCATTGCGCTGATTGTGCTTGGCCCCGTATCGCTGCTTGCAGCTATATTTAGGGGTCAAGCACCGAAGGTGCTGTGACACCTATTGGAATTGTTAGTATTATTAGGGGTCAAGCACCGAAGGTGCTGAGACACCTATTGGAATTGTACTTTTTTCTTCTTCTTAGCCATTGGTGTCTATGGCAGCCCTATGAACCGTATGTAGGAAAATGATGAAATTTGGCACAGTTGTAGTGGTGGTCATAAATAGTCAGGTGGCCAAAAATGGGGTCTCTAGCAGTAACTCTATAGCGCCACCAGCATTGCAAAAATTCAATGTTCAAATGGTTATAACTGCAGATCTGTTTGATCTATGAAAATTCTACTTGGCACACGTGATTGCTCTCATCATGCTTATTGTTTTTAATACCTTACAGTAAGACTCCACCCATTACAGTAGCAGCCATTTTGAAATGTACAGTATTTTGTTTTTTCGCTACTCCTCCTTCAAATTTGGTGCAATTGTTATGAAATTTGGCACAGGTGATCTTTGGAGTGAGCCGCATAGAAATGACCGAACAGAATTTTGATATTTATCTTTGTTTAAAAGTAATAAATGCACAAACTTAACGAGGTTGATGCAAAAATGGTTTTGAAGCTGTATCTCGGTCATTATTTTATCAATCGAAATGAAATTTGGTACACGTCATGTCAAGCATAAACTGGGGGACCATGCCGAATCTGGTGACAGCGCCACCTATGGGTCATGAGATATGAAAAAAGGCTATTTTTGCCCATAACTACTGAATTGTTTGTCAGAAAACTATGATTGTGGTGTCTACGGATTCCTTTGCTCATGCCGCATCTGTGGATGTGTATTATGCAGGGATTGACAGGACCGCTTGTCTGCCATTTTGAAATGAGTCATAAATTGCTATAACTTTTGAAGTATTGGCTATATCGGCGAAAAAATAGGTAGGGAGCTTCGGCATGATGTCCTGAAGGTACCTGGGAAGTCAGAGTATGGCGCCACCTAGGGGTTATAAACAATAACAGTTCTTATAGAACTGCCTATAACTTCTGAATACTTTGTCTGATATAAATTTTCTTTGTGAAATTAAATTCACTGGTTTATGCCGATTGCAACGATACCTCATTTGTCATTTTCCAACATTCTATTAATGTGTTATTGTAAGGCATATGGTAAATTATCTTTTCGCTACTCCTTTTACAAATTTTGTTTATTTTATGCCAGGTTCTGCTCGTAGGTTCTTTGGAGCAATCCGCACAGAAATGACTGAACAGATTTTTCTGGCACCTAGGCATTTTTTTGAGAAATACCTCTGTAAAGTTGATCGTGCCTGTGATGCTGTCTATTTGTCATAGTTAATTACTGTATATTACATTTTATAGCGTTGCTCTACAGAATGTTTTTCTTGTCTTCAATCTCACTTGAGCTTTTTGATTCTCACATACATTCTATTTCTGTTATTTCTGCTCTGCAGTGTCATTTCTACATCTTTTGTAATTGGCATATGTCAATCCTTGCATCTCTGTAATTTCTTTTCTGCTGTTCCTTTAACTGTGTCAACTGAGTGGCGTGGCGGGTAAGGCACACGCAATGAGATTCTGAGTTCTTGGGTTCGAATCCAGCCTGAGGCAAGTGTTCATTGCTTCTATTACATTTTGTTCTTTCTCACCTATTCTTCTCGACCTGTCTGTAGTTCACATATGTTCAGTTTTTGCCATGTTTTCGGTTGCTTCTTGGCACTGCCGTGGTTCTGCTCTGTGATTGCTACGCTTTGGGTTCTTTGCAGCGCCTTGTGTTCTTGATGCACCTTGGGTGCTCAATGCGCCCTGGGTGATTGATACGTTGTATGTTTCTTGCTGTGCTTTGGGTGCTTAATGTTCTTTGTGTGCTTGCTGTGCTTTGAGTACTTGCTGTGCTTTGTGTGCTTGCTGTGCTTTGGGTGCTTTCTGTGCTTTGTGAGCTTGCTGTGCATTGTGACCTTGCTGTGCTTTGTGTGCTTGCTGTGCTGTGTTTCCATTGCTCTGATGGTGCTTGGCCCCGTATCGCTGCTTGCAGCTATATTTATTATTAGGGGCCAAGCACCTATGGTGCTGTGGCACCTATTGTTTCTGTTAGTATTATTATTCTTCTTAATCTTAATCTTAATCTTCCCCAATGGGAGTCTATGGCAGCCCTATGAACCGTATATAGGAAAATGATGAAATTTGGCACAGTTGTAGTGGTGGTCATAAATAGTCATTTGGCCAAAAATGGGGCCTCTAGCAGTAACTCTATAGCGCCACCATCATCTCAAAAATTCAATGTTCAAATGGTTATAACTCGTGATCCATTTGCTCTATGAAAATTCTACTTAGTACACGTGATTGCTCTCCTCATGCGTATTGTTTTTAATTCCTTACAGTAAGACTCCACCCATTACAGTAGCGGCCATTTTGAAATGTACAGTATTTCGTTTTTTCGCTACTCCTCCTTCAAATTTGGTTAAATTTTTATGAGATTTGGCACATGTGATCTTTGGAGTGAGCCGCATAGAAATGACTGAACAGAATTTTGGTATTTTTCTAAATTCAAAAGTAATTAATGCGCGAACTTAACGGGATTGACGCAAAATTGGTTCTGAGGCTGTATCTCGGTCATTCTTTGATCAATCGAGATGAAATTTGGTACGCTTCATGTCGACCATGAAATGGGGGTCCATGCCAAATTTGGTGACAGCGCCACCTATGGGTCATGAGATAGGAAAAAAGGCTATTTTTGTGCATAACTTCTGAATCGTTTGTCAGAAAATTATGATCTTGGTGTCTACGGATTCCTTGGCTCATGCCACATCTGTCGATATGTATTATGCCGGGATTGACCGATCCGTCTGTCCGCCATTTTGAAATTTCTGATAATTTGCTATAACTTTTGAAGTATCGGATATATCGGCACAAAAATCGGTAGGGAGCTTCGGCATGATGTCCTGAGGAAATCAGAGAACAGCGCCACCTAGGGGTTATAAACTATAACAGTTCTTATAGAACTGCTTATAACTTCTGAATTCTTTGTATGGCATGTAAGCTCTTTTCTGCTGCCCCTTGAGCTGTGTCTACTGAATGGCGCACCTGCTAAGTCGTATGCATAGAGATCCTGAGTTCATGGGTTCGAATCCTGCCTGAGGCAGATGTTAATTTCTTCTATTAAAGTTTTGTTCTTTCCCACCTATTCTTCTTGACCTGTCTGTAGTTCACATATGTTCTATTTTTGCCATGTTTTCTGTTGCTGCTCTGCACTGTGGTGGTTCTGCTCTGTCATTGCTATGCTTTGGGTTCTTTGCGGCGCCTTGTGTTCTTGATGCACCTTGGGTGCTCAATGCGCCCTGGGTGATTGATACGTTGTATGTTTCTTGCTGTGCTTTGGGTGCTTATTGCGCTGATGGTGCTTGGCCCCGTATCGCTGCTTGCAGCTATATTTATTATTATTCTGCTTCCTCTTCTTATCCATTGGTGTCTATGGCAGCCCTATGAACCGTACATAGGAAAATGATGAAATTTGGCACAGTTGTAGAGGTGGTCCTGAAAAGTCAAGTGACCGAAAATGGGGTCTCTAGCAGTAACTCTATAGCGCCACCATCAGCTCAAAAATTCAATGTTCAAATGGTTATAACTGCTGATCCGCTTGATCTATGAAAATTCTACTTAGTACACGTGATTGCTCTCCTCATGCTTGTTGTTTTTAATACCTTACAGTAAAACTCCACCAATTACAGTAGCGGCCATTTTGAAATGTACAGTATTCTGTTTTTTTGCTACTCCTCCTTCAAATATGGTTCAATTCTTATGAGATTTGGCACAGATGATGTTTGGAGTGAGCCGCATAGAAATGACCGATCAGAATTTTGATTTTTATCTTTGTTCAAAAGTAATAAATGCGCAAACTTAACGAGGTTGACGCAAAAATGGTTCTGAAGCTGTAGCTCAGTCATTCTTTGATCAATTGAAATGAAATTTGGTACACTTCATGTGGACCATGAACTTGGGGTCCATGCCAAATTTGGTGACAGCGCCACCTATGGGTCATGACATAATAAAATAGGCTATTTTTGCCCATAACTTCTGAACTGTTTGTCAGAAAATTATGATCTTGATTTCTATGGATTGCTTACCTCATGCCGCATCTGTCGATGTGTATTATGCCGGGTTTGACCAAACCGCCTGTCCGCCATTTTGAAATTTCACATAATTTGATATTTTTTTTAACTATTGGACATGTCCACGCAAAAATTAGTAAGGAGCTTCGACATGATGTCCTGAAGGTACCTGGGAAGTCAGAGTACAGCACCACCTAGGGGTTATAAACTATAACAGTATTTATGGAACTGCTTATAACTTCTGAATATTTTGTCTGATATTATATTTTTGCCATCTTTACTGCTGTTGCTCCGCACTGCAGTGCTTCTGCTCTGCATTTGCTTTGCTTCGGGTTCGGGCTCTATATTGCGCGCTTTCTGCGCTTTGCGCATTTGCTGCGTCGTGCGGTTTTTGCTGTGCTTTGGGTGCTCATTGCGCTGAAGGTGCTTGACCCCGTATCGCTGCTTGCAGCTATATTTAGGGGCCAAGCACCTATGGTGCTGTGGCACCTATTGTTTCTGTTAGTATTATTATTATTCTTCTTAATCTTCTTAATCTTAATCTTCCCCAATGGGAGTCTATGGCAGCCCTATGAACCGTATATAGGAAAATGATGAAATTTGGCACAGTTGTAGTGGTGGTCATAAATAGTCATTTGTCCAAAAATGGGGTCTCTAGCAGTAACTCTATAGCGCCACCATCATCTCAAAAATTCAATGTTCAAATGGTTATAACTCGTGATCCATTTGCTCTATGAAAATTCTACTTAGTACACGTGATTGCTCTCCTCATGCTTATTGTTTTTAATACCTTACAGTAAGACTCCACCCATTACAGTATCGGCCATTTTGAAATGTACAGTATTTCGTTTTTTCGCTACTCCTCCTTCAAATTTGGTTCAATTCTTATGAGATTTGGCACATGTGATCTTTGGAGTGAGCCGCATAGAAATGACTGAACAGAATTTTGATATTTTTCTTTATTCAGAAGTAATTAATGCGTGAACTTAACGAGATTGACGCAAAATTGTTTCTGAGGCTGTATCTCGGTCATTCTTTGATCAATCGAGATGAAATTTGGTACGCTTCATGTCGACCATGAAATGGGGGTCCATGCCAAATTTGGTGACAGCGCCACCTATGGGTCATGAGATAGGAAAAAAGGCTATTTTTGCGCATAACTTCTGAATCGTTTGTCAGAAAATTATGATCTTGGTGTCTACGGATTCCTTGGCTCATGCCGCATCTGCCGATATGTATTATGCCGGGATTGACCGAACCGCCTGTCCGCCATTTTGAAATCTGTGATAAATTGCTATAACTTTTGAAGTATCGGATATATCGGCGCAAAAATCGGTAGGGAGCTTCGGCATGACGTCCTGAGGAAATCAGAGAACAGCGCCACCTAGGGGTATAAACTATAACAGTTCTTATAGAACTGCTTATAACTTCTGAATTCTTTGTAAGGTCTTTTCTGCTGCCCCTTGAGCTGTGTCTACTGAGTGGTGCATCTGTTAAGTCGTTTGCAAAGAGATCTTGAGTTCATGGGTTCGAATCCAACCTGAGGCAGGTATTACTTTCTTCTATTAAAGTTTTATTCTTTTCCACCTATTCTTCTTGACCTGTCTGTAGTTTACATATGTTCTATTTTTGCCATGTTTTCTGTTGCTGCTCTGCACTGTGGTGGTTCTGCTCTGTCATTGCTACGCTTTGGGTTCTTTGCGGCGCCTTGTGTTCTTGATGCACCTTGGGTGCTCAATGCGCCCTGGGTGATTGATACGTTGTATGTTTCTTGCTGTGCTTCGGGTGCTCATTGCGCTGATGGTGCTTGGCCCCGTATCGCTGCTTGCAGCTATATTTATTAGGGGCCAAGCACCTATGGTGCTGTGGCACCTATTGTTTCTGTTAGTATTATTATTCTTCTTAATCTTAATCTTAATCTTCCCCAATGGGAGTCTATGGCAGCCCTATGAACCGTATATAGGAAAATGATGAAATTTGGCACAGTTGTAGTGGTGGTCATAAATAGTCATTTGGCCAAAAATGGGGTCTCTAGCAGTAACTCTATAGCGCCACCATCATCTCAAAAATTCAATGTTCAAATGGTTATAACTGGTGATCCATTTGCTCTATGAAAATTCTACTTAGTACACGTGATTGCTCTCCTCATGCTTATTGTTTTTAATACCTTACAGTAAGACTCCACCCATTACAGTAGCGGCCATTTTGAAATGTACAGTATTTCGTTTTTTCGCTACTCCTCCTTCAAATTTGGTTAAATTCTTATGAGATTTGGCACATGTGATCTTTGGAGTGAGCCGCATAGAAATGACTTAACAGAATTTTGTTATTTTTCTTTATTCAAAAGTAATTAATGCGCTAACTTAACGAGATTGACGCAAAATTATTCTGAGGCTGTATCTCGGTCATTCTTTGATCAATCGAGATGAAACTTGGTACGCTTCATGTCGACCATGAAATGGGGGTCCATGCCAAATTTGGTGACAGCGCCACCTATGGGTCATGAGATAGGAAAAAAGGCAATTTTTGCGCATAACTTCTGAATCGTTTGTCAGAAAATTATGATCTTGGTGTCTACGGATTCCTTGGCTCATGCCGCATCTGTCGATATGTATTATGCCGGGATTGACCGACCCGCCTGTCCGCCATTTTGAAATTTCTGATAATTTGCTATAACTTTTGAAGTATCGGATATATCGGCGCAAAAATCGGTAGGGAGCTTCGGCATGACGTCCTGAGGAAATCAGAGAACAGCGCCACCTAGGGGTATAAACTATAACAGTTCTTATAGAACTGCTTATAACTTCTGAATTCTTTGTATGGCATGTAAGCTCTTTTCTGCTGCTCCTTGAGCTGTGTCTACTGAGTGGCTCATCTGTTAAGTCGTTTGAATAGAGATCCTGAGTTCATGGGTTCGAATCCCACCTGAGCCAGGTGTTAATTTCTTCTATTATAGTTTTGTTCTTTCTCACCTATTCTTTTTGACCTGTCTGTAGTTCACATGTTCTATTTTTGCCATGTTTTCTGTTGCTGCTCTGCACTGCGGTGGTTCTGCTCTGTCATTGCTACGCTTTGGGTTCTTTGCTGAGCTTTGTTTTCTTGATGCACCTTGGGTGCTCAATGCGCCCTGAGTGATTGATAAGTTGTATCTTTCTTGCTGTTCTTTGGGAGCTCATTGCGCTGATTGTGCTTGGCCCCGTATCGCTGCTTGCAGCTATATTTAGGGGTCAAGCACCGAAGGTGCTGTGACACCTATTGGAATTGTTAGTATTATTAGGGGTCAAGCACCGAAGGTGCTGAGACACCTATTGGAATTGTACTTTTTTCTTCTTCTTAGCCATTGGTGTCTATGGCAGCCCTATGAACCGTATGTAGGAAAATGATGAAATTTGGCACAGTTGTAGTGGTGGTCATAAATAGTCAGGTGGCCAAAAATGGGGTCTCTAGCAGTAACTCTATAGCGCCACCAGCATTGCAAAAATTCAATGTTCAAATGGTTATAACTGCAGATCTGTTTGATCTATGAAAATTCTACTTGGCACACGTGATTGCTCTCATCATGCTTATTGTTTTTAATACCTTACAGTAAGACTCCACCCATTACAGTAGCAGCCATTTTGAAATGTACAGTATTTTGTTTTTTCGCTACTCCTCCTTCAAATTTGGTGCAATTGTTATGAAATTTGGCACAGGTGATCTTTGGAGTGAGCCGCATAGAAATGACCGAACAGAATTTTGATATTTATCTTTGTTTAAAAGTAATAAATGCACAAACTTAACGAGGTTGATGCAAAAATGGTTTTGAAGCTGTATCTCGGTCATTATTTTATCAATCGAAATGAAATTTGGTACACGTCATGTCAAGCATAAACTGGGGGACCATGCCGAATCTGGTGACAGCGCCACCTATGGGTCATGAGATATGAAAAAAGGCTATTTTTGCCCATAACTACTGAATTGTTTGTCAGAAAACTATGATTGTGGTGTCTACGGATTCCTTTGCTCATGCCGCATCTGTGGATGTGTATTATGCAGGGATTGACAGGACCGCTTGTCTGCCATTTTGAAATGAGTCATAAATTGCTATAACTTTTGAAGTATTGGCTATATCGGCGAAAAAATAGGTAGGGAGCTTCGGCATGATGTCCTGAAGGTACCTGGGAAGTCAGAGTATGGCGCCACCTAGGGGTTATAAACAATAACAGTTCTTATAGAACTGCCTATAACTTCTGAATACTTTGTCTGATATAAATTTTCTTTGTGAAATTAAATTCACTGGTTTATGCCGATTGCAACGATACCTCATTTGTCATTTTCCAACATTCTATTAATGTGTTATTGTAAGGCATATGGTAAATTATCTTTTCGCTACTCCTTTTACAAATTTTGTTTATTTTATGCCAGGTTCTGCTCGTAGGTTCTTTGGAGCAATCCGCACAGAAATGACTGAACAGATTTTTCTGGCACCTAGGCATTTTTTTGAGAAATACCTCTGTAAAGTTGATCGTGCCTGTGATGCTGTCTATTTGTCATAGTTAATTACTGTATATTACATTTTATAGCGTTGCTCTACAGAATGTTTTTCTTGTCTTCAATCTCACTTGAGCTTTTTGATTCTCATATACATTCTATTTCTGTTATTTCTGCTCTGCAGTGTCATTTCTACATCTTTGGTAATTGGCATATGTCAATCCTTGCATCTCTGTAATTTCTTTTCTGCTGTTCCTTTAACTGTGTCAACTGAGTGGCGTGGCGGGTAAGGCACACGCAATGAGATTCTGAGTTCTTGGGTTCGAATCCAGCCTGAGGCAAGTGTTCATTGCTTCTATTACATTTTGTTCTTTCTCACCTATTCTTCTCGACCTGTCTGTAGTTCACATATGTTCAGTTTTTGCCATGTTTTCGGTTGCTTCTTGGCACTGCCGTGGTTCTGCTCTGTGATTGCTACGCTTTGGGTTCTTTGCAGCGCCTTGTGTTCTTGATGCACCTTGGGTGCTCAATGCGCCCTGGGTGATTGATACGTTGTATGTTTCTTGCTGTGCTTTGGGTGCTTAATGTTCTTTGTGTGCTTGCTGTGCTTTGAGTACTTGCTGTGCTTTGTGTGCTTGCTGTGCTTTGGGTGCTTTCTGTGCTTTGTGAGCTTGCTGTGCATTGTGACCTTGCTGTGCTTTGTGTGCTTGCTGTGCTGTGTTTCCATTGCTCTGATGGTGCTTGGCCCCGTATCGCTGCTTGCAGCTATATTTATTATTAGGGGCCAAGCACCTATGGTGCTGTGGCACCTATTGTTTCTGTTAGTATTATTATTCTTCTTAATCTTAATCTTAATCTTCCCCAATGGGAGTCTATGGCAGCCCTATGAACCGTATATAGGAAAATGATGAAATTTGGCACAGTTGTAGTGGTGGTCATAAATAGTCATTTGGCCAAAAATGGGGCCTCTAGCAGTAACTCTATAGCGCCACCATCATCTCAAAAATTCAATGTTCAAATGGTTATAACTCGTGATCCATTTGCTCTATGAAAATTCTACTTAGTACACGTGATTGCTCTCCTCATGCGTATTGTTTTTAATTCCTTACAGTAAGACTCCACCCATTACAGTAGCGGCCATTTTGAAATGTACAGTATTTCGTTTTTTCGCTACTCCTCCTTCAAATTTGGTTAAATTTTTATGAGATTTGGCACATGTGATCTTTGGAGTGAGCCGCATAGAAATGACTGAACAGAATTTTGGTATTTTTCTTTATTCAAAAGTAATTAATGCGCGAACTTAACGGGATTGACGCAAAATTGGTTCTGAGGCTGTATCTCGGTCATTCTTTGATCAATCGAGATGAAATTTGGTACGCTTCATGTCGACCATGAAATGGGGGTCCATGCCAAATTTGGTGACAGCGCCACCTATGGGTCATGAGATAGGAAAAAAGGCTATTTTTGTGCATAACTTCTGAATCGTTTGTCAGAAAATTATGATCTTGGTGTCTACGGATTCCTTGGCTCATGCCACATCTGTCGATATGTATTATGCCGGGATTGACCGATCCGTCTGTCCGCCATTTTGAAATTTCTGATAATTTGCTATAACTTTTGAAGTATCGGATATATCGGCACAAAAATCGGTAGGGAGCTTCGGCATGATGTCCTGAGGAAATCAGAGAACAGCGCCACCTAGGGGTTATAAACTATAACAGTTCTTATAGAACTGCTTATAACTTCTGAATTCTTTGTATGGCATGTAAGCTCTTTTCTGCTGCCCCTTGAGCTGTGTCTACTGAATGGCGCACCTGCTAAGTCGTATGCATAGAGATCCTGAGTTCATGGGTTCGAATCCTGCCTGAGGCAGATGTTAATTTCTTCTATTAAAGTTTTGTTCTTTCCCACCTATTCTTCTTGACCTGTCTGTAGTTCACATATGTTCTATTTTTGCCATGTTTTCTGTTGCTGCTCTGCACTGTGGTGGTTCTGCTCTGTCATTGCTACGCTTTGGGTTCTTTGCGGCGCCTTGTGTTCTTGATGCACCTTGGGTGCTCAATGCGCCCTGGGTGATTGATACGTTGTATGTTTCTTGCTGTGCTTTGGGTGCTTATTGCGCTGATGGTGCTTGGCCCCGTATCGCTGCTTGCAGCTATATTTATTATTATTCTGCTTCCTCTTCTTATCCATTGGTGTCTATGGCAGCCCTATGAACCGTACATAGGAAAATGATGAAATTTGGCACAGTTGTAGAGGTGGTCCTGAAAAGTCAAGTGACCGAAAATGGGGTCTCTAGCAGTAACTCTATAGCGCCACCATCAGCTCAAAAATTCAATGTTCAAATGGTTATAACTGCTGATCCGCTTGATCTATGAAAATTCTACTTAGTACACGTGATTGCTCTCCTCATGCTTGTTGTTTTTAATACCTTACAGTAAAACTCCACCAATTACAGTAGCGGCCATTTTGAAATGTACAGTATTCCGTTTTTTTGCTACTCCTCCTTCAAATATGGTTCAATTCTTATGAGATTTGGCACAGATGATGTTTGGAGTGAGCCGCATAGAAATGACCGATCAGAATTTTGATTTTTATCTTTGTTCAAAAGTAATAAATGCGCAAACTTAACGAGGTTGACGCAAAAATGGTTCTGAAGCTGTAGCTCAGTCATTCTTTGATCAATTGAAATGAAATTTGGTACACTTCATGTGGACCATGAACTTGGGGTCCATGCCAAATTTGGTGACAGCGCCACCTATGGGTCATGACATAATAAAATAGGCTATTTTTGCCCATAACTTCTGAACTGTTTGTCAGAAAATTATGATCTTGATTTCTATGGATTGCTTACCTCATGCCGCATCTGTCGATGTGTATTATGCCGGGTTTGACCAAACCGCCTGTCCGCCATTTTGAAATTTCACATAATTTGATATTTTTTTTAACTATTGGACATGTCCACGCAAAAATTAGTAAGGAGCTTCGACATGATGTCCTGAAGGTACCTGGGAAGTCAGAGTACAGCACCACCTAGGGGTTATAAACTATAACAGTTCTTATGGAACTGCTTATAACTTCTGAATATTTTGTCTGATATTATATTTTTGCCATCTTTACTGCTGTTGCTCCGCACTGCAGTGCTTCTGCTCTGCATTTGCTTTGCTTCGGGTTCGGGCTCTATATTGCGCGCTTTCTGCGCTTTGCGCATTTGCTGCGTCGTGCGGTTTTTGCTGTGCTTTGGGTGCTCATTGCGCTGAAGGTGCTTGACCCCGTATCGCTGCTTGCAGCTATATTTAGGGGCCAAGCACCTATGGTGCTGTGGCACCTATTGTTTCTGTTAGTATTATTATTATTCTTCTTAATCTTCTTAATCTTAATCTTCCCCAATGGGAGTCTATGGCAGCCCTATGAACCGTATATAGGAAAATGATGAAATTTGGCACAGTTGTAGTGGTGGTCATAAATAGTCATTTGTCCAAAAATGGGGTCTCTAGCAGTAACTCTATAGCGCCACCATCATCTCAAAAATTCAATGTTCAAATGGTTATAACTCGTGATCCATTTGCTCTATGAAAATTCTACTTAGTACACGTGATTGCTCTCCTCATGCTTATTGTTTTTAATACCTTACAGTAAGACTCCACCCATTACAGTATCGGCCATTTTGAAATGTACAGTATTTCGTTTTTTCGCTACTCCTCCTTCAAATTTGGTTCAATTCTTATGAGATTTGGCACATGTGATCTTTGGAGTGAGCCGCATAGAAATGACTGAACAGAATTTTGATATTTTTCTTTATTCAGAAGTAATTAATGCGTGAACTTAACGAGATTGACGCAAAATTGTTTCTGAGGCTGTATCTCGGTCATTCTTTGATCAATCGAGATGAAATTTGGTACGCTTCATGTCGACCATGAAATGGGGGTCCATGCCAAATTTGGTGACAGCGCCACCTATGGGTCATGAGATAGGAAAAAAGGCTATTTTTGCGCATAACTTCTGAATCGTTTGTCAGAAAATTATGATCTTGGTGTCTACGGATTCCTTGGCTCATGCCGCATCTGCCGATATGTATTATGCCGGGATTGACCGAACCGCCTGTCCGCCATTTTGAAATCTGTGATAAATTGCTATAACTTTTGAAGTATCGGATATATCGGCGCAAAAATCGGTAGGGAGCTTCGGCATGACGTCCTGAGGAAATCAGAGAACAGCGCCACCTAGGGGTATAAACTATAACAGTTCTTATAGAACTGCTTATAACTTCTGAATTCTTTGTAAGGTCTTTTCTGCTGCCCCTTGAGCTGTGTCTACTGAGTGGCGCATCTGTTAAGTCGTTTGCAAAGAGATCTTGAGTTCATGGGTTCGAATCCAACCTGAGGCAGGTATTACTTTCTTCTATTAAAGTTTTATTCTTTTCCACCTATTCTTCTTGACCTGTCTGTAGTTTACATATGTTCTATTTTTGCCATGTTTTCTGTTGCTGCTCTGCACTGTGGTGGTTCTGCTCTGTCATTGCTACGCTTTGGGTTCTTTGCGGCGCCTTGTGTTCTTGATGCACCTTGGGTGCTCAATGCGCCCTGGGTGATTGATACGTTGTATGTTTCTTGCTGTGCTTCGGGTGCTCATTGCGCTGATGGTGCTTGGCCCCGTATCGCTGCTTGCAGCTATATTTATTAGGGGCCAAGCACCTATGGTGCTGTGGCACCTATTGTTTCTGTTAGTATTATTATTCTTCTTAATCTTAATCTTAATCTTCCCCAATGGGAGTCTATGGCAGCCCTATGAACCGTATATAGGAAAATGATGAAATTTGGCACAGTTGTAGTGGTGGTCATAAATAGTCATTTGGCCAAAAATGGGGTCTCTAGCAGTAACTCTATAGCGCCACCATCATCTCAAAAATTCAATGTTCAAATGGTTATAACTGGTGATCCATTTGCTCTATGAAAATTCTACTTAGTACACGTGATTGCTCTCCTCATGCTTATTGTTTTTAATACCTTACAGTAAGACTCCACCCATTACAGTAGCGGCCATTTTGAAATGTACAGTATTTCGTTTTTTCGCTACTCCTCCTTCAAATTTGGTTAAATTCTTATGAGATTTGGCACATGTGATCTTTGGAGTGAGCCGCATAGAAATGACTTAACAGAATTTTGATATTTTTCTTTATTCAAAAGTAATTAATGCGCTAACTTAACGAGATTGACGCAAAATTATTCTGAGGCTGTATCTCGGTCATTCTTTGATCAATCGAGATGAAACTTGGTACGCTTCATGTCGACCATGAAATGGGGGTCCATGCCAAATTTGGTGACAGCGCCACCTATGGGTCATGAGATAGGAAAAAAGGCAATTTTTGCGCATAACTTCTGAATCGTTTGTCAGAAAATTATGATCTTGGTGTCTACGGATTCCTTGGCTCATGCCGCATCTGTCGATATGTATTATGCCGGGATTGACCGACCCGCCTGTCCGCCATTTTGAAATTTCTGATAATTTGCTATAACTTTTGAAGTATCGGATATATCGGCGCAAAAATCGGTAGGGAGCTTCGGCATGACGTCCTGAGGAAATCAGAGAACAGCGCCACCTAGGGGTATAAACTATAACAGTTCTTATAGAACTGCTTATAACTTCTGAATTCTTTGTATGGCATGTAAGCTCTTTTCTGCTGCTCCTTGAGCTGTGTCTACTGAGTGGCTCATCTGTTAAGTCGTTTGAATAGAGATCCTGAGTTCATGGGTTCGAATCCCACCTGAGCCAGGTGTTAATTTCTTCTATTATAGTTTTGTTCTTTCTCACCTATTCTTTTTGACCTGTCTGTAGTTCACATGTTCTATTTTTGCCATGTTTTCTGTTGCTGCTCTGCACTGCGGTGGTTCTGCTCTGTCATTGCTACGCTTTGGGTTCTTTGCTGAGCTTTGTTTTCTTGATGCACCTTGGGTGCTCAATGCGCCCTGAGTGATTGATAAGTTGTATCTTTCTTGCTGTTCTTTGGGAGCTCATTGCGCTGATTGTGCTTGGCCCCGTATCGCTGCTTGCAGCTATATTTAGGGGTCAAGCACCGAAGGTGCTGTGACACCTATTGGAATTGTTAGTATTATTAGGGGTCAAGCACCGAAGGTGCTGAGACACCTATTGGAATTGTACTTTTTTCTTCTTCTTAGCCATTGGTGTCTATGGCAGCCCTATGAACCGTATGTAGGAAAATGATGAAATTTGGCACAGTTGTAGTGGTGGTCATAAATAGTCAGGTGGCCAAAAATGGGGTCTCTAGCAGTAACTCTATAGCGCCACCAGCATTGCAAAAATTCAATGTTCAAATGGTTATAACTGCAGATCTGTTTGATCTATGAAAATTCTACTTGGCACACGTGATTGCTCTCATCATGCTTATTGTTTTTAATACCTTACAGTAAGACTCCACCCATTACAGTAGCAGCCATTTTGAAATGTACAGTATTTTGTTTTTTCGCTACTCCTCCTTCAAATTTGGTGCAATTGTTATGAAATTTGGCACAGGTGATCTTTGGAGTGAGCCGCATAGAAATGACCGAACAGAATTTTGATATTTATCTTTGTTTAAAAGTAATAAATGCACAAACTTAACGAGGTTGATGCAAAAATGGTTTTGAAGCTGTATCTCGGTCATTATTTTATCAATCGAAATGAAATTTGGTACACGTCATGTCAAGCATAAACTGGGGGACCATGCCGAATCTGGTGACAGCGCCACCTATGGGTCATGAGATATGAAAAAAGGCTATTTTTGCCCATAACTACTGAATTGTTTGTCAGAAAACTATGATTGTGGTGTCTACGGATTCCTTGGCTCATGCCGCATCTGTGGATGTGTATTATGCAGGGATTGACAGGACCGCTTGTCTGCCATTTTGAAATGAGTCATAAATTGCTATAACTTTTGAAGTATTGGCTATATCGGCGAAAAAATAGGTAGGGAGCTTCGGCATGATGTCCTGAAGGTACCTGGGAAGTCAGAGTATGGCGCCACCTAGGGGTTATAAACAATAACAGTTCTTATAGAACTGCCTATAACTTCTGAATACTTTGTCTGATATAAATTTTCTTTGTGAAATTAAATTCACTGGTTTATGCCGATTGCAACGATACCTCATTTGTCATTTTCCAACATTCTATTAATGTGTTATTGTAAGGCATATGGTAAATTATCTTTTCGCTACTCCTTTTACAAATTTTGTTTATTTTATGCCAGGTTCTGCTCGTAGGTTCTTTGGAGCAATCCGCACAGAAATGACTGAACAGATTTTTCTGGCACCTAGGCATTTTTTTGAGAAATACCTCTGTAAAGTTGATCGTGCCTGTGATGCTGTCTATTTGTCATAGTTAATTACTGTATATTACATTTTATAGCGTTGCTCTACAGAATGTTTTTCTTGTCTTCAATCTCACTTGAGCTTTTTGATTCTCATATACATTCTATTTCTGTTATTTCTGCTCTGCAGTGTCATTTCTACATCTTTGGTAATTGGCATATGTCAATCCTTGCATCTCTGTAATTTCTTTTCTGCTGTTCCTTTAACTGTGTCAACTGAGTGGCGTGGCGGGTAAGGCACACGCAATGAGATTCTGAGTTCTTGGGTTCGAATCCCGCCTTATTATTCTTCTTAATCTTAATCTTAATCTTAATCTTCCCCAATGGGAGTCTATGGCAGCCCTATGAACCGTATATAGGAAAATGATGAAATTTGGCACAGTTGTAGTGGTGGTCATAAATAGTCATTTGGCCAAAAATGGGGTCTCTAGCAGTAACTCTATAGCGCCACCATCATCTCAAAAATTCAATGTTCAAATGGTTATAACTCGTGATCCATTTGCTCTATGAAAATTCTACTTAGTACACGTGATTGCTCTCCTCATGCTTATTGTTTTTAATTCCTTACAGTAAGACTCCACCCATTACAGTATCGGCCATTTTGAAATGTACAGTATTTCGTTTTTTCGCTACTCCTCCTTCAAATTTGGTTCAATTCTTATGAGATTTGGCACATGTGATCTTTGGAGTGAGCCGCATAGAAATGACTGAACAGAATTTTGGTATTTTTCTTTATTCAAAAGTAATTAATGCGTGAACTTAACGAGATTGACGCAAAATTGGTTCTGAGGCTGTATCTCGGTCATTCTTTGATCAATCGAGATGAAATTTGGTACGCTTCATGTCGACCATGAAATGGGGGTCCATGCCAAATTTGGTGACAGCGCCACCTATGGGTCATGAGATAGGAAAAAAGGCTATTTTTGTGCATAACTTCTGAATCGTTTGTCAGAAAATTATGATCTTGGTGTCTACGGATTCCTTGGCTCATGCCGCATCTGCCGATATGTATTATGCCGGGATTGACCGAACCGCCTGTCCGCCATTTTGAAATCTGTGATAAATTGCTATAACTTTTGAAGTATCGGATATATCGGCGCAAAAATCGGTAGGGAGCTTCGGCATGATGTCCTGAGGAAATCAGAGAACAGCGCCACCTAGGGGTTATAAACTATAACAGTTCTTATAGAACTGCTTATAACTTCTGAATTCTTTGTATGGCATGTAAGCTCTTTTCTGCTGCCCCTTGAGCTGTGTCTACTGAGTGGCGCATCTGTTAAGTCGTATGCATAGAGATCCTGAGTTCATGGGTTCGAATCCAACCTGAGGCAGATGTTAATTTCTTCTATTAAAGTTTTGTTCTTTCCCACCTATTCTTCTTGACCTGTCTGTAGTTCACATATGTTCTATTTTTGCCATGTTTTCTGTTGCTGCTCTGCACTGTGGTGGTTCTGCTCTGTCATTGCTACGCTTTGGGTTCTTTGCGGCGCCTTGTGTTCTTGATGCACCTTGGGTGCTCAATGCGCCCTGGGTGATTGATACGTTGTATGTTTCTTGCTGTGCTTTGGGTGCTCATTGCGCTGATGGTGCTTGGCCCCGTATCGCTGCTTGCAGCTATATTTATTAGGGGCCAAGCACCTATGGTGCTGTGGCACCTATTGTTAGGGGCCAAGCCCGCAGGGCGGCAGGCCACTATTGCGTTTGATGGTTTTCTTATTATTATTATTATTATTATTATTATATTTCTTCTTCCCCAATGGGAGTCTATGGCAGCCCTATGAACCGTACATAGGAAAATGAAACAAATTTGGCACACTTGTAGTGGTGGTCCTAAATAGTCATGTGACCAACTATGGGGTCTCTAGCATTAACTCTATAGCGCCACCAACACTTCAAAAATTCAATATTCAAATGGTTATAACTGTAGAATCATTTGATCAACAAAAACTCTACCTACTACATCTGAATCCTCTCCTCACGCTCATTACAATGACCACCTTACATTAAGACTCCACCCATTACAGTAGCGGCCATTTTGAAAAGTACAGTATTTCGTTTTTTCGCTACTACTTTTGCAGCGTTCATTGCATTGTTACGCAATTTGGCACAGATAATCTTTGGACCGAGCCGCAGAGAAATGACCGAACAGAATTTTGATTTTTATCTTTGCTCAAAAGTAATAATTGCGTACATTTATCGTTGTCGACCCAAAATTCGTTCTGAGTCATTATCTCGGTCATTCTTTGATCAATTGAAATGAAACTTGGTACCCTTCATTAGGACCATGAACGGTGGTACCATGCCAAATTAGAGGACAGCGCCACCTATGGGTCATGAGATATGAAAAATGGATAATTTTGCCCATAACTATTGAAATGTTTGATAGAAAATTATGATCTTAGTGTCTATGGATTCCTTGGCTCATGACCAATCTGTCGATATATATTATGCCGGAAATGACCAAACCGCCTGTCCACTATTTTGAATTTTGCTTTAAATTGGGATAACTATTATTCTATATAATGTATCGGCACAAAAATTGGTAGGAAGCATCGGTATGATGTCCTGAAGGTACTTGGGAAATCTGAAGACAGCGCCACCTAGGGTTCATAAACTATATAAAACAGCCCATAACTTCTGAAAACTTTGTCTGATATTCATTTTCTTTGTGAATTTATATTCACTGGTTTAAGTCGATTGCAACGATGTCTCATTTGTCAGTTTTCAACATTCTGTTCATATCTTATTTCATAGCATATGTGAAGTAGTTTTTTCGCTACTACTTTTGCAAATTAAGTCTATTTTATGCCAGGCTCTGCTCACATAAACTTTGGAGCAATCCGCACAGAAATGACCAAACACATTTTTTATATTCTCTGCCATTCCCGAGAAATACCTGTCCAAAGTTGACTGTCCCTGTGACATTGTCTCTTCGTCATATTAAATTATTATGACTGCATTATAACATGTTGTGCATTCCTATACAACATGTTTTTCTTGACTTAAACTTTAACTCTTCTCACTTAAACTATCTGATTCTCATATAAATTGTAATTTTGTTATTTCTGCTCTGCAATGTCATGTCTGCACCTTCCTTGATTGGGCCATTTGAATGCTTGCAGCTCTGAAAACCTTGGCCAGCTACACTGCCTGTGTAGCTCAGTCTATTAAATCGCATGCATCAAAACTTAGAGGTTAAGGGTTCGAATCCCGTCTGATGCATGTGTTATGTTTTTCTATTAATATTTGTTGTTTTGAGTTTATTCTCACCTATTATTCTCAACCAGTCTGTTTTCCATGTTCTGCACGGCTTGCAATTTGGTGGCCAAGCATCATCACCAGTTCAAAAATGCAGTAGCGGCCATTTTGAAAAGTACAGTAATCAGTTTTTTTGCTACTACTTTTGCAGTGTTTGTTGAATTGTTACGCAATTTGGCTCAGATTATCTTTGGACCGAGCCACATAGAAATGACCAAACAGAATTTTGATATTTATCTTTGTTCAAAAGAAATAATTGCGTACATTTATCGATGTCAACCCAAAATTCGTTCTGAGTCATTATCTCTGTCATTCTTTGATCAATTGAAATGAAACTTGGTACCCTTCATAAGGACCATGAACTGGGGTACCATGCCAAATTTGAGGACAGCGCCACCTATGGGTCATGAGATATGAAAAATGGCCATTTTTGCCCATAACTATTGAAATGTTTGATAGAAAATTATGATCTTAGTGTCTATGGATTCCTTGGCTCATGACCAATCTGTCGATATATATTATGCCGGAAATGACCAAACCGCCTGTCCACTATTTTGAATTTTGTTTTAAATTGGGATAACTATTATTCTATATAATGTATCGGCACAAAAATCGGTAGGAAGCATCCGGTATGATGTCCTGAAGGTACTTGGGAAATCTGAAGACAGCGCCACCTAGGGTTCATAAACTATATAAAACAGCCCATAACTTCTGAAAACTTTGTCTGATATTCATTTTCTTTGTGAATTTATATTCACTGGTTTAAGTCGATTGCAACGATGTCTCATTTGTCAGTTTTCAACATTCTGTTCATATCTTATTTCATAGCATATGTGAAGTAGTTTTTTCGCTACTACTTTTGCAAATTAAGTCTATTTTATGCCAGGCTCTGCTCACATAAACTTTGGAGCAATCCGCACAGAAATGACCAAACACATTTTTTATATTCTCTGCCATTCCCGAGAAATACCTGTCCAAAGTTGACTGTCCCTGTGACATTGTCTCTTCGTCATATTAAATTATTATGACTGCATTATAACATGTTGTGCATTCCTATACAACATGTTTTTCTTGACTTAAACTTTAACTCTTCTCACTTAAACTATCTGATTCTCATATAAATTGTAATTTTGTTATTTCTGCTCTGCAATGTCATGTCTGCACCTTCCTTGATTGGGCCATTTGAATGCTTGCAGCTCTGAAAACCTTGGCCAGCTACACTGCCTGTGTAGCTCAGTCTATTAAATCGCATGCATCAAAACTTAGAGGTTAAGGGTTCGAATCCCGTCTGATGCATGTGTTATGTTTTTCTATTAATATTTGTTGTTTTGAGTTTATTCTCACCTATTATTCTCAACCAGTCTGTTTTCCATGTTCTGCACGGCTTGCAATTTGGTGGCCAAGCATCATCACCAGTTCAAAAATGCAGTAGCGGCCATTTTGAAAAGTACAGTAATCAGTTTTTTTGCTACTACTTTTGCAGTGTTTGTTGAATTGTTACGCAATTTGGCTCAGATTATCTTTGGACCGAGCCACATAGAAATGACCAAACAGAATTTTGATATTTATCTTTGTTCAAAAGAAATAATTGCGTACATTTATCGATGTCAACCCAAAATTCGTTCTGAGTCATTATCTCTGTCATTCTTTGATCAATTGAAATGAAACTTGGTACCCTTCATAAGGACCATGAACTGGGGTACCATGCCAAATTTGAGGACAGCGCCACCTATGGGTCATGAGATATGAAAAATGGCCATTTTTGCCCATAACTATTGAAATGTTTGATAGAAAATTATGATCTTAGTGTCTATGGATTCCTTGGCTCATGACCAATCTGTCGATATATATTATGCCGGAAATGACCAAACCGCCTGTCCACTATTTTGATTTTTGTTTTAAATTGGGATAACTATTATTCTATATAATGTATCGGCACAAAAATCGGTAGGAAGCATCCGGTATGATGTCCTGAAGGTACTTGGGAAATCTGAAGATAGCGCCACCTAGGGTTCATAAACTATATAAAACAGCCCATAACTTCTGAAAACTTTGTCTGATATTCATTATCTTTGTGAATTTTTATTCACTGGTTTATGTCGATTGCAACGATATCTCATTTGTCAGTTTTCAACATTCTGTTCATATCTTATTTCATAGCATATGTGAAGTAGTTTTTTCGCTACTTCTTTTGCAAATTAAGTCTATTTTATGTCAGGCTCTGCTCACATAAACTTTGGAGCAATCCGCACAGAAATGACCAAACACATTTTTTATATTCTCTGCCATTCCCGAGAAATACCTGTCCAAAGTTGACTGTCCCTGTGACATTGTCTCTTCGTCATATTAAATTATTATGACTGCATTATAACATGTTGTGCATTCCTATACAACATGTTTTTCTTGACTTAAACTTTAACTCTTCTCACTTAAACTATCTGATTCTCATATAAATTGTAATTTTGTTATTTCTGCTCTGCAATGTCATGTCTGCACCTTCCTTCCTCCATTTGATTGCTTGCAGCTCTGAAAACCTTGGCTAGCTACACTGCCTGTGTAGCTCAGTCTATTAAATCGCATGCATCAAAACTCAGAGGTTAAGGGTTCAAATCCCGTCTGATGCATGTGTTATGTTTTTCTATTAATATTTGTTTTGAGTTTATTCTCACCTTTTATTCTCAACCAGTCTGTTTTCCATGTTCTGCACGGCTTGCAATTTGGTGGCCAAGCATCATCACCGGTTCAAAAATGCAGTAGCGGCCATTTTGAAAAGTACAGTATTCAGTTTTTTTGCTACTACTTTTGCAGTGTTTGTTGAATTGTTACACAATTTGGCTCAGATTATCTTTGGACCGAGCCACATAGAAATGACCAAACAGAATTTTGATATTTATCTTTGTTCAAAAGTAATACATTTGTCAACAGGAATAACTTTTTAACCATTTAATCAACTAAACTTCTATGGAGAATATTTGATGGGGTAATCTATGCCTTCCCAGTAGCTCAACCAAATGCGTGATGGGCATGAAATCCAGAGGTTGCGGGTTCAAATCCAGCGTAGGGCAGCAATTAAAATGGTTCATACAAATGATATATCATGTAGAGTCAAATGTTTGAACAGGTTTGACTACCTACAGGGGATTTAAAAAAAATATTCTGTTCTTGAGAAAAATCTCTCCAAACTTGAACATACACATTGTCACTACAGCAATCTAGCTTAAGCAGCTGTCTGTATGTATGTCTCCCCTGTAGCTCAACCAGATGAGTGACAGGCATGAAACCTGGAGATCATGGGTTCAAGTCCTGGCTAGGGCAGAAATTGAAGTCTCTTACTTTAGAGTCAAAAGCTTCAATTCATTATTTGTATTTTACTTTATTATTTTTACAGGTATTATTTCGTTTGTGCTCTTTTGGTTTAAGTCTCATGTGTAACATGTATGATGCTTTGGTGGTTCAATTGTTTTCTAGGTCAGCATTGGACTAATCGGTCCTTCTTTCAGCATGCAAATAAATATTATACTTCAAAATTTTTATTTTTTCATTATGTTCATTCTCATCTCTGAGTCCTGTGTGCTGATAGTTCCCATACATATCTGCTACATTGCATTCTTCAATTGCATGTCCTTTCAGCTTCGTTGCGTGTTGCAGGACCATTGTTGCTTGGCCCCGTATCGCTGTCTACAGCTATATTTTCTGTTAGTATTATTATTCTTCTTAATCTTAATCTTAATCTTCCCCAATGGGAGTCTATGGCAGCCCTATGAACCGTATATAGGAAAATGATGAAATTTGGCACAGTTGTAGTGGTGGTCATAAATAGTCATTTGGCCAAAAATGGGGTCTCTAGCAGTAACTCTATAGCGCCACCATCATCTCAAAAATTCAATGTTCAAATGGTTATAACTGGTGATCCATTTGCTCTATGAAAATTCTACTTAGTACACGTGATTGCTCTCCTCATGCTTATTGTTTTTAATACCTTACAGTAAGACTCCACCCATTACAGTAGCGGCCATTTTGAAATGTACAGTATTTCGTTTTTTCGCTACTCCTCCTTCAAATTTGGTTAAATTCTTATGAGATTTGGCACATGTGATCTTTGGAGTGAGCCGCATAGAAATGACTTAACAGAATTTTGATATTTTTCTTTATTCAAAAGTAATTAATGCGCTAACTTAACGAGATTGACGCAAAATTATTCTGAGGCTGTATCTCGGTCATTCTTTGATCAATCGAGATGAAACTTGGTACGCTTCATGTCGACCATGAAATGGGGGTCCATGCCAAATTTGGTGACAGCGCCACCTATGGGTCATGAGATAGGAAAAAAGGCAATTTTTGCGCATAACTTCTGAATCGTTTGTCAGAAAATTATGATCTTGGTGTCTACGGATTCCTTGGCTCATGCCGCATCTGTCGATATGTATTATGCCGGGATTGACCGACCCGCCTGTCCGCCATTTTGAAATTTCTGATAATTTGCTATAACTTTTGAAGTATCGGATATATCGGCGCAAAAATCGGTAGGGAGCTTCGGCATGACGTCCTGAGGAAATCAGAGAACAGCGCCACCTAGGGGTTATAAACTATAACAGTTCTTATAGAACTGCTTATAACTTCTGAATTCTTTGTATGGCATGTAAGCTCTTTTCTGCTGCCCCTTGAGCTGTGTCTACTGAGTGGCGCATCTGTTAAGTTGTTTGCAAAGAGATCCTGAGTTCATGGGTTCGAATCCAACCTGAGGCAGGTATTAATTTCTTCTATTAAAGTTTTGTTCTTTCCCACCTATTCTTCTTGACCTGTCTGTAGTTCACATATGTTCTATTTTTGCCATGTTTTCTGTTGCTGCTCTGCACTGCGGTGGTTCTGCTCTGTCATTGCTACGCTTTGGGTTCTTTGCGGCGCTTTGTGTTCTTGATGCACCTTGGGTGCTCAATGCGCCCTGGGTGATTGATACGTTGTATCTTTCTTGCTGTGCTTCGGGTGCTCATTGCGCTGATGGTGCTTGGCCCCGTATCGCTGCTTGCAGCTATATTTAGGGGCCAAGCACCTATGGTGCTGTGGCACCTATTGTTTCTGTTAGTATTATTATTAGGGGCCAAGCACCGAAGGTGCTGAGGCACCTATTGGAACTGTCAGTATTATTATTCTTCATCTTCTTCCCCAATGGGAGTCTATGGCAGCCCTATGAACCGTACGTAGGAAAATGATGAAATTTGGCACAGTTGTAGTGGTGGTCTTAAAAAGTCATGTGACCAAAAATGGGGTCTCTAGTCCTAACTCTATAGCGCCACCAGCAGTGCAAAAATTCAATGTTCAAATGGTTATAACTGCTGATCCGCTTGATCTATCAAAATTCTACTTAGTACACGTGATTGCTCTCCTCATGCTTGTTGTTTTTAATACCTTACAGTAAAACTCCACCCATTACAGTAGCGGCCATTTTAAAATGTACAGTATTCCGTTTATTCGCTACTCCTCCTTCAAATTTGGTTCAATTGTTATGAAATTTGGCACAGGTGAACTTTGGAGTGAGCCGCACAGAAATGACTGAACAGAATTTTGATATTTATCTTTGTTCAAAAGTAATAAATGCGCAAACTTAACGAGGTTGACGCAAAAATGGTTCTGAAGCTGTAACTCGGTCATTCTTTGATCAATTGAAATGAAATTTGGTACACTTCATGTGGACCATGAACTTGGGGTTCATGCCAAATTTGGTGACAGCGCCACCTATGGGTCATGAGATATGAAAATAGGCTATTTTTGCCCATAACTTCTGAACTGTTTGTCAGAAAATTATGATCTTGATGTCTATGGATTGCTTACCTCATGCCGCATTTGCCGATGTGTATTATGCCGGGTTTGACCGAACCGCCTGTCCGCCATTTTGAAATTTCACATAATTTGTTATATTTTTTAAACTATTGGACATATCCGCGCAAAAATTAGTAAGGAGCTTCGACATGATGTCCTGAAGGTACCTGGGAGGTCAGAGTACAGCGCCACCTAGGGGTTATAAACTATAACAGTTCTTATGGAACTGCTTATAACTTCTGAATACTTTGTCTGATATTAATTTCTTTGTGAAATTGTATTCACTGGTTTATGCCGATTGCAACAATACCTCGTTTGTCATTTTCCAACATTCTGTTCATGTGTTATTGTAAAGCATATGGTAGATGATTTTTTCGCTACTCCTTTTACAAATTTTGTTTATTTTATGCCAGGTACTGCTCGTATAATGTTTGGAGCAATCCACACAGAAATGACCGAACAGATTTTTGATATTCTGTTCTCTTTCTTAGAAATACCACTCCAAAGTTGACCGTGCCTGTGACATTGTCTATTTGTCATAGTAAATTAATGTGACTGTATATTACATTGTATAGCATTACTATACAGAATGATCTTCTTGTCTTCAATCTCACTTGAGCTTTTTGATTCTCATATACATTGTATTTCTGTTAGTTCTGCTCTGCACTGTCAGTTCTGCATCTGTGTTGATTGGCACATGTCAATCCTTGCAGCACCTAAGTTGTTTTTTTTGCTGCCCTTTGAGCTGTGTTAACTGAGTTGTGCATCTGGTTAACCACATGCCATGAGATTCTGAGGTCATGGGTTCGAATCCCATGTGCAGTTATATTTTGTCTTAACTTTTTTCTCACTTAAGTTTTGTGAATCTCATACTAAACACTGTATTTCAGTTATTTGTGCTGTTGTCATTTCTGCACTTTTGGTAATTGCTGGATATCAATGTTTACAGCTCTAAATCTCTATTCTATAGCTTGGACACACCAACTCAGTGGTTTAATCGTTTACTCAGTGGCGCATGGAGTAACTGCTGTGCTTTGGGAACCTGAGGTCATGGGTTCGAATCCCAGCTCTTACTTTTACTTATTGAGATTTCCTTTTGTGTTCACTTTAACACGTTCTTCTCGACCTGTCTGGTTTTCCACACGTGTTATATTTTTGCCATCTTTACTGTTGTTGCTCCGCACTGCAGTGGTTCTGCTCTGCATTTGCTTTGCTTCGGGTTCGGCCTCTGTATTGCGCGCTTTCTGCGCTTTGCGCATTTGCTGCGTCGTGTGGTTTTTGCTGTGCTTTGGGTGCTCATTGCGCTGAAGGTGCTTGGCCCTGCAATTGCTGCTTGCAGCTATATTTAGGGGCCAAGCACCGAAGGTGCTGAGGCACCTATTGGAACTGTCAGTATTATTATTCTTCATCTTCTTCCCCAATGGGAGTCTATGGCAGCCCTATGAACCGTACGTAGGAAAATGATGAAATTTGGCACAGTTGTAGTGGTGGTCTTAAAAAGTCATGTGACCAAAAATGGGGTCTCTAGTCCTAACTCTATAGCGCCACCAGCAGTGCAAAAATTCAATGTTCAAATGGTTATAACTGCTGATCCGCTTGATCTATGAAAATTCTACTTAGTACACGTGATTGCTCTCCTCATGCTTGTTGTTTTTAATACCTTACAGTAAAACTCCACCCATTACAGTAGCGGCCATTTTGAAATGTACAGTATTCCGTTTATTCGCTACTCCTCCTTCAAATTTGGTTCAATTGTTATGAGATTTGGAACAGGTGAACTTTGGAGTGAGCCGCACAGAAATGACCAAACAGAATTTTGATATTTATCTTTGTTCAAAAGTAATAAATGCGCAAACTTAAAGAGGTTGACGCAAAAATGGTTCTGAAGCTGTAGCTCGGTCATTCTTTGATCAATTGAAATGAAATTTGGTACACTTCATGTGCACCATGAACTTGGGGTTCATGCAAAATTTGGTGACAGCGCCACCTATGGGTCATGAGATATGAAAATAGGCTATTTTTGCCCATAACTTCTGAACTGTTTGTCAGAAAATTATGATCTTGATGTCTATGGATTGCTTACCTCATGCCACATCTGCCGATGTGGATTTGACCGAGTTTGACCGAACCGCCTGTCCGCCATTTTGAAATTTCACATAATTTGTTATATTTTTTGAACTATTGGACATATCCGCGCAAAAATTAGTAAGGCGCTTCGACATGATGTCCTGAAGGTACCTGGGAAGTCAGAGTACAGCGCCACCTAGGGGTTATAAACTATAGCAGTTCTTATGGAACTGCTTATAACTTCTGAATACATTGTCTGATATACATTTTCTTTGTGAAATTGTTTTCACTGGTTTATGCCGATTGCAACGATACCTCGTTTGTCATTTTCCAACATTCTGTTCATGTGTTATTGTAAAGCATATGGTAGATGATTTTTTCGCTACTCCTTTTACAAATTTTGTTTATTTTATGCCAGGTACTGCTCGTATAATGTTTGGAGCAATCCACACAGAAATGACCGAACAGATTTTTGATATTCTGTTCTCTTTCTTAGAAATACCACTCCAAAGTTGACCGTGCCTGTGACATTGTCTATTTGTCATAGTAAAGTAATGTGACTGTATATTACATTGTATAGCATTACTATACAGAATGATCTTCTTGTCTTCAATCTCACTTGAGCTTTTTGATTTTCATATACATTGTATTTCTGTTAGTTCTGCTCTGCACTGTTAGTTCTGCATCTGTGTTGATTGGCATATGTCAATCCTTGAAGCACCTAAGCTGTTTTTTTGCTGCCCTTTGAGCTCTGTTAACCGAGTTGTGTATCTGGTTAACCACATGCCATGAGATTCTGAGGTTTTGGGTTCGAATCCCATGTGCAGTGATATTTTGTCTTAACTTTTTTCTCACTTAAGTTTTGTGAATCTCATACTATACATTGTATTTCAGTTATTTGTGCTCTCTGTTGTCATTTCTGTACTTTTGGTAATTGCTGGATATCAATGTTTACAGCTCTAAATCTCTATTCTATAGCTTGGACACACCAACTCAGTGGCTTAATCGTTTACTCAGTGGCGCATGCGGTAACTGCTGTGCTTTGGGAACCTGAGGTCATGGGTTCGAATCCCAGCTCTTACTTTCACTTATTGAGATTTCCTTTTGTGTTCACATTAACACGTTCTTCTCGACCTGTCTGGTTTCCCACACGTGTTATATTTTTGCCATCTTTACTGTTGTTGCTCCGCACTGCAGTGGTTCTGCTCTGCATTTGCTTTGCTTCGGGTTCGGGCTCTGTATTGCGCACTTTCTGCGCTTTGCCCATTTGCTGCGTCGTGTGGTTTTTGCTGTGCTTTGGGTGCTCATTGCGCTGAAGGTGCTTGGCCCCGCAATTGCTGCTTGCAGCTATATTTCTTCTTAATCTTAATCTTAATCTTAATCTTCCCCAATGGGAGTCTATGGCAGCCCTATGAACCGTATATAGGAAAATGATGAAATTTGGCACAGTTGTAGTGGTGGTCATAAATAGTCATTTGGCCAAAAATGGGGTCTCTAGCAGTAACTCTATAGCGCCACCATCATCTCAAAAATTCAATGTTCAAATGGTTATAACTCGTGATCCATTTGCTCTATGAAAATTCTACTTAGTACACGTGATTGCTCTCCTCATGCTTATTGTTTTTAATACCTTACAGTAAGACTCCCCCCTTTACAGTATCGGCCATTTTGAAATGTACAGTATTTCGTTTTTTCGCTACTCCTCCTTCAAATTTGGTTCAATTCTTATGAGATTTGGCACATGTGATCTTTGGAGTGAGCCGCATAGAAATGACTGAACAGAATTTTGATATTTTTCTTTAATCAAAAGTAATTAATGCGTGAACTTAACGAGATTGACGCAAAATTGGTTCTGAGGCTGTATCTCGGTCATTCTTTGATCAATCGAGATGAAATTTGGTACGCTTCATGTCGACCATGAAATGGGGGTCCATGCCAAATTTGGTGACAGCGCCACCTATGGGTCATGAGATAGGAAAAAAGGCTATTTTTGCGCATAACTTCTGAATCGTTTGTCAGAAAATTATGATCTTGGTGTCTACAGATTCCTTGGCTCATGCCGCATCTGCCGATATGTATTATGCCGGGATTGACCGAACCGCCTGTCCGCCATTTTGAAATCTGTGATAAATTGCTATAACTTTTGAAGTATCGGATATATCGGCGCAAAAATCGGTAGGGAGCTTCGGCATGACTTCCTGAGGAAATCAGAGAACAGCGCCACCTAGGGGTATAAACTATAACAGTTCTTATAGAACTGCTTATAACTTCTGAATTCTTTGTATGGCATGTAAGCTCTTTTCTGCTGCCCCTTGAGCTGTGTCTACTGAGTGGCGCATTTGTTAAGTCGTTTGCATAGAGATTCTGAGTTCATGGGTTCGAATCCCACCTGAGCCGGGTGTTAATTTCTTCTATTATAGTTTTGTTCTTTCTCACCTATTCTTTTTGACCTGTCTGTAGTTCACATATGTTCTATTTTTGCCATGTTTTCTGTTGCTGCTCTGCACTGCGATGGTTCTGCTCTGTCATTGCTACGCTTTGGGTTCTTTGCTGAGCCTTGTGTTCTTGATGCACCTTGGGTGCTCAATGCGCCCTGGGTCATTGATACGTTGTATGTTTCTTGCTGTGCTTTGGGTGCTCATTGCGCTGATTGTGCTTGGCCCCGTATCGCTGCTTGCAGCTATATTTAGGGGCCAAGCACCTATGGTGCTGTGGCACCTATTGTTTCTGTTAGTATTATTATTAGTTAGGGGTCAAGCACCGAAGGTGCTGAGACACCTATTGGAATTGTACTTTTTTCTTCTTCTTAGCCATTGGTGTCTATGGCAGCCCTATGAACCGTATGTAGGAAAATGATGAAATTTGGCACAGTTGTAGTGGAGGTCATAAATAGTCAGGTGGTCAAAAATGGGGTCTCTAGTTGTAACTCTATAGCGCCACCAGCAGTGCAAAAATTCAATGTTCAAATGGTTATAACTGCAGATCCGTTTGATCTATGAAAATTCTACTTAGTACACGTGATTGCTCTCCTCATGCTTATTGTTTTTAATACCTTACAGTAAGACTCCACCCATTACAGTAGCAGCCATTTTGAAATGTACAGTATTTAGTTTTTTCGCTACTCCTCCTTCAAATTTGGTGCAATTGTTATGAAATTTGTCACAGGTGATCTTTGTAGTGAGCCGCACAGAAATGACCGAACAGAATTTTGATTTTTATCTTTTTCGAAAATTAATAAATGCGCAAACTTAACGAGGTTGACGCAAAAATGGTTCTGAAGCTGTATCTCGGTCATTCTTTGATCAATTGAAATGAAATTTGGTACACTTAATGTGGACCATGAACTTGGGGTTCATGCCAAATTTGGTGACAGCGCCACCTATTGGTCATGAGATATGAAAATAGGCTATTTTTGCCCATAACTTCTTAACTGTTTGTCAGAAAATTATGGTCTTGATGTCTATGGATTGCTTACATCATGCCGCATCTGTCGATGTGTATTATGCCGGGTTTGACCGAACCGCCTGTCCGCCATTTTGAAATTTCACATAATTTGTTATATTTTTTGAACTATTGGACATATCCGCGCAAAAATTAGTAAGGAGCTTCGACATGATGTCCTGAAGGTACATGGGAAGTCAGAGTACAGCGCCACCTAGGGGTTATAAACTATAGCAGTTCTTATGGAACTGCTTATAACTTCTGAATACTTTGTCTGATATTAATTTCTTTGTGAAATTGTATTCACTGGTTTATGCCGATTGCAACGATACCTCATTTGTCATTTTCCAACATTCTATTCATGTGTTATTGTAAGGCATATGGTAAATGATCTTTTCGCTACTCCTTTTACAAATTTTGTTTTTTTATGCCAGGTTCTGCTGGTATAATGTTTGGAGCAATCCGCACAGGAATGACTGAACAGATTTTTCTGGCACCTAGGCAGTTTTTTGAGAAATACCTCTGTAAAGTTGATCGTGCCTGTGATGTTGTCTATTTGTCATAGTTAATTACTGTATATTACATTTTATAGTGTTGCTCTACAGAATGTTTTTCTTGTCTTCAATCTCACTTGAGCTTTTTGATTCTCATATACATTGTATTTCTGTTATTTCTGCTCTGTGGTGTCATTTCTACATCTTTGGTAATTGGCATATATCAATCCTGCATCTCTGTAATCTCTTTTCTGCTGTCCCTTGAACTGTGTCAACTGAGTGGCGTGGCGAGTAAGGCATCCGCATAGAGATTCTGAGTTCTTGTGTTCGAATCCCACCTGAGTCATGATGTTTTGTTCTTCCTCATCAATTCTTCTCAACCTGTCTGTAGTTCACATGTGTTCTATTTTTCCATGTTTGCTGTTGCTGCTCTGCATTGTGGTGCTTCTGCTGTGTCTTTCCTGCATCTTTGGTGATTGACATATGTTAATCCTTTCAGCTCTCTAATCTTTTGTCTGCTGCCTCATAAACTGTGTCAACTGAGTGGCGCATCTAGTTAAACCACATGCATTGAGATTCTGAGTTCCTGGGTTCGAATCCCACCTGAGTCATGACGTTTTGTTCTTCCTCATCAATTCTTCTCAACCTGTGTGTAGTTCACATGTGTTCTATTTTTCCATGTTTGCTGTTGTTGCTCTGCATTTTGGTGCTTCTGCTGTGTCTTTCCTGCATCTTTGGTGATTGACATATGTTAATCCTTTCAGCTCTCTAATCTCTTGTCTGCTGCCTCATGAACTGTGTCAACTGAGTGGCGCATCTAGTTAAACCACATGCATTGAGATTCTGAGTTCCTGGGTTCGAATCCCACCTGAATCATGACGTTTTGTTCTTCCTCATCAATTCTTCTCAACCTGTCTGTAGTTCACATGTGTTCTATTTTTCCATGTTTGCTGTTGCTCTGCATTGTGCTGGTTCTTGCTGTGCTTTGTGTGCTTGCTGTGCTTTGTGTGCTTGCTGTGCTTTGTGTGCTTGCTGTGCTTTGTGAGCTTGCTGTGCTTTGTGTGCTGGTTGTGCTTTGTGAGCTTGCTGTGCTTTGTGTGCTTTGTGAGCTTGCTATGCTTTGTGTGCTTTGTATGCTTGCTGTGCATTGTGAGCTTGCTGTGCTTTGTGTGCTTGCTGTGCTTTGTGTGCATTGCGCCGAAGGTGCTTGACCCCGTGTTGCTGCTTGCAGCTATATTTAGGGGTCAAGCACCGAAGGTGCTGAGACACCTATTGGAATTGTCAGTATTATTATTATTATTTTTCCCCAATGGGAGTCTATGGCAGCCCTATGAACCGTACATAGGAAAATGATGAAATTTGGCACAGTTGTAGAGGTGGTCCTGAAAAGTCAAGTGACCAAAAATGGGGTCTCTAGCCCTAACTCTATAGCGCCACCAGCAGTGCAAATATTCAATGTTCAAATGGTTATAACTGGTGATCCGCTTGATCTATGAAAATTCTACTTAGTACATGTGATTGCTCTCATACCGCTTATTGAATTTGATACTTTACAGTAAAACTCCACCCATTACAGTAGCGGCCATTTTGAAATGTACAGTATTTCGTTTTTTCGCTACTCCTCCTTCAAATGTTGTTCAATTCTTATGAGATTTGGCACAGATGATCTTTGGAGTGAGCCGCACAGAAATGACCAAACAGAATTTTTATATTTATCTTCGTTCAAAAGTAGTAAATGCGCAAAGTTCACGAGGTTGACGCAAAAATGGTTCTGAAGCTGTAGCTCAGTCATTCTTTGATCAATTCAAATGAAATTTGGTACACTTCATGTGGACCATGAACTTGGGGTCCATGCCAAATGTGGTGACAGCGCCACCTATGGGTCATGAGATAATAAAATCGGCTATTTTTGCCCATAACTTCTGAACTGTTTGTCAGAAAATTATGATCTTGATGTCTATGGATTGCTTACCTCATGCCGCATCTGTCGATGTGTATTATGCCGGGTTTGACCGAACCGCCTGTCCGCCATTTTGAAATTTCACATAATTTGTTATATTTTTTGAACTATTGGACATATCTGCGCAAAAATTAGTAAGGAGCTTCGACATGATGTCCTGAAGGTACCCGGGAAGTCAGAGTACAGCGCCACCTAGGGGTTATAAACTATAACAGTTCTTATGGAACTGCTTATAACTTCTGAATACTTTGTCTGATATTAATTTCTTTGTGAAATTGTATTCACTGGTTTATGCCGATTGCAACGATACCTCGTTTGTCATTTTCCAACATTCTGTTCATGTGTTATTGTAAAGCATTTGGTACATGATTTTTTCGCTACTCCTTTTACAAATTTTGTTTATTTTATGCCAGGTGCTGCTCGTATAATGTTTGGAGCAATCCGCACAGAAATGACCGAACAGATTTTTGATATTCTGTTCTCTTTCTTAGAAATACCACTCCAAAGTTGACTGTCCTGTGCCGTTGTCTATTTGTCATAGTAAATTAATGTGACTGTATGTTACATTGTATAGCATTACTATACAGAATGATCTTCTTGTCTTCAATCTCACTTGAGCTTTTTGATTCTCATATACATTGTATTTCTGTTAGTTCTGCTCTGCACTGTCAGTTCTGCATCTGTGTTGATTGGCATATGTCAATCCTTGCAGCACCTAAGCTGTTTTTTGCTGCCCTTGAGCTGTGTTAACTGAGTTGCTCATCTGGTTAACCAGATGCCATGAGATCCTGAGGTCATGAGTTCGAGTCCCATGTACAGTGATATTTTGTCTTAACTTTTTTCTCACTTAAGTTTTGTGATTTTCATACAATACATTGTATTTCAGTTATTTGTGCTCTCTCTTGTCATTTCTGCACTTTTGGTAATTGCTGGATATCAATGTTTACAGCTCTAAATCTCTATTCTATAGCTTGGACACACCAACTCAGTGGTTTAATCGTTAACTCAGTGGTTTAATCGTTTACTCAGTGGCGCATGCGGTAACTGCTGTGCTTTGGTAACCTGAGTTCATGGGTTCGAATACCATGTGCAGGGGTTTTTGTCTTTACTTTTTTTTCTCACTTAAGTTTTGTGATTTTCTTACAATACATTGTATTTCAGTTATTTGTGCGCTCTGTTGTCATTTCTGCACGTTTGGTAATTGCTGGATAACAATGTTTATAGCTGTAAACCTGTATTCTATAGCTTGGACACAACAACTCAGTGGTTTAAATGTTTACTCAGTGGCGCATGCGGTTAGTGCTGTGCTTTGAGAACATGAGGTCATGGATTTCGAATCCCAGCTCTTACTTTCACTTATTAGGGGTCAAGCACCGAAGGTGCTGTGACACCTATTGGAATTGTTAGTATTATTAGGGGTCAAGCACCGAAGGTGCTGAGACACCTATTGTAATTGTTATTATTATTATTATTATTAGGGGTCAAGCACCGAAGGTGCTGAGACACCTATTGTAATTGTTAGTATTATTATTAGGGGTCAAGCACCGAAGGTGCTGAGACACCTATTGCAATTGTTAGTATTATTAGGGGTCAAGCACCGAAGGTGCTGAGACACCTATTGGAATTAGGGGTCAAGCACCGAAGGTGCTGAGACACCTATTGGAATTGTACTTTTTTCTTCTTCTTAGACATTGGTGTCTATGGCAGACCTATTAACAGTATGTAGGAAAATGATGAAATTTGGCACAGTTGTAGTGGAGGTCATAAATAGTCAGGTGGTCAAAAATGGGGTCTCTAGCGGTAACTCTATAGCGCCACCAGCAGTGCAAAAATTCAATGTTCAAATGGTTATAACTGCAGATCCGTTTGATCTATGAAAATTCTACTTAGTACACGTGATTGCTCACCTCATGCTTATTGTTTTTAATACCTTACAGTAAGACTCCACCCATTACAGTAGCAGCCATTTTGAAATGTACAGTATTTAGTTTTTTCGCTACTCCTCCTTCAAATTTGGGGCAATTGTTATGAAATTTGTCACAGGTGATCTTTGTAGTGAGCCGCACAGAAATGACCGAACAGAATTTTGATATTTAACTTTTTTCAAAAGTAATAAATGCGCAAACTTAACGAGGTTGACGCAAAAATGGTTCTGAAGCTGTACCTCGGTCATTCTTTGATCAATTGAAATGAATTGTGGTACACTTAATGTGGACCATGAACTTGGGGTTCATGCCAAATTTGGTGACAGCGCCACCTATGGGTCATGAGATATGAAAATAGGCTATTTTTGCCCATAACTTCTTAACTGTTTGTCAGAAAATTATGGTCTTGATGTCTATGGATTGCTTACATCATGCCGCATCTGTCGATGTGTATTATGCCGGGTTTGACCGAACCGCCTGTCCGCCATTTTGAAATTTCACATAATTTGTTATATTTTTTTAAATATTGGACATATCCGCGCAAAAATTAGTAAGGAGCTTCGACATGATGTCCTGAAGGTACCTGGGAAGTCAGAGTACAGCGCCACCTAGGGGTTATAAACTATAACAGTTCTTATGGAACTGCTTATAACTTCTGAATACTTTGTCTGATATTAATTTCTTTGTGAAATTGTATTCACTGGTTTATGCCGATTGCAACGATACCTCATTTGTCATTTTCCAACATTCTATTCATGTGTTATTGTAAGGCATATGGTAAATGATCTTTTCGCTACTCCTTTTACAAATTTTGTTTATTTTATGCCAGGTTCTGCTGGTATAATGTTTGGAGCAATCCGCACAGGAATGACTGAACAGATTTTTCTGGCACCTAGGCAGTTTTTTGAGAAATACCTCTGTAAAGTTGATCGTGCCTGTGATGTTGTCTATTTGTCATAGTTAATTACTGTATATTACATTTTATAGCGTTGCTCTACAGAATGTTTTTCTTGTCTTCAATCTCACTTGACCTTTTTTATTCTTATATACATTGTATTTCTGTTATTTCTGCTCTGTGGTGTCATTTCTACATCTTTGGTAATTGGCATATATCAATCCTGCATTTCTGTAATCTCTTTTCTGCTGTCCCTTGAACTGTGTCAGGTGAGTGGCGTGGCGAGTAGAGCAACCGCATAGAGATTCTGAGTTCTTGGGTTCGAATCCCACCTGAGTCATGATGTTTTGTTCTTCCTCATCAATTCTTCTTAACCTGTCTGTAGTTCACATGTGTTCTATTTTTCCATGTTTGCTGTTGTTGCTCTGCATTGTGGTGCTTCTGCTGTCTCTTTCCTGCATCTTTGGTGATTGACATATGTTAATCCTTTCAGCTCTCTAATCTCTTGTCTGCTGCCTCATGAACTGTGTCAACTGAGTGGCGCATCTAGTTAACCAGATCCATTGAGATTCTGAGTTCCTGGGTTCGAATCCCACCTGAGTCATGACGTTTTGTTCTTCCTCATCAATTCTTCTCAACCTGTCTGTAGTTCACATGTGTTCTATTTTTCCATGTCTGCTGTTGTTGCTCTGCATTGTGGTGGTTCTTGCTGTGCTTTGTGTGCTTGCTGTGCTTTGTGTGCTTGCTGTGCTTTGGGAGTTTGCTGTGCTTTGTGTGCTGGTTGTGCTTTGTGAGCTTGCTGTGCTTTGTGAGCTTGCTGTGCTTTGTGTGCCTGCTGTGATTTGTGTGCTTGCTGTGCTTTGTGTGCTTGCTGTGCTTTTTGTGCTTGCTGTGCTTTGTGTGCTTGCTGTGCTTTTTGTGCTTGCTGTGCTTTGTGTGCTTGCTGTGCATTGTGAGCTTGCTGTGCTTTGTGTGCTTGCTGTGCTTTGTGTGCATTGCGCCGAAGGTGCTTGACCCCGTGTTGCTGCTTGCAGCTATATTTGTACTTTTTTCTTCTTCTTAGCCATTGGTGTCTATGGCAGCCCTATGAACCATATGTAGGAAAATGATGAAATTTGGCACAGTTGTAGTGGTGGTCATAAATAGTCAGGTGGCCAAAAATGGGGTCTCTAGCAGTAACTCTATAGCGCCACCAGCAGTGCAAAAATTCAATGTTCAAATGGTTATAACTGCAGATCTGTTTGATCTATGAAAATTCTACTTAGCACACGTGATTGCTCTTCTCATGCTTATTGTTTTTAATACCTTACAGTAAGACTCCACCCATTACAGTAGCAGCCATTTTGAAATGTACAGTATTTAGTTTTTTCGCTACTCCTCCTTCAAATTTGGTGCAATTGTTATGAAATTTGGCACAGGTGATCTTTGGAGTGAGCCGCATAGAACTGACCGAACAGAATTTTGATATTTATCTTTGTTTAAAAGTAATAAATGCACAAACTTAACGAGGTTGACGCAAAAATGGTTTTGAAGCTGTATCTCGGTCATTATTTTATCAATCGAAATGAAATTTGGTACACGTCATGTCAAGCATAAACTGAGGGACCATGCCGAATCTGGTGACAGCGCCACCTATGGGTCATGAGATATGAAAAAAGGCTATTTTTGCCCATAACTACTAAATTGTTTGTCAGAAAACTATGATTGTGGTGTCTACGGATTCCTTGGCTCATGCCGCATCTGTGGATGTGTATTATGCCGGGATTGACCTTACCGCTTGTCTGCCATTTTGAAATGAGTCATAAATTGCTATAACTTTTGAAGTATTGGCTATATCGGCGAAAAAATAGGTAGGGAGCTTCGGCATGATGTCCTGAAGGTACCTGGGAAGTCAGAGTATGGCGCCACCTAGGGGTTATAAACAATAACAGTTCTTATAGAACTGCCTATAACTTCTAAATACTTTGTCTGATATTAATTTTCTTTGTGAAATTAAATTCACTGGTTTATGCCGATTGCAACGATACCTCATTTGTCATTTTCCAACATTCTATTAATGTGTTATTCTAAGGCATATGGTAAATGATCTTTTCGCTACTCCTTTTACAAATTTTGTTTATTTTATGCCAGGTTCTGCTCGTAGGTTCTTTGGAGCAATCCGCACAGAAATGACTGAACAGATTTTTCTGGCACCTAGGCATTTTTTTGAGAAATACCTCTGTAAAGTTGATCGTGCCTGTGATGTTGTCTATTTGTCATAGTTAATTACTGTATATTACATTTTATAGCGTTGCTCTACAGAATGTTTTTCTTGTCTTCAATCTCACTTGAGCTTTTTGATTCTCATATACATTGTATTTCTGTTATTTCTGCTCTGCAGTGTCATTTCTACATCTTTGGTAATTGGCATATGTCAATCCTTGCATCTCTGTAATTTCTTTTATGCTGTTCCTTGAACTGTGTCAACTGAGTGGCGTGGCAGGTAAGGCACACGCAATAAGATTCTGAGTTCTTGGGTTCGAATCCTGCCTGAGGCAAGTGTTCATTGCTTCTATTACATTTTGTTCTTTCTCACCTATTCTTCTCGACCTGTCTGTAGTTCACATATGTTCAGTTTTTGCCATGTTTTCGGTTGCTTCTTGGCACTGCGGTGGTTCTGCTCAGTGATTGCTACGCTTTGGGTTCTTTGCAGCGCCTTGTGTTCTTGATGCACCTTGGGTGCTCAATGCGCCCTGGGTGATTGATACGTTGTATGTTTCTTGCTGTGCTTTGGGTGCTTAATGTTCTTTGTGTGCTTGCTGTGCTTTGTGTGCTTTGTGAGCTTGCTGTGCTTTGTGTGCTTGCTGTGCATTGTGAGCTTGCTGTGCTTTGTGTGCTTGCTGTGCTGTGTGTGCATTGCGCCGAAGGTGCTTGACCCCGTGTTGCTGCTTGCAGCTATATTTCTTCTTAATCTTAATCTTAATCTTAATCTTCCCCAATGGGAGTCTATGGCAGCCCTATGAACCGTATATAGGAAAATGATGAAATTTGGCACAGTTGTAGTGGTGGTCATAAATAGTAATTTGGCCAAAAATGGGGTCTCTAGCAGTAACTCTATAGCGCCACCATCATCTCAAAAATTCAATGTTCAAATGGTTATAACTGGTGATCCATTTGCTCTATGAAAATTCTACTTAGTACACGTGATTGCTCTCCTCATGCGTATTGTTTTTAATTCCTTACAGTAAGACTCCACCCATTACAGTAGCGGCCATTTTGAAATGTACCGTATTTCGTTTTTTCGCTACTCCTCCTTCAAATTTGGTTAAATTTTTATGAGATTTGGCACATGTGATCTTTGGAGTGAGCCGCATAGAAATGACTGAACAGAATTTTGATATTTTTCTTTATTCAAAAGTAATTAATGCGCGAACTTAACGGGATTGACGCAAAATTGGTTCTGAGGCTGTATCTCGGTCATTCTTTGATCAATCGAGATGAAATTTGGTACGCTTCATGTCGACCATGAAATGGGGGTCCATGCCAAATTTGGTGACAGCGCCACCTATGGGTCATGAGATAGGAAAAAAGGCTATTTTTGTGCATAACTTCTGAATCGTTTGTCAGAAAATTATGATCTTGGTGTCTACGGATTCCTTGGCTCATGCCACATCTGTCGATATGTATTATGCCGGGATTGACCGATCCGTCTGTCCGCCATTTTGAAATTTCTGATAATTTGCTATAACTTTTGAAGTATCGGATATATCGGCACAAAAATCGGTAGGGAGCTTCGGCATGATGTCCTGAGGAAATCAGAGAACAGCGCCACCTAGGGGTTATAAACTATAACAGTTCTTATAGAACTGCTTATAACTTCTGAATTCTTTGTATGGCATGTAAGCTCTTTTCTGCTGCCCCTTGAGCTGTGTCTACTGAATGGCGCACCTGCTAAGTCGTATGCATAGAGATCCTGAGTTCATGGGTTCGAATCCTGCCTGAGGCAGATGTTAATTTCTTCTATGAAAGTTTTGTTCTTTCCCACCTATTCTTCTTGACCTGTCTGTAGTTCACATATGTTCTATTTTTGCCATGTTTTCTGTTGCTGCTCTGCACTGTGGTGGTTCTGCTCTGTCATTGCTACGCTTTGGGTTCTTTGCGGCGCCTTGTGTTCTTGATGCACCTTGGGTGCTCAATGCGCCCTGGGTGATTGATACGTTGTATGTTTCTTGCTGTGCTTTGGGTGCTTATTGCGCTGATGGTGCTTGGCCCCGTATCGCTGCTTGCAGCTATATTTAGGGGTCAAGCACCGAAGGTGCTGAGACACCTATTGGAATTGTACTTTTTTCTTCTTCTTAGCCATTGGTGTCTATGGCAGCCCTATGAACCGTATGTAGGAAAATGATGAAATTTGGCACAGTTGTAGTGGTGGTCATAAATAGTCAGGTGGCCAAAAATAGGGTCTCTAGCAGTAACTCTATAGCGCCACCAGCAGTGCAAAAATTCAATGTTCAAATGGTTATAACTGCAGATCTGTTTGATCTATGAAAATTTTACTTAGTACACGTGATTGCTCTCCTCATGCTTATTGTTTTTAATACCTTACAGTAAGACTTTACCCATTACATTAGCAGCCATTTTGAAATGTACAGTATTTTGTTTTTTCGCTACTCCTCCTTCAAATTTGGTGCAATTGTTATGAAATTTGGCACAGGTGATCTTTGGAGTGAGCCGCATAGAAATGACCGAACAGAATTTTGATATTTATCTTTGTTTAAAAGTAATAAATGCACAAACTTAACGAGGTTGACGCAAAAATGGTTTTGAAGCTGTATCTCGGCCATTATTTTATCAATCGAAATGAAATTTGGTACACGTCATGTCAAGCATAAACTGGGGGACCATGCTGAATCTGGTGACAGCGCCACCTATGGGTCATGAGATATGAAAAAAGGCTATTTTTGCCCATAACTACTGAATTGTTTGTCAGAAAACTATGATTGTGGTGTCTACAGATTCCTTGGCTCATGCCACATCTGTGGATGTGTATTATGTCGGGATTGACCGATTGTCTGCCATTTTGAAATGAGTCATAAATTGCTATAACTTTTGAAGTATTGGCTATATCGGCGAAAAAATAGGTAGGGAGCTTCGGCATGATGTCCTGAAGTTACCTGGGACGTCAGAGTATGGCGCCACCTAGGGGTTATAAACAATAACAGTTCTTATAGAACTGCCTTTAACTTCTGAATACTTTGTCTGATATTAATTTTCTTGTTGTGAAATTGTGAAATTAAATTCACTGGTTTATGCCGATTGCAACGATACCTCATTTGTCATTTTCCAACATTCTATTAATGTGTTATTGTAAGGCATATGGTAAATTATCTTTTCGCTACTCCTTTTACAAATTTTGTTTATTTTATGCCAGGTTCTGCTCGTAGGTTCTTTGGAGCAATCCGCACAGAAATGACTGAACAGATTTTTCTGGCACCTAGGCATTTTTTTGAGAAATACCTCTGTAAAGTTGATCCTGCCTGTGATGTTGTCTATTTGTCATAGTTAATTACTGTATATTACATTTTATAGCGTTGCTCTACAGAATGTTTTTCTCGTCTTCAATCTCACTTGAGCTTTTTGATTCTCATATACATTGTATTTCTGTTATTTCTGCTCTGCAGTGTCATTTCTACATCTTTGGTAATTGGCATATGTCACTCCTTGCATCTCTGTAATTTCTTTTCTGCTGTTCCTTGAACTGTGTTAACCGAGTGGCGTGGAGGGTAAGGCACACGCAATGAGATTCTGAGTTCTTGGGTTCTATTCCCGCCTGAGGCAAGTGTTCGTCGCTTCTATTACATTTTGTTCTTTCTCACCTATTCTTCTCGACCTGTCTGTAGTTCACATATGTTCAGTTTTTGCCGTGTTTTCGGTTGCTTCTTGGGACTGCGGTGGTTCTGCTCTGTGATTGCTACGCTTTGGGTTCTTTGCAGCGCCTTGTGTTCTTGATGCACCTTGGGTGCTCAATGCGCCCTGGGTGATTGATACGTTTCTTGCTGTGCTTTGGGTGTTTGATGTTCTTTGTGTGCTTGCTGTGCTTTGAGTACTTGCTGTGCTTTGTGTGCTTGCTGTGCTTTGTGTACTTTCTGTGCTTTGTGAGCTTGCTGTGCTTTGTGTGCTTGCTATGCATTGTGAGCTTGCTGTGCTTTGTGTGCTTGCTGTGCTGTGTTTGCATTGCGCCGAAGGTGCTTGACCCCGTGTTGCTGCTTGCAGCTATATTTAGGGGCCAAGCACCGAAGGTGCTGAGGCACCTATTGGAACTGTCAGTATTATTATTCTTCATCTTCTTCCCCAATGGGAGTCTATGGCAGCCCTATGAACCGTACGTAAGAAAATGATGAAATTTGGCACAGTTGTAGTGGTGGTCTTAAAAAGTCATGTGACCAAAAATGGGGTCTCTAGTCCTAACTCTATAGTGCCACCAGCAGTGCAAAAATTCAATGTTCAAATGGTTATAACTGCTGATCCGCTTGATCTATGAAAATTCTACTTAGTACACGTGATTGCTCTCCTCATGCTTGTTGTTTTTAATGCCTTACAGTAAAACTCCACCCATTACAGTAGCGGCCATTTTGAAATGTACAATATTCGGTTTATTCGCTACTCCTCCTTCAAATTTGGTTCAATTGTTATGAAATTTGGCACAGGTGAACTTTGGAGTGAGCCGCACAGAAATGACCGAACAGAATTTTGATATTTATCTTTGTTCAAAAGTAATTAATGCGCAAACTTAACGAGGTTGACGCAAAAATGGTTCTGAAGCTGTAGCTCGGTCATTCTTTGATCAATTGAAATGAAATTTGGTACACTTCATGTGGACCATGAACTTGGGGTTCATGCCAAATTTGGTGACAGCGCCACCTATGGGTCATGAGATATGAAAATAGGCTATTTTTGCCCATAACTTCTGAACTGTTTGTCAGAAAATTATGATCTTGATGTCTATGGATTGCTTACCTCATGCCGCATCTGCCGATGTGTATTATGCCGGGTTTGACCGAACCGCCTGTCCGCCATTTTGAAATTTCACATAATTTGTTATCTTTTTTGAACTATTGGACATATCCGCGCAAAAATTAGTAAGGAGCTTCGACATGATGTCCTGAAGGTACCTGGGAAGTCAGAGTACAGCGCCACCTAGGGGTTATAAACTATAACAGTTCTTATGGAACTGCTTATAACTTCTGAATACTTTGTCTGATATTAATTTCTTTGTGAAATTGTATTCACTGGTTTATGCCGATTGCAACGATACCTCGTTTGTCATTTTCCAACATTCTGTTCATGTGTTATTGTAAAGCATATGGTAGATTATTTTTTCGCTACTCCTTTAACAAATTTTGTTTATTTTATGCCAGGTACTGCTCGTATAATGTTTGGAGCAATCCACACAGAAATGACCGAACAGATTTTTGATGTTCTGTTCTCTTTCTTAGAAATACCACTCCAAAGTTGACCGTGCCTGTGACATTGTCTATTTGTCATAGTAAATTAATGTGACTGTATATTACATTGTATAGCATTACTATACAGAATGATCTTCTTGTCTTCAATCTCACTTGAGCTTTTTGATTCTCATATACATTGTATTTCTGTTAGTTCTGCTCTGCACTGTCAGTTCTGCATCTGTGTTGATTGGCACATGTCAATCCTTGCAGCACCTAAGCTGTTTTTTTGCTGCCCTTTGAGCTGTGTTAACTGAGTTGTGCATCTGGTTAACCACATGCCATGAGATTCTGAGGTCATGGGTTCGAATCCCATGTGCAGTGATATTTTGTCTTAACTTTTTTCTCACGTAAGTTTTGTGAATCTCATACTATACATTGTATTTCAGTTATTTGTGCTCTCTGTTGTCATTTCTGCACTTTTGGTAATTGCTGGATATTCATGTTTACAGCTCTAAATCTCTATTCTATAGCTTGGACACACCAACTCAGTGGTTTAATCGTTTACTCAGTGGTTTAATCGTTTACTCAGTGGCGCATGCGGTTAGTGCCGTGCTTTGGGAACATGAGGTCATGGGTTCGAATCCCAGCTCTTACTTTCACTTATTGAGATTTCCTTTTGTGTTCACTTTAACACGTTCTTCTCGACCTGTCTGGTTTTCCACACGTGTTATATTTTTGCCATCTTTACTGTTGTTGCTCCGCACTGCAGTGGTTCTGCTCTGCATTTGCTTTGCTTCGGGTTCGGCCTCTGTCTTTCTGCGCTTTCTGCGCTTTGCACATTTGCTGCGTCGTGTGGTTTTTGCTGTGCTGTGGGTGCTCATTGCGCTGAAGGTGCTTGGCCCCGCAATTGCTGCTTGCAGCTATATTTAGGGGCCAAGCACCAAAGGTGCTGAGGCACCTATTGGAACTGTCAGTATTATTATTCTTCATCTTCTTCCCCAATGGGAGTCTATGGCAGCCCTATGAACCATACGTAGGAAAATGATGAAATTTGGCACAGTTGTAGTGGTGGTCTTAAAAAGTCATGTGACCAAAAATTGGGTCTCTAGTACTAACTCTATAGCGCCACCAGCAGTGCAAAAATTCAATGTTCAAATGGTTATAACTGCTGATCTATGAAAATTCTACTTAGTACACGTGATTGCTCTCCTCATGCTTGTTGTTTTTAATACCTTACAGTAAAACTCCACCCATTACAGTAGTGGCCATTTTGAAATGTACAGTATTCCGTTTATTCGCTACTCCTCCTTCAAATTTGGTTCAATTGTTATGAAATTTGGCACAGGTGAACTTTGGAGTGAGCCGCACAGAAATGACTGAACAGAATGTTGATATTTATCTTTGTTCAAAAGTAATAAATGCGCAAACTTAACGAGGTTGACGCAAAAATGGTTCTGAAGCTGTAGCTCGGTCATTCTTTGATCAATTGAAATTAAATTTGGTACACTTCATGTGGACCATGAACTTGGGGTTCATGCCAAATTTGGTGACAGCGCCACCTATGGGTCATGAGATATGAAAATAGGCTATTTTTGCCCATAACTTCTGAACTGTTTGTCAGAAAATTATGATCTTTATGTCTATGGATTGCTTACCTCATGCCGCATCTGTCGATGTGTATTATGCCAGGTTTGGCCGAACCGCCTGTCTGCCATTTTGAAATTTCACATAAATTGTTATATTTTTTAAACTGTTGGACATATCGGTGCAAAAATTAGTAAGGAGCTTCAACATGATTTCCTGAAGGTACCTGGGAAGTCAGAGTACAGCGCCACCCAAGGGTTACAAACTATAACAGTTCTTATGAAACTGCTTATTACTTCTGAATACTTTGTCTGATATTAATTTCTTTGCGAAATTGTATTCACTGGTTTATGCAGATTGCAACAATACCTCGTTTGTCATTTTCCAACATTCTGTTCATGTGTTATTGTAAGGCATATGGTAGATGATTTTTTCGCTACTCTTTTTACAAATTTTGTTTATTTTATGCCAGGAACTGCTCGTATAATGTTTGGAGCAATCCGCACAGAAATGACTGAACAGATTTTTGATATTCTGTTGTCTTTCTTAGAAATACCACTCCAAAGTTGACCGTGTCTGTGACGTTGTCTATTTGTCATAGTAAATTAATGTGACTGTATATTACATTGTATAGCATTACTATACAGAATGATGTTCTTGTCTTCAATCTCACTTGAGCTTTTTGATTCTCACATACATTGTATTTCTGTTAGTTCTGCTCTGCACTGTCAGTTCTGCATCTGTGTTGATTGGCACATGTCAATCTTTGCAGCACCTAAGCTGTGTTTTGCTGCCCTTTGAGCTGTGTTAACTGAGTTGCGCATCTGGTTAACCACTTGCCATGAGATTCTGAGGTCAAGGGTTCGAATCCCATGTGCAGTGATATTTGTCTTAACTTTTTTTTTCTCATTTAAGTTTTGTGATTTTCATACAATACATTGTATTTCAGTTATTTGTGCTCTGTTGTCATTTCTGCACTTTTGGTAATTGCTGGATATCAATGTTTACAGCTCTATATCTCTATTCTATAGCTTGGACACACCAAGTCAGTTGGTTAATCGTTTACTCAGTGGCGTATGCGGTAACTGTTGTGCCTTGGGAACCTGAGTTCATGGTTTTGAATCCCATGTACAGTGGTTTTTGTCTTAACTTTTTTTTCTCACTTAAGTTTTGTGATTTCCATAAAATACAGTGTATTTCAGTTATTTGTGCTTTCTGTTGTCATTTCTGCACTTTTGGTAATTGCTGGATATCAATGTTTACAGCTCTATATCTCTATTCTATAGCTGGGACACACCAAGTCAGTGGTTTAATTGTTTACTCAGTGGCGTATGCGGTAACTGCTGTGCTTTGGGAACCTGAGTTCAAGGGTTCGAATCCCATGTGCACTGGTTTTTGTCTTAACTTTTTTTTCTCACTTAAGTTTTGTGATTTTCATACAATACATTATATTTCAGTTATTTGTGCTCTCTGTTGTCATTTCTGCACGTTTGGTAATTGCTGGATATCAATGTTTACAGCTCTAAATCTCTATTCTATAGCTTGGACACACCAACTCAGTGGTTAAATTGTTTACTCAGTGGCGCATGCGTTAAGTGCTGTGCTTTGGGAACCTGAGGTCATGGGTTTGAATCTCAAAGCTCTTACTTTCACTTATTGAGATTTCCTTTTGTGTTCCCTTTAACACGTTCTTCTCGACCTGTCTGGTTTTCCTCACGTGTTATATTTTTGCCATCTTTACTGTTGTCGCTCCGCACTGCAGTGGTTCTGCTCTGCATTTGCTTTGCTTCGGGTTCGGGCTCTGTATTGCACGCTTTCTGCGCTTTGCGCATTTGCTGCGTCGTGTGGTGTTTGCTGTGCTTTGGTTGCTCATTGCGCTGAAGGTGCTTGGCCCCGCAATTGCTGCTTGCAGCTATATTTAGGGGTCAAGCACCGAAGGTGCTGAGACACCTATTGGAATTGTTAGTATTATTATTATTAGGGGTCAAGCACCGAAGGTGCTGAGACACCTATTGCTATTGTTAGTATTATTATTATTATTATTCTTACTCTTGTCCAATGGGAGTCTATGGCAGCCCTATGAACCATAAGTAGTAGAATGATGAAATTTGGCACAATTGTAGTGGTGGTCCTAAATAGTCATGTGACCAATAATGGGGTCTCTAGCAGTAACTCTATAGCGCCACCAGCAGATCAAAAATTCAATGTTCGAACTGTTATAACTAATGATACATTTGAACTATGAAAATTCTACTTAGTACACGTGATTGCCCTTCTCACATTAATTGATTTTAATACCTTACAGTAAGACTCCTCCCATTACAGTAGTGGCCATTTTGAAATGTACAGTTGTTTGTTTTTTCGCTACTCCTCATTCAAATTTGGTTCAATTGTTATGAAGTTTGTCACAGATGATCTTTGTAGTGAGTTGCATAGAAATGACCGAACAGAATTTTGATATTTATCTTTATGCAAAAGTAATAAATGCGTGAACTTAATGAGGTTGATGCAATAATGGTTCTGAAGCTGTACCTCAGTCATTCTTTGATCAATTGAAATGAAATTTGGTACACTTCATGTTGACCATGAACTGGGGGTCCATATCAAATTTGGTGACAGCGCCACCTATGAGTCATGAGATATGAAAATAGGCTATTTTTGCCCATAACTTCTGAACTGTTTGTCAGAAAATTAAGATCTTGATGTCTATGGATTGCTTGGCTCATGCCGCATCTGTCGATGTGTATTATGCCGGGTTTGACCAAACCGCCTGTCCGCCATTTTGAAATTTCACATGAATTGTTATATTTTTTGAACTATTGCACATATCCGTGCAAAAAGTGGTAAGGAGCTTTGACATGATGCCCTGAAGGTACCTGGGAAGTCAGAGTACAGCGCCACCTAGGGGTAATAAACTATAACAGTTCTTATGGAACTGCTTATAACTTCGGAATACTTTGTCTGATATCAATTTCTTTCTGAAATTGTATTCACTGGTTTATGCCGGTTGCAACGATACCTCATTTGTCATTTTCCAACATTCTGTTCATGTATTATCGTAAAGCATTTGGTAGATGATTTTTCCGCTACTCCTTTTAAAAATTTTGTTTATTTTTTGCCAGGTTCTGCTCGTATAATGTTTGGAGCAATCCGCACAGAAATGACTGAACAGATTTTTGATATTATGTTATCTTTCTTAGAAATACCACTCCAAAGTTGACCGTGCCTGTGACGTTGTCTATTTGCCATAGTAAATTAATATGACTGTATATTACATTGTATAGCATTACTATACATAATGATCTGCTTGTATTCAATTTCACTTGAACCCATTTACATTGTATTTATGTTATTTCTACTTCTGCTGTGTCTATTCTGCATCTATGGTGATTGACATATGTCAATCCTTGCAGATATCTAATCTTTTTCTGCTGCCCCATGAACTGTGTCAACTGAGTGGCGTATCCAGGAAAGCACATGCATTGAGATTCTGAGTTCTTGGGTTCGAATCCCACCTGAGTCGTATATTAGGTTTTTCTATTAATGTTTTGTTCTTTCTCATCAATTCTTCTCAACCTGTCTGTAGTTCACATATGTTATATTTTTCCATGTTTGCTGTTGTTGCTCTGCATTGTGGTGGTTCTGCTCTATGATTCCTGAGCCTTGCATGTTTGATGCGCTTTATGGTGCTTGCTGTGCTTTGTGAGCTTGCTGTGCTTTGTGTGCTTGCTGTGCTTTGTGAGTTTGCTGTCTTTGTGTGCTTGCTGTGCTTTGTGAGCTTGCTGTGCTTTGTGAGCATGCTGTGCTTTGTGAGCTTAATGTGCTTTGTGAGCTTGCTGTGCTTTGTGAGCATGCTGTGCTTTGTGAGCTTAATGTGCTTTGTGTGCTTGCTGTGCTTTGTGAGCTTGCTGTGCTTTCTGAGCTTGCTGTGCTTTGTGTGCTTGCTGTGCTTTCTGAGCTTGCTGTGCTTGGTGTGCTTGCTATGCTTGGTGTGCTTGCTATGCTTGGTGTGGTTGCTGTGCTTGGTGAGCTTGCTGTGGTTTGTGAGCTTGTTGTGCTTTTTGAGCTTGCTGTGCTTTGTGTGTTTGATGTGCTTTGTGTGCTTGGTGTGTTTTGTGAGCTTACTGTGCTTTGTGTGCTTGCTATGCTTTGTGAGCTTGCTGTGCTTTGTGAGCTTGCTGTGCTTTGTGTGCTTGCTGTGCTTTGTATGCGTACTGTGCTTTGTGAGCTTGCTGTGCTTTGTGAGCTTGCTGTGCTTTGTGTGCCTGCTGTGCTTTGTGTGCCGGCTGTGCTTTGTGTGCTTGCTGTGCTTTGTGAGCTTGCTGTGATTTGTGAGCTTGCTGTGTTTTGTGTGCTTGCTGTGCTTGCTTTGGGTGCTCATTATTTCGCTGAAGGTGCTTGGCCCCGAGTTGCTGCTTGCAGCTATATTTAGGGGTCAAGCACCGAAGGTGCTGAGACACCTATTGGAATTGTCAGTATTATTATTATTCTGCTGTTTCTTCTTCTTCTTAGCCATAGGCGTCTATGGCAGCCCTATGAACCGTACATAGGAAAATGATGAAATTTGGCACAGTTGTAGTGGTGGTCTTAAAAAGTCACGTGACCAAAAATGAGGTCTCTAGTACTAACTCTATAGCGCCACCAGCAGTGCAAAAATTCAATGTTCAAATGGTTATAACTGCTGATCCGCTTGATCCATGAAAATTCTACTTAGTACACGTGATTGCTCTCCTCATGCTTATTGTTTTTAATACCTTACATGAAAACTCCACCCATTACAGTAGTGGCCATTTTGAAATGTACAGTATTCCGTTTATTCGCTACTCCTCCTTCAAATTTGGTTAAATTGTTATGAAATTTGGCACAGGTGAACTTTGGAGTGAGCCGCACAGAAATGACCGAACAGAATTTTGATATTTATCTTTGTTCAAAAGTAATAAATGCGCAAACTTCACGAGGTTGATGCAAAAATGGTTCTGAAGCTGTTTCTCGGTCATTCTTTGATCAATTGAAATGAAATTTGGTACACTTCATGTGGACCATGAACTTGGGGTTCATGCAAAATTTGGTGACAGCGCCACCTATGGGTCATGAGATATGGAAAATGGCTTTTTTTGCCCATAACTACTGAAATGTTTGTCAGAAAAATATGATCTTGGTGTCTGCGGATTCCTTGGCTCATGCCGAATCTGTCGATATGTATTATGTTGGGTTTGACCACACCACCTGTCTGCCATTTTGAAATTGATCATAAATTGTTATATCTTTTGAACTATTGGACATATTCGTGCAAAAATAGTCAGGGAGCTTCGGCATGATGTCCTGAAGGTACCTGGGAAGTCAGAGTACAGCGCCACCTAGGGGTTATAAACTATAACAGTTCTTATAGAACTGCTTATATCTTCAGAATACTTTGTCTGATATACCTTTTCTTTGTGAAATTTTATTTTCTGGTTTTGCCGATCGCAACAATACCTTGTTTGTCATTTTCCATCATTCTGTTCATGTGTTATTGTAAGGCATATGGTAAATGATTTTTTCGCTACTCCTTTTACAAATTTTGTTTATTTTATGCCAGGTTCTGCTTGTATAATGTTTGGAGCAATCCGCACAGACGTGACTGAACAGATTTTTCTGCTGAGTGTCAAATTTTTGAGAAATACCTCTGTAAAGCGGACCGTGCCTGTCATTCTGTCCCTTTGTCATATTAAAAAGAATCTGACAAAATTTGCCCATGTTGTTCATTATTGTACAAAATGTTCTTCACGAATTCAGTGCCATTTAATTTATCTGATTGCCCTACACTTTGTATTTCTGTTTATTTTTGCTTTGTTGTGTTATTTCTGGCCTTTCAGTGATTGGCATGTCAATGTTTGCAGTTTTGAAGCCTCTTTTCCACAGCCTTTCAACCCATAATTCCTCAGTGGCACATGCAGTTAGTGCTGTGCTTTGAGAACCTGAGTTCATGGGTTCAAATCCCATGTGCAGTGGTTTTTTGTCTTAACTTTTTTTCTCACTTAAGTTTTGTGATTTTCATACTATACATTGTATTTCAGTTATTTGTGCTCTCTGTTGTCATTTCTATATTTAGGGGCCAAGCACCGAAGGTGCTGAGGCACCTATTGGAACTGTCAGTATTATTATTCTTCATCTTCTTCCCCAATGGGAGTCTATGGCAGCCCTATGAACCGTACGTAGGAAAATGATGAAATTTGGCACAGTTGTAGTGGTGGTCTTAAAAAGTCATGTGACCAAAAATGAGGTCTCTAGTACTAACTCTATAGCGCCACCAGCAGTGCAAAAATTCAATGTTCAAATGGTTATAACTGCTGATCCGCTTGATCTATGAAAATTCTACTTAGTACACATGATTGCTCTCCTCATGCTTGTTGTTTTTAATACCTTACAGTAAAACTCCACCCATTACAGTAGCGGCCATTTTGAAATGTACAGCATTCCGTTTATTCGCTACTCCTCCTCCAGAATTTTGATATTTATCTTTGTTCAAAAGTAATAAATGCGCAAACTTAACGAGGTTGACGCAAAAATGGTTCTGAAGCTGTAGCTCGGTCATTCTTTGATCAATTGAAATTAAATTTGGTACACTTCATGTGGACCATGAACTTGGGGTTCATGCCAAATTTGGTGACAGCGCCACCTATGGGTCATGAGATATGAAAATAGGCTATTTTTGCCCATAACTTCTGAACTGTTTGTCAGAAAATTATGATCGTGATGTCTATGGATTGCTTACCTCACCCCGCATCTGCCGATGTGTATTATGCCGGGTTTGACCGAACCGCCTGTCCGCCATTTTGAATTTTCACATAATTTGTTATATTTTTTGAACTATTGGACATATCCGCGCAAAAATTAGTAAGGAGCTTCGACATGATGTCCTGAAGGTACCTGGGAAGTCAGAGTACAGCGCCACCTATGGGTTATAAACTATAACAGTTCTTATGGAACTGCTTATAACTTCTGAATACTTTGTCTGATATTAATTTCTTTGTGAAATTGTATTCACTGGTTTATGCCGATTGCAACGATTCCTCGTTTGTCATTTTCCAACATTCTGTTCATGTGTTATTGTAAAGCATATGGTAAATGATTTTTTCGCTACTCCTTTTACAAATTTTGTTTATTTTATGCCAGGTACTGCTCGTATAATGTTTGGAGCAATCCACACAGAAATGACTGAACAGATTTTTGATATTCTGTTCTCTTTCTTAGAAATACCACTCCAAAGTTGACCGTGCCTGTGACATTGTCTATTTGTCATAGTAAATTAATGAGACTGTATATTACATTGTATAGCATTACTATACAGAATGATCTTCTTGTCTTCAATCTCACTTGGGCTTTTTGATTCTCATATACATTGTATTTCTTTTAGTTCTGCTCTGCACTCTCAGTTCTGCATCTGTGTTGATTGGCACATGTCAATCCTTGCAGCACCTAAGCTGTTTTTTTGCTGCCCTTTGAGCTGTGTTAACTGAGTTGTGCATCTGGTTAACCACATGCCATGAGATTCTGAGGTCATGGGTTCGAATCCCATGTGCAGTGATATTTTGTCTTAACTTTTTTCTCACTTAAGTTTTGTAAATCTCATACTATACATTGTATTTCAGTTATTTGTGCTCTATGTTGTCATTTCTGCACTTTTGGTAATTGCTGGATATCAATGTTTACAGCTCTAAATCTCTATTCTATAGCTTGGACACACCAACTCAGTGGTTTAATCGTTTACTCAGTGGCGCATGCGGTAACTGCTGTGCTTTGGGAACCTGAGGTCATGGGTTCGAATCCCAGCTCTTACTTTCACTTATTAAGATTTCCTTTTGTGTTCACTTTAACACATTCTTCTCGACCTGTCTGGTTTTCCACACGTGTTATATTTTTGCCATCTTTACTGTTGTCGCTCCGCACTGCAGTGGTTCTCCTCTGCATTTGCTTTGCTTTGGGTTCGGGCTCTGTATTGCGCGCTTTCTGCGCTTTGCGTATTTGCTGCGTCGTGTGGTGTTTGCTGTGCTTAGGGTGCTCATTGCGCTGAAGGTGCTTGGCCCCGCAATTGCTGCTTGCAGCTATATTTATTATTATTTTTCCCCAATGGGAGTCTATGGCAGCCCTATGAACCATACATAGGAAAATGATGAAATTTGGCACAGTTGTAGTGGTGGTCTTAAAAAGTCATGTGACCAAAAATCGGGTCTCTAGTACTAACTCTATAGCGCCACCAGCAGTGCAAAAATTCAATGTTCATATGGTTATAACTGCTGATCCGCTTGATCTATGAAAATTCTACTTAGTTCACGTGATTGCTCTCCTTATGCTTGTTGTTTTTAATACCTTACAGTAAAACTCCACCCATTACAGTAGCGGCCATTTTGAAATGTACAGTATTCCGTTAATTCGCTACTCCTCCTTCAAATTTGGTTCAATTGTTATGAAATTTGGCAGAGGTGATCTTTGGAGTGAGCCGCACAGAAATGACCGAACAGAATTTTGATATTTATCTTTGTTCAAAAGTAATAAATTTGCAAACTTAACGAGGTTGACGCAAAAATGGTTCTGAAGCTGTAGCTCGGTCATTCTTTGATCAATTGAAATTAAATTTGGTACACTTCATGTGGACCATGAACTTGGGGTTCATGCCAAATTTGGTGACAGCGCCACCTATGGGTCATGAGATATGATAATAGGCTATTTTTGCCCATAACTTCTGAACTGTTTGTCAGAAAATTATGATCTTGATGTCTATGGATTGCTTACCTCATGTCGCATCTGTCGATGTGTATTATGCCGGGTTTGACCGAACCGCCTGTCCGCCATTTTGAAATTTCACACAATTTGTTATTTTTTTTGAACAATTGGACATATCCGCGCAAAAATTTGTAAGGAGCTTCGACATGATGTCCTGAAGGTACCTGGGAAGTCAGAGTACAGCGCCACCTAGGGGTTATAAATTATAACAGTTCTTATGGAACTGCTTATAACTTCTGAATACTTTGTCTGATATTAATATTTTTGTGAAATTGTATTCACTGGTTTATGCCGATTGCAACGATACCTCGTTTGTCATTTTCCAACATTCTGTTCATGTGTTATTGTAAAGCATATGGTAGATGATTTTTTCGCTACTCCTTTTACAATTTTTTTTTATTTTATGCCGGGTACTGCTCATATAATGTTTGGAGCAATCCGCACAGACGTGACTGAACAGATTTTTGATATTCTGTTCTCTTTCTTAGAAATACCACTCCAAAGTTGACCGTGCCTGTGACGTTGTCTATTTGTCATAGTAAATTAATGTGACTGTATATTACATTGTATAGCATTACTATACAGAATGATCTTCTTGTCTTCAATCTCACTTGAGCTTTTTGATTCTCATATACATTGTATTTCTGTTAGTTCTGCTCTGCACTGTCAGTTCTGCATCTGTGTTGATTGGCACATGTCAATCCTTGCAGCACCTAAGCTGTCTTTTTTGCTGCCCCTTGAGCTGTGTTAACTGAGTTGCTCATCTGGTTAATCACATGCCATGAGATTCTGAGGTCATGGGTTCGAATCCCATGTGCAGTGGTACTTTGTTTTGTGATTCTCATACTATACATTGTATTTCAGTTATTTGTGCTCTCTGTTGTCATTTCTACACTTTTGGTAATTGCTGGATATCAATGTTTATAGCTGTAAAGCTGTATTCTATAGCTTGGACACACCAACTCAGTGGTTTAATTGTTTACTCAGTGGCGCATGAGGTTAGTGCTGTGCTTTGGGAACATGAGATCATGGGTTCGAATCCCAGCTTTTACTTTCACTTATTGAGATTTCCTTTTGTGTTCCCTTTAACACGTTCTTCTTGACCTGTCTGGTTTTCCACACGTGTTATATTTTTGCCATCTTTTCTGTTGATGCTCCGCACTGCAGTGGTTTTGCTCTGCATTTGCTTTGCTTCGGATTCGGGCTCTGTATTGCGTGCTTTCTGCGCTTTGCGCATTTGCTGTGTCGTGTGGTTTTTGCTGTGCTTTGGGTCCTCATTGCGCTGAAGGTGCTTGACCCCGCAATTGCTGCTTGCAGCTATATTTATTATTATTATCGTCCCATGGGAGTCTATGGCAGCCCTATGAACCGTACATAGGAAAATGATAAAATTTGGCACAGTTGTAGAGGTGGTCATAAATAGTCATGTGACCAAAAATGGGGTCTCTAGCAATAACTCTATAGCGCCACCAGCAGTGCAAAAAATCAATGTTCAAACAGTTATAATTGGTGAACCATTTGATCTATGAAAATTCTACTTAGTACACGTGATTGCTCTCATCCCGCTTATTGAATTTGATACTTTACAGTAAGACTCCACCCATTACAGTAGCGGCCATTTTGAAATGTACAGTATTTTGTTTTTTCGCTACTCCTCCTTCAAATGTGGTTCAATTCTTATGAGATTTGGCACATGTGATCTTTGGAGTGAGCCGCATAGAAATGACTGAACAGAATTTTGATATTTATCTTTTTTCAAAAGTAATAAATGCGCAAACTTAACGAGGTTGACGCAAAAATGGTTCTGAAGCTGTAGCTCGGTCATTCTTTGATCAATTGAAATGAAATTTGGTACACTTCATGTGGACCATGAACTTGGGGTCCATGCCAAATTTGGTGACAGCGCCACCTATGGGTAATGAGATAGGAAAATAGGCTATTTTTGCCCATAACTTCTGAACTGTCTGTCAGAAAATTATGATCTTGATGTCTATGGATTGCTTACCTCATGCCGCATCTGTCGATATGTATTATGCCGGGTTTGACCAAATCGCCTGTCCGCCATTTTGAAATTTCACATAAATTGTTATATTTTTTGAACTATTCGAGATATCCGCGCAAAAATTGGTAAGAAACTTTGACATGATGTCCTGAAGTTACCTGGGAAGTCAGAGTACAGCGCCACCTAAGGGTTATAAACTATAACAATTCTTATTGATATTATACTGTTATCTCTTTTCTGCTGCCCAATGAACTGTGTCAACTGAGTGGCGCATCTAGTTAATCATATGCATTGAGATTCTGAGTTCCTGGGTTCAAATCCCACCTGAGTCATGACATTTTGTTCTTCCTCATCAATTCTTCTCAACCTGTCTGTAGTTCACATGTGTTCTATTTTTTCATGTTTGCTGTTGTTGCTCTGCATTATGGTGGTTCTTGCTGTGCTTTGTGAGCTTGCTGTGCTTTGTGAGCTTGCTGTGGCATGTGTGCCTGCTGTTGATTTGTGTAATTGCTGTGCTTTGTGTGCTTGCTGTGCTTTGTGTGCTTGCTGTGCTTTGTGAGCTTGCTGTGCTTTGTGTGCCTGCTGTGATTTGTGAAATTGCTGTGCTTTGTGTTCTTGCTGTGCTTTGTGTGCTTGCTGTGCTTTGTGTGCTTGCTGTGCTTTGTGTGATTGCTGTGCTTTGTGAGCTTGCTGTGCTTTGTGAGCTTGCTGTGCTTTGTGTGCTTACTGTGCTTTGTGAGCTTGCTATGCTTTGTGTGTTTGCTGTGCTTTGTGTGCTTGCTGTGCTTTGTGAACTTGCTGTGCTTTGTGTGCCTGCTGTGATTTGTGTAATTGCTGTTCTTTGTGTGCTTGCTGTGCATTGTGAGCTTGCTGTGCTTTGTGTGCTTGCTGTGCTGTGTGTGCATTGCGCCGAAGGTGCTTGACCCCGTGTTGCTGCTTGCAGCTATATTTAGGGGTCAAGCACCGAAGGTGCTGAGACACCTATTGTTTTTGTTAGTATTATTATTATTATTATTATTATTATTTTTCCCCAATGGGAGTCTATGGCAGCCCTATGAACCGTACATAGGAAAATGATGAAATTTGGCACAGATTTAGAGGTGGTCATAAATAGTCATGTGACCAAAAATGGGGTCTTTAGCAGTAACTCTATAGCGCCACCAGTAGTCCAAAAAATCAATGTTCAAACTGTTATAATTGGTGAACCATTTGATCTATGAAAATTCTACTTAGTACACGTGATTGCTCTCATCGTGCTTATTGAATTTGATACTTTACAGTAAGACTCCACCCATTACAGTAGCGGCCATTTTGAAATGTACAGTATTTCGTTTTTTCGCTACTCCTCCTTCAAATGCGGTTCAATTCTTATGAGATTTGGCATAGATGATCTTTGGAGTGAGCCGCATAGAAATGACCGAACAGAATTTTGATATTGATCTTTGTTCAAAAGTAATAAATGCGCAAACTTAACGAGGTTGACGCAAAAATGGTTCTGAAGCTGTAGCTCAGTCATTCTTTGATCAATTGAAATGAAATTTGGTACACTTCATGTGGACCATGAACTTGGGGTCCATGCCAAATTTGGTGACAGCGCCACCTATGGGTCATGAGATAGAAAAATAGGCTATTATTGCCCATAACTTCTGAACTGTTTGACAGAAAATTATGATCTTGATGTCTATGGATTGCTTACCTCATGCCGCATCTGTCGATGTGAATTATGCCGGGTTTGACCAAACCGCCTGTCCGCCATTTTGAAATTTCACATAAATTGTTATATTTTTTGAACTATTGGACATATCCACGCAAAAAATGGTAAGGAGCTTCGACATGATGTCCTGAAGGTACCTGGGAAGTCAGAGTACAGCGCCACCTAGGGGTTATAAACTATAACAGTTCTTATTGAACTGCTTTCAACTTCTGAATACTTTGTCTGATATACATATTCTTTGTGAAATTGGATTCACTGTTTTATGCCGATCGCAACGATACCTCGTTTGTCATTTTCCAACATTATGTTCATGTGTTATTGTAAGGCATATGGTAAATGATTTTTTCGCTACTCATTTTACAAATTTTGTGTATTTTATGTCAGGTTCTGCTCGTATAATGTTTGGAGCAATCCGCACAGATGTGACCGAACAGATTTTTGATATTCTGTTCTCTTTCTTAGAAATACCACTCTAAAGTTGACCGTGCCTGTGACGTTGTCTATTTGTCATAGTAATAAATTAATGTGACTGTATATTACATTGTATAGCATCACTATACAGAATGATCTGCTTGTCTTCAATCTCACTTGAGCTAATGTACATTGTATTTCTGTTATTTCTGCTTCTGCTGTGTCTTTCCTGCATCTTTGATGATTGACATATGTTAATCCTTTCAGCTCTCTAATCTCTTGTCTGCTGCCTCATGAACTGTGTCAACTGAGTGGCGCATCTAGTTAAACCACATGCATTGAGATTCTGAGTTCCTGGGTTCGAATCCCACCTGAATCATGACGTTTTGTTCTTCCTCATCAATTCTTCTCAACCTGTCTGTAGTTCATATGTGTTCTATTTTTCCATGTTTGCTGTTGTTGCTCTGCATTGTGGTGGTTCTTGCTGTGCTTTGTGTGCTTGCTGTGCTTTGTGTGCTTGCTGTGCTTTGTGTGCTTGCTGTGCTTTGTGAGCTTGCTGTGGTTTGTGTGCCTGCTGTGATTTGTGTGCTTACTGTGCTTTGTGTGCCTGCTGTGCTTTGTGTGCTTGCTGTGCTTTGTGTACTTGCTGTGCTTTGTGTGCTTGCTGTGCATTGTGAGCTTGCTGTGCTTTGTGTGCATTGCGCCGAAGGTGCTTGACCCCGTGTTGCTGCTTGCAGCTATATTTAGGGGCCAAGCACCTATGGTGCTGTGGCACCTATTGTTTCTGTTAGTATTATTATTATTATTTTTCCGCTTCCCCAATGGGAGTCTATGGCAGCCCTATGAACCGTATGTAGGAAAATGATGAAATTTGGCACAGTTGTAGTGGTGGTCATAAATAGTCATTTGGCCAAAAATGGGGTCTCTAGCAGTAACTCTATAGCGCCACCATCATCTCAAAAATTCAATATTCAAATGGTTATAACTCGTGATCCATTAGATCTATGAGAATTCTACTTAGTACACGTGATTGCTCTCCTCATGCTTATTGTTTTTAATACCTTACAGTAAGACTCCACCCATTACAGTATCGGCCATTTTGAAATGTACAGTATTTCGTTTTTTCGCTACTCCTCCTTCAAATTTGGTTCAATTCTTATGAGATTTGGCACATGTGATCTTTGGAGTGAGCCGCATAGAAATGACTAAACAGAATTTTGAAATTTTTCTTTATTCAGAAGTAATTAATGCGTGAACTTAACGAGATTGACGCAAAATTGGTTCTGAGGCTGTATCTCGGTCATTCTTTGATCAATCGAGATGAAATTTGGTACGCTTCATGTCGACCATGAAATGGGGGTCCATGCCAAATTTGGTGACAGCGCCACCTATGGGTCATGAGATAGGAAAAAAGGCTATTTTTGCGCATAACTTCTGAATCGTTTGTCAGAAAATTATGATCTTGGTGTCTACGGATTCCTTGGCTCATGCCGCATCTGCCGATATGTATTATGCCGGGATTGACCGAACCGCCTGTCCGCCATTTTGAAATCTGTGATAAATTGCTATAACTTTTGAAGTATCGGATATATCGGCGCAAAAATCGGTAGGGAGCTTCGGCATGACGTCCTGAGGAAATCAGAGAACAGCGCCACCTAGGGGTATAAACTATAACAGTTCTTATAGAACTGCTTATAACTTCTGAATTCTTTGTATGGCATGTAAGCTCTTTTCTGCTGCTCCTTGAGCTGTGTCTACTGAGTGGCTCATCTGTTAAGTTGTTTGCATAGAGATCCTGAGTTCATGGGTTCGAATCCCACCTGAGCCAGGTGTTAATTTCTTCTATTATAGTTTTGTTCTTTCTCACCTATTCTTTTTGACCTGTCTGTAGTTCACATGTTCTATTTTTGCCATGTTTTCTGTTGCTGCTCTGCACTGCGGTGGTTCTGCTCTGTCATTGTTACGCTTTGGGTTCTTTGCTGAGCCTTGTGTTCTTGATGCACCTTGGGTGCTCAATGCGCCCTGAGTGATTGATAAGTTGTATCCTTCTTGCTGTGCTTTGGGAGCTCATTGCGCTGATTGTGCTTGGCCCCGTATCGCTGCTTGCAGCTATATTTAGGGGTCAAGCACCGAAGGTGCTGTGACACCTATTGGAATTGTTAGTATTATTATTAGGGGTCAAGCACCGAAGGTGCTGAGACACCTATTGGAATTGTACTTTTTTCTTCTTCTTAGCCATTGGTGTCTATGGCAGCCCTATGAACCGTATGTAGGAAAATGATGAAATTTGGCACAGTTGTAGTGGAGGTCAAAAATAGTCAGGTGGTCAAAAATGGGGTCTCTAGCGGTAACTCTATAGCGCCACCAGCAGTGCAAAAATTCAATGTTCAAATGGTTATAACTGCAGATCCGTTTGGTCTATGAAAATTCTACTTAGTACACGTGATTGCTCTCCTCATGCTTATTGTTTTTAATACCTTACAGTAAGACTCCACCCATTACAGTAGCAGCCATTTTGAAATGTACAGTATTTAGTTTTTTCGCTACTCCTCCTTCAAATTTGGTGCAATTGTTATGAAATTTGTCACAGGTGATCTTTGTAGTGAGCCGCACAGAAATGACCGAACAGAATTTTGATATTTATCTTTTTTCAAAAGTAATAAATGTGCAAACTTAACGAGGTTGACGCAAAAATGGTTCTGAAGCTGTACCTCGGTCATTCTTTGATCAATTGAAATGAATTTTGGTACACTTAATGTGGACCATGAACTTGGGGTTCATGCCAAATTTGGTGACAGCGCCACCTATGGGTCATGAGATATGAAAATAGGCTATTTTTGCCCATAACTTCTTAACTGTTTGTCAGAAAATTATGGTCTTGATGTCTATTGATTGCTAACATCATGCCGCATCTGTCGATGTGTATTATGCCGGGTTTGACCGAACCGCCTGTCCGCCATTTTGAAATTTCACATCATTTGTTATATTTTTTTAACTATTGGACATATCCGCGCAAAAATTAGTAAGGAGCTTCGACATGATGTCCTGAAGGTACCTGGGAAGTCAGAGTACAGCGCCACCTAGGGGTTATAAACTATAACAGTTCTTATGGAACTGCTTATAAATTCTGAATACTTTGTCTGATATTAATTTCTTTGTGAAATTGTATTCACTGGTTTATGCCGATTGCAACGATACCTCATTTGTCATTTTCCAACATTCTATTCATGTGTTATTGTAAGGCATATGGTAAATGATCTTTTCGCTACTCCTTTTACAAATTTTGTTTATTTTATGCCAGGTTCTGCTGGTATATTGTTTGGAGCAATCCGCACAGGAATGACTGAACAGATTTTTCTGGCACCTAGGCAGTTTTTTGAGAAATACCTCTGTAAAGTTGATCGTGCCTGTGATGTTGTCTATTTGTCATAGTTAATTACTGTATATTACATTTTATAGCGTTGCTCTACAGAATGTTTTTCTTGTCTTCAATCTCACTTGAGCTTTTTGATTCTCATATACATTGTATTTCTGTTATTTCTGCTCTGTGGTGTCATTTCTACATCTTTGGTAATTGGCATATATCAATCCTGCATCTCTGTAATCTCTTTTCTGCTGTGCCTTGAACTGTGTCAACTGAGTGGCGTGGCGAGTAAGGCAACCGCATAGAGATTCTGAGTTCTTGGGTTCGAATCCGACCTGAGTCATGACGTTTTGTTCTTCCTCATCAATTCTTCTCAACCTGTCTGTAGTTCACATGTGTTCTATTTTTCCATGTTTGCTGTTGTTGCTCTGCATTGTGGTGCTTCTGCTGTGTCTTTCCTGCATCTTTGGTGATTGACATATGTTAATCCTTTCAGCTCTCTAATCTCTTGTCTGCTGCCTCATGAATTGTGTCAACTGAGTGGTGCATCTAGTTAACCAGATCCATTGAGATTCTGAGTTCCTGGGTTCGAATCCCACCTGAGTCATGACGTTTTGTTCTTCCTCATCAATTCTTCTCAACCTGTCTGTAGTTCACATGTGTTCTATTTTTCCATGTCTGCTGTTGTTGCTCTGCATTGTGGTGGTTCTTGCTGTGCTTTGTGTGCTTGCTGTGCTTTGGGAGTTTGCTGTGCTTTGTGTGCTGGTTGTGCTTTGTGTGCTGGTTGTGCTTTGTGAGCTTGCTGTGCTTTGTGAGCTTGCTGTGCTTTGTGTGCCTGCTGTGATTTGTGTGCTTGCTGTGCTTTGTGTGCTTGCTGTGCTTTTTGTGCTTGCTGTGCTTTGTGTGCTTGCTGTGCATTGTGAGCTTGCTGTGCTTTGTGTGCTTGCTGTGCTTTTTGTGCATTGCGCCGAAGGTGCTTGACCCCGTGTTGCTGCTTGCAGCTATATTTAGGGGCCAAGCACCGAAGGTGCTGAGGCACCTATTGGAACTGTCAGTATTATTATTCTTCATCTTCTTCCCCAATGGGAGTCTATGGCAGCCCTATGAACCGTACGTAGGAAAATGATGAAATTTGGCACAGTTGTATTGGTGGTCTTAAAAAGTCATGTGACCAAAAATGGGGTCTCTAGTCCTAACTCTATAGCGCCACCAGCAGTGCAAAAATTCAATGTTCAAATGGTTATAACTGCTGATCCGCTTGATCTATGAAAATGCTACTTAGTACACGTGATTGCTCTCCTCATGCTTGTTGTTTTTAATACCTTACAGTAAAACTCTACCCATTACAGTAGCGGCCATTTTGAAATGTACAGTATTCCGTTTATTCGCTACTCCTCCTTCAAATTTGGATCAATTGTTATGAAATTTGGCACAGGTGAACTTTGGAGTGAGCCGCACAGAAATGACCGAACAGAATTTTGATATTTATCTTTTTGCAAAAGTAATAAATGCGTGAACTTAACGAGGTTGATGCAATAATGGTTCTGAAGCTGTACCCCGGTCATTCTTTGATCAATTGAAATGAAATTTGGTACACTTCATGTGGACCATGAACTTGGGGTTCATGCCAAATTTGGTGACAGCGCCACCTATGGGTCATGAGATATGAAAATAGGCTATTTTTGCCCATAACTTCTGAACTGTTTGTCATAAAATTATGATCTTGATGTCTATGGATTGCTTACATCATGCCGCATCTGTCGATGTGTATTATGCCGGGTTTGACCAAACCGCCTGTCCGCCGTTTTGAAATTTCACATAAATTGTTATATTTTTTGAACTATTGGACATATCCGCGCAAAAAGTGGTAAGGAGCTTTGACATGATGTCCTGAAGGTACCTGGGAAGTCAGAGTACGGCGCCACCTAGGGGTAATAAACTATAACAGTTCTTATGGAACTGCTTATAACTTCGGAATACTTTGTCTGATATTAATTTCTTTGTGAAATTGTATTCACTGGTTTATGCCGATTGCAACGATACCTCATTTGTCATTTTCCAACACTCTGTTCATGTATTATTGTAAAGCATTTGCTAGATGATTTTTCCGCTACTCCTTTTACAAATTTTGTTTATTTTTTGCCAGGTTCTGCTCGTATAATGTTTGGAGCAATCCGCACAGAAATGACTGAACAGATTTTTGATATTCTGTTCTCTTTCTTAGAAATACCACTCCAAAGTTGACCGTGCCTGTGACGTTGTCTATTTGTCATAGTAAATGAATGTGACTGTATATTACATTGTATAGCATTACTATACAGAATGATGTTCTTGTCTTCAATTTCACTTGAACTCATGTACATTGTATTTATGTTATTTCTACTTCTGCTGTGTCAATTCTGCATCTTTGGTGATTGACATATGTCAATCCTTGCAGATATCTAATCTTTTTCTGCTGCCCCATGAACTGTGTCAACTGAGTGGCGCATCCAGGAAAGCACATGCATTGAGATTCTGAGTTCTTGGGTTCGAATCCCACCTGAGTCGTATATTAGGTTTTTCTATTAATGTTTTGTTCTTTCTCATCAATTCTTCTCAACCTGTCTGTAGTTCACATATGTTATATTTTTCCATGTTTGCTGTTGTTGCTCTGCATTGTGGTGGTTCTGCTCTATGATTCCTGAGCCTTGCGTGTTTGATGCGCTTTATGGTGCTTGCTGTGCTTTGTGAGCTTGCTTTGCTTTGTGTGCTTGCTGTGCTTTGTGAGTTTGCTGTCTTTGTGTGCTTGCTGTGCTTTGTGAGTTTGCTGTCTTTGTGTGCTTGCTGTGCTTTGTGAGCTTGCTGTGCTTTGTGAGCATGCTGTGCTTTGTGAGCTTAATGTGCTTTGTGTGCTTGCTGTGCTTTGTGTACTTGCTGTCCTTTGTGAGCTTGCTGTGCTTTGTGAGCTTGCTGTGCTTTCTGAGCTTGCTGTGCTTTCTGAGCTTGCTCTGCTTTGTGTGCTTGGTGAGCTTGCTGTGCATTTTGAGCTTGCTGTGCTTTGTCAGCTTGCTGTGCTTGGTGTGCTTGCTATGCTTGGTGTGCTTGCTGTGCTTGGTAAGCCTGCTGTGGTTTGTGAGCTTGTTGTGCTTTTTGAGCTTGCTGTGCTTTGTGTGTTTGATGTGCTTTGTGTGCTTGCTGTGTTTTGTGAGCTTACTGTGCTTTGTGTGCTTGCTATGCTTTGTGAGCTTGCTGTGCTTTGTGTGCTTGCTGTGCTTTGTGTGCCTACTGTGCTTTGTGTGCTGGCTGTGCTTTGTGTGCTTTGGTGAGATTGCTGTGCTTTGTGTGCTTGCTGTGCTTTGTGAGCTTGCTGTGATTTGTGAGCTTGCTGTGTTTTGTGAGCTTACTGTGCTTGCTTTGGGTGCTCATTATTGCGCTGAAGGTGCTTGGCCCCGAGTTGCTGCTTGCAGCTATATTTAGGGGTCAAGCACCGAAGGTGCTGAGACACCTATTGGAATTGTCAGTATTATTATTATTCTGCTGTTTCTTCTTCTTCTTAGCCATAGGCGTCTATGGCAGCCCTATGAACCGTACATAGGAAAATGATGAAATTTGGCACAGTTGTAGTGGTGGTCTTAAAAAGTCATGTGACCAAAAATGGGTTCTCTAGTCCTAACTCTATAGCGCCACCAGCAGTGCAAAAATTCAATGTTCAAATGGTTATAACTGCTGATCCGCTTGATCTATGAAAATTCTACTTAGTACACGTGATTGCTCTCCTCATGCTTGTTGTTTTTAATACCTTACAGTAAAACTCCACCCATTACAGTAGTGGCCATTTTGAAATGTACAGTATTCCGTTTATTCGCTACTCCTCCTTCAAATTTGGTTCAATTGTTATGAAATTTGGCACAGGTGAACTTTGGAGTGAGCCGCACAGAAATGACCGAACAGAATTTTGATATTTATCTTTGTTCAAAAGTAATAAATGCGCAAACTTAACGAGGTTGATGCATAAATGGTTCTGAAGCTGTAGCTCGGTCATTCTTTGATCAATTGAAATGAAATTTGGTACACTTCATGTGGACCATGAACTTGGGGTTCATGCCAAATTTGGTGACAGCGCCACCAATGGGTCATGAGATATGAAAATAGGCTATTTTTGCCCATAACTTCTGAACTGTTTGTCAGAAAATTATGATCTTGATGTCTATGGATTGCTTACCTCATGCCGCATCTGCCGATGTGTATTATGCCGGGTTGGACCGAACCGCCTGTCCGCCATTTTGAAATTTCACATAATTTGTTATATTTTTTGAACTATTGGACATATCCGCGCAAAAATTAGTAAGGAGCTTCGACATGATGTCCTGAAGGTACCTGGGAAGTCAGAGTACAGCGCCACCTAGGGGTTATAAACTATAACAGTTCTTATGGAACTGCTTATAACTTCTGAATACTTTGTCTGATATTAATTTCTTTGTGAAATTGTATTCACTGGTTTATGCCGATTGCAACGATACCTCGTTTGTCATTTCCAACATTCTGTTCATGTGTTATTGTAAAGCATATGGTAGATGATTTTTTCGCTACTCCTTTTACAAATTTTGTTTATTTTATGCCAGGTACTGCTCGTATAATGTTTGGAGCAATCCACACAGAAATGACCGAACAGATTTTTGATATTCTGTTCTCTTTCTTAGAAATACCACTCCAAAGTTGACCGTGTTTGTGACATTGTCTATTTGTCATAGTAAATTAATGTGACTGTATATTACATTGTATAGCATTACTATACAGAATGATCTTCTTGTCTTCAATCTCACTTGAGCTTTTTGATTCTCATATACATTGTATTTCTGTTAGTTCTGCTCTGCACTGTCAGTTCTGCATCTAAGTTGATTGGCACATGTCAATCCTTGCAGCACCTTAGCTGTTTTTTTGCTGCCCTTTGAGCTGTGTTAACTGAGTTGTGCATCTGGTTAACCACATGCCATGAGATTCTGAGGTCATGGGTTCGAATCCCATGTGCAGTGATATTTTGTCTTAACTTTTTTCTCACTTAAGTTTTGTGAATCTCATACTATACATTGTATTTCAGTTATTTGTGCTCTCTGTTGTCATTTCTGCACTTTTGGTAATTGCTGGATATCAATGTTTACAGCTCTAAATCTCTATTCTATAGCTTGGACACACCAACTCAGGGGTTTAATAGTTTACTCAGTGGCGCATGCGGTAACTGCTGTGCTTTGGGAACCTGAGGTCATGGGTTCAAATCCCAGCTCTTACTTTCACTTATTGAGATTTCCTTTTGTGTTCACTTTAACACGTTCTTCTCGACCTGTCTGGTTTTCCACACGTGTTATATTTTTGCCATCTTTACTGTTGTTGCTCCGCACTGCAGTGGTTCTGCTCTGCATTTGCTTTGCTTCAGGTTCGGCCTCTGTATTGCGCGCTTTCTGCGGTTTGCACATTTGCTGCGTCGTGTGGTTTTTGCTGTGCTTTGGGTGCTCATTGCGCTGAAGGTGCTTGGCCCCGTATCGCTGCTTGCAGCTATATTTATTATTATTATTATTCTGCTTCCTCTTCTTAGCCATAGGCGTCTATGGCAGCCCTATGAACCGTACATAGGAAAATTATGAAATTTGGCACAGTTGTAGTGGAGGACATAAATAGTCATGTGTCCAAAAATGGGGTCTCTAGCAGTAACTCTATAGCGCCACCATCATCTCAAAAATTCAATGTTCAAATGGTTATAACTGGTGATCCATTCGATCTATGAGAATTCTACTTAGTACACGTGATTGCTCTCATCCCGCTTATTGAATTTGATACTTTACAGTAAGACTCCTCCCATTACAGTATCGGCCATTTTGAAGTGTACAGTATTTTGTTTTTTCGCTACTCCTCCTTCAAATTTGGTTTAATTCTTATGAGATTTGGCACATGTGATCTTTGGAGTGAGCCGCATAGAAATGACTGAACAGAATTTTGATATTTTTCTTTATTTAAAAGTAATTAATGCGTGAACTTAACGAGATTGACGCAAAATTGGTTCTGAAGCTGTATCTCGGTCATTCTTTGATCAATCGAGATGAAATTTGGTACGCTTCATGTCGACCATGAAATGGGGGTCCATGCCAAATTTGGTGACAGCGCCACCTATGGGTCATGAGATAGGAAAAAAGGCTATTTTTGTGCATAACTTCTGAATCGTTTGTCAGAAAATTATGATCTTGGTGTCTACGGATTCCTTAGCTCATGCCGCATCTGTCGATATGTATTATGCCGGGATTGACCGAACCGCCTGTCCGCCATTTTGAAATCTGTGATAAATTGCTATAACTTTTGAAGTATCGGATATATCGGCGCAAAAACCGGTAGGGAGCTTCGGCATGACGTCCTGAAGAAATCAGAGAACAGCGCCACCTAGGGGTTATAAACTATAACAGTTCTTATAGAACTGCTTATAACTTCTGAATTCTTTGTATGGCATGTAAGCTCTTTTCTGCTGGCCCTTGAGCTGTGTCTTCTGAGTGGCGCATCTGTTAAGTCGTATGCATTGAGATCCTGAGTTCATGGGTTCGAATCCTGCCTGAGGCAGGTGTTAATTTGTTCTATTAAAGTTTTGTTCTTTCCCACCTATTTGTCTCGACCTGTCTGTAGTTCACATATGTTCTATTTTTGCCATGTTTTCTGTTGCTGCTCTGCACTGCGGTGGTTCTGCTCTGTTATTGCTACGCTTTGGGTTCTTTGCAGCGCCTTGTGTTCTTGATGCACCTTGGGTGCTCAATGCGCCCTGGGTGATTGATACGTTGTATGTTTCTTGCTGTGCTTCGGGTGCTCATTGCGCTGATGGTGCTTGGCCCCGTATCGCTGCTTGCAGCTATATTTAGGGGTCAAGCACCGAAGGTGCTGAGACACCTATTGTTTTTGTTAGTATTATTATTAGGGGTCAAGCACCGAAGGTGCTGAGACACCTATTGCAATCGTTAGTATTATTATTATTATTATTATTATTCTTACTCTTGTCCAATGGGAGTCTATGGCAGCCCTATGAACCATAAGTAGTAGAATGATGAAATTTGGCACAATTGTAGTGGTGGTCCTAAATAGTCATGTGACCAATAATGGGGTCTCTAGCAGTAACTCTATAGCGCCACCAGCAGATCAAAAATTCAATGTTCGAACTGTTATAACTAATGATACATTTGAACTATGAAAATTCTACTTAGTACACGTGATTGCCCTTCTCACATTAATTGATTTTAATAACTTACAGTAAGACTCCTCCCATTACAGTAGTGGCCATTTTGAAATGTACAGTTGTTTGTTTTTTCGCTACTCCTCATTCAAATTTGGTTCAATTGTTATGAAGTTTGTCACAGATGATCTTTGTAGTGAGCTGCATAGAAATGACCGAACAGAATTTTGATATTTATGTTTATGCAAAAGTAATAAATGCGTGAACTTAACGAGGTTGATGCAATAATGGTTCTGAAGCTGTACCTCGGTCATTCTTTGATCAATTGGAATGAAATTTGGTACACTTCATGTTGACCATGAACTGGGGGTCCATATCAAATTTGGTGACAGCGCCACCTATGGGTCATGAGATATGAAAATAGGCTATTTTTGCCCATAACTTCTGAACTGTTTGTCAGAAAATTATGATCTTGATGTCTATGGATTGCTTGGCTCATGCCGCATCTGTCGATGTGTATTATGCCGGGTTTGACCAAACCGCCTGTCCGCCATTTTGAAATTTCACATGAATTGTTATATTTTTTGAACTATTGCACATATCCGTGCAAAAAGTGGTAAGGAGCTTTGACATGATGTCCTGAAGGTACCTGGGAAGTCAGAGTACAGCGCCACCTAGGGGTAATAAACTATAACAGTTCTTATGGAACTGCTTATAACTTCGGAATACTTTGTCTGATATGAATTTCTTTCTGAAATTGTATTCACTGGTTTATGCCGGTTGCAACGATACCTCATTTGTCATTTTCCAAAATTCTGTTCATGTATTATTGTAAAGCATTTGGTAGATGATTTTTCCGCTACTCCTTTTACAAATTTTGTTTATTTTTTGCCAGGTTCTGCTCGTATAATGTTTGGAGCAATCCGCACAGAAATGACTGAACAGATTTTTGATATTCTGTTCTCTTTCTTAGAAATACCACTCCAAAGTTGACCGTGCCTGTGACGTTGTCTATTTGCCATAGTAAATAAATATGACTGTATATTACATTGTATAGCATTACTATACATAATGATCTGCTTGTCTTCAATTTCACTTGAACTCATGTACATTGTATTTATGTTATTTCTACTTCTGCTGTGTCAATTCTGCATCTTTGGTGATTGACATATGTCAATCCTTGCAGATATCTAATCTTTTTCTGCTGCCTCATGAACTGTGTCAACTGAGTGGCGCATCTAGTTAAACCACATGCATTGAGATTCTGAGTTCCTGGGTTTGAATCCCACCTGAGTCATGACGTTTTGTTCTTCCTCATCAATTCTTCTCAACCTGTCTGTAGTTCACATGTGTTCTATTTTTCCATGTTTGCTGTTGTTGCTCTGCATTGTGGGGCTTCTGCTGTGTCTTTCCTGCATCTTTGGTGATTGACATATGTTAATCCTTTCAGCTCTCTAATCTCTTGTCTGCTGCCTCATGAACTGTGTAAACTGAGTGGCGCATCTAGTAAAACCACATGCATTGAGATTCTGAGTTCCTGGGTTCGAATCCCACCTGAGTCATGACGTTTTGTTCTTCCTCATCAATTCTTCTCAACCTGTCTGTAGTTCACATGTGTTCTATTTTTCCATGTTTGCTGTTGTTGCTCTGCATTGTGCTGGTTCTTGCTGTGCTTTGTGTGCTTGCTGTGCTTTGTGTGCTTGCTGTGTTTTGTGTGCTTGCTGTGCTTTGTGTGATTGCTGTGCTTTGTGCGCTTGCTGTGCTTTGTGCGCTTGCTGTGCTTTGTGAGCTTGCTGTGCTTTGTGTGCCTGCTGTGATTTGTGTAATTGCTGTGCTTTGTGTTCTTGCTGTGCTTTGTGTGCTTGCTGTGCTTTGTGTACTTGCTGTGCTTTGTGTGCTGGTTGTGCTTTGTGAGCTTGCTGTGCTTTGTGAGCTTGCTGTGCTTTGTGTGCCTGCTGTGATTTGTGTGCCTGCTGTGATTTGTGTGCTTGCTGTGCTTTGTGAGCTTGCTGTGTTTTGTGTGCTTGCTGTGCTTGCTTTGGGTGCTCATTATTGCGCTGAAGGTGCTTGGCCCCGAGTTGCTGCTTGCAGCTATATTTATTATTATTATTATTATTTTTCCCCAATGGGAGTCTATGGCAGCCCTATGAACCGTACATAGGAAAATGATGAAATTTGGCACAGATGTAGAGGTGGTCATAAATAGTCATGTGACCAAAAATGGGGTCTTTAGCAGTAACTCTATAGCGCCACCAGTAGTCCAAAAAATCAATGTTCAAACTGTTATAATTGGTGAACCATTTGATCTATGAAAATTCTACTTAGTACACGTGATTGCTCTCATCGTGCTTATTGAATTTGATACTTTACAGTAAGACTCCACCCATTACAGTAGCGGCCATTTTGAAATGTACAGTATTTCGTTTTTTCGCTACTCCTCCTTCAAATGCGGTTCAATTCTTATGAGATTTGGCACAGATGATCTTTGGAGTGAGCCGCATAGAAATGACCGAACAGAATTTTGATATTGATCTTTGTTCAAAAGTAATAAATGCGCAAACTTAACGAGGTTGACGCAAAAATGGTTCTGAAGCTGTAGCTCAGTCATTCTTTGATCAATTGCAATGAAATTTGGTACACTTCATGTGGACCATGAACTTGGGGTCCATGCCAAATTTGGTGACAGCGCCACCTATGGGTCATGAGATAATAAAATAGGCTATTTTTGCCCATAACTTCTGAACTGTTTGTCAGAAAATTATGATCTTGATGTCTATGGATTGCTCACTTCATGCCGCATCTGTCGATGTGTATTATGCCGTGTTTGACCAAACCGCCTGTCCACCATTTTGAAATTTCAAATAAATTGTTATATTTTTTGAACTATTGGACATATCCGCGCAAAAAATGGTAAGGACCTTCGACATGATATCCTGAAGGTACCTGGGGAAGTCAGAGTACAGCACCACCTAGGGGTTATAAACTATAAAAGTTCTTATTGAACTGCTTATAACTTCTGAATACATTGTCTGATATACATTTTCTTTGTGAAATTGTATTCACTGTTTTATGCTGATCGCAACGATACCTTGTTTGTCATTTTCCAACATTATGTTCAGGTGTTATTGTAAGGCATATGGTAAATGATTTTTTCGCTACTCCTTTTACAAATTTTGTGTATTTTATGTCAGGTTCTGCTCGTATAATGTTTGGAGCAATCCGCACAGATGTGACCGAACAGATTTTTGATATTCTGTTCTCTTTCTTAGAAATACCACTCTAAAGTTTACCGTGCCTGTGACGTTGTCTATTTGTCATAGTAATAAATTAATGTGACTGTATATTACATTGTATAGCATCACTATACATAATGGTCTGCTTGTCTTCAATTTCACTTGAACTCATGTACATTGTATTTCTGTTATTTCTACTTCTGCTGTGTCAATTCTGCATCTTTGGTGATTGACATGTTAATCCTTTCAGCTCTCTAATCTCTTGTCTGCTGCCTCATGAACTGTGTCAACTGAGTGGCGCATCTAGTTAAACCACATGCATTGAGATTCTGAGTTCCTGGGTTCGAATCCCACCTGAGTCATGACGTTTTGTTCTTCCTCATCAATTCTTCTCAACCTGTCTGTAGTTCACATGTGTTCTATTTTTCCATGTGTGCTGTTGTTGCTCTGCATTGTGGTGCTTCTGCTGTGTCTTTCCTGCATCTTTGGTGATTGACATATGTCAATCCTTTCAGCTCTCTAATCTCTTGTCTGCTGCCTCATAAACTGTGTCAACTGAGTGGCGCATCTAGTTAACCCACATGCATTGAGATTCTGAGTTCCTGGGTTCGAATCCCACCTGAGTCATGACGTTTTGTTCTTCCTCATCAATTCTTCTCAACCTGTCTGTAGTTCACATGTGTTCTATTTTTCCATGTTTGCTGTTGTTGCTCTGCATTATGGTGGTTCTTGCTGTGCTTTGTGAGCTTGCTGTGCTTTGTGTGCTTGCTGTGCTTTGTGAGCTTGCTATGCTTTGTGTGCTTGCTGTGCTTTGTGTGCTTTGTGAGCTTGCTGTGCTTTGTGTGCCTGCTGTGATTTGTGTAATTGCTGTGCTTTGTGTGCTTGCTGTGCTTTGTGTGCTTGCTGTGCTTTGTGTGCTTGCTGTGCTTTGTGAGCTTGCTGTGCTTTGTGTGCCGGCTGTGATTTGTGTAATTGCTGTGCTTTGTGTTCTTGCTATGCTTTGTGTGCTTGTTGTGCTTTGTGTGCTTGCTGTGCTTTGTGTGCTTGCTGTGCTTTGTGAGCTTGCTGTGCTTTGTGAGCTTGCTGTGCTTTGTGTGCTGGTTGTGCTTTGTGAGCTTGCTGTGCTTTGTGTGCCTGCTGTGATTTGTGTGCTTGCTGTGCTTTTTGTGCTTGCTGTGCTTTGTGTGCTTGTTGTGCATTGTGAGCTTGCTGTGCTTTGTGTGCTTGCTGTGCTTTGTGTGCATTGCGCCGAAGGTGCTTGACCCCGTGTTGCTGCTTGCAGCTATATTTAGGGGTCAAGCACCGAAGGTGCTGAGACACCTATTGTTTCTGTTAGTATTATTAGGGGCCAAGCACCTATGGTGCTGTGGCACCTATTGTTTCTGTTAGTATTATTATTATTATTTTTCCGCTTCCCCAATGGGAGTCTATGGCAGCCCTATGAACCGTATGTAGGAAAATGATGAAATTTGGCACAGTTGTAGTGGTGGTCATAAATAGTCATTTGGCCAAAAATGGGGTCTCTAGCAGTAACTCTATAGCGCCACCATCATCTCAAAAATTCAATATTCAAATGGTTATAACTCGTGATCCATTAGATCTATGAGAATTCTACTTAGTACACGTGATTGCTCTCCTCATGCTTATTGTTTTTAATACCTTACAGTAAGACTCCACCCATTACAGTATCGGCCATTTTGAAATGTACAGTATTTCGTTTTTTCGCTACTCCTCCTTCAAATTTGGTTCAATTCTTATGAGATTTGGCACATGTGATCTTTGGAGTGAGCCGCATAGAAATGACTAAACAGAATTTTGAAATTTTTCTTTATTCAGAAGTAATTAATGCGTGAACTTAACGAGATTGACGCAAAATTGGTTCTGAGGCTGTATCTCGGTCATTCTTTGATCAATCGAGATGAAATTTGGTACGCTTCATGTCGACCATGAAATGGGGGTCCATGCCAAATTTGGTGACAGCGCCACCTATGGGTCATGAGATAGGAAAAAAGGCTATTTTTGCGCATAACTTCTGAATCGTTTGTCAGAAAATTATGATCTTGGTGTCTACGGATTCCTTGGCTCATGCCGCATCTGCCGATATGTATTATGCCGGGATTGACCGAACCGCCTGTCCGCCATTTTGAAATCTGTGATAAATTGCTATAACTTTTGAAGTATCGGATATATCGGCGCAAAAATCGGTAGGGAGCTTCGGCATGACGTCCTGAGGAAATCAGAGAACAGCGCCACCTAGGGGTATAAACTATAACAGTTCTTATAGAACTGCTTATAACTTCTGAATTCTTTGTATGGCATGTAAGCTCTTTTCTGCTGCTCCTTGAGCTGTGTCTACTGAGTGGCTCATCTGTTAAGTTGTTTGCATAGAGATCCTGAGTTCATGGGTTCGAATCCCACCTGAGCCAGGTGTTAATTTCTTCTATTATAGTTTTGTTCTTTCTCACCTATTCTTTTTGACCTGTCTGTAGTTCACATGTTCTATTTTTGCCATGTTTTCTGTTGCTGCTCTGCACTGCGGTGGTTCTGCTCTGTCATTGTTACGCTTTGGGTTCTTTGCTGAGCCTTGTGTTCTTGATGCACCTTGGGTGCTCAATGCGCCCTGAGTGATTGATAAGTTGTATCCTTCTTGCTGTGCTTTGGGAGCTCATTGCGCTGATTGTGCTTGGCCCCGTATCGCTGCTTGCAGCTATATTTATTAGGGGTCAAGCACCGAAGGTGCTGAGACACCTATTGTTTTTGTTAGTATTATTATTATTATTATTATTATTATTATTTTTCCCCAATGGGAGTCTATGGCAGCCCTATGAACCGTACATAGGAAAATGATGAAATTTGGCACAGATGTAGAGGTGGTCATAAATAGTCATGTGACCAAAAATGGGGTCTTTAGCAGTAACTCTATAGCGCCACCAGTAGTCCAAAAAATCAATGTTCAAACTGTTATAATTGGTGAACCATTTGATCTATGAAAATTCTACTTAGTACACGTGATTGCTCTCATCGTGCTTATTGAATTTGATACTTTACAGTAAGACTCCACCCATTACAGTAGCGGCCATTTTGAAATGTACAGTATTTCGTTTTTTCGCTACTCCTCCTTCAAATGCGGTTCAATTCTTATGAGATTTGGCACAGATGATCTTTGGAGTGAGCCGCATAGAAATGACCGAACAGAATTTTGATATTGATCTTTGTTCAAAAGTAATAAATGCGCAAACTTAACGAGGTTGACGCAAAAATGGTTCTGAAGCTGTAGCTCAATCATTCTTTGATCAATTGAAATGAAATTTGGTACACTTCATGTGGACCATGAACTTGGGGTCCATGCCAAATTTGGTGACAGCGCCACCTATGGGTCATGAGATAGAAAAATAGGCTATTATTGCCCATAACTTCTGAACTGTTTGTCAGAAAATTATGATCTTGATGTCTATGGATTGCTTACCTCATGCCGCATCTGTCGATGTGAATTATGCCGGGTTTGACCAAACCGCCTGTCCGCCATTTTGAAATTTCAAATAAATTGTTATATTTTTTGAACTATTGGACATATCCGCACAAAAAATGGTAAGGAGCTTCGACATGATGTCCTGAAGGTACATGGGAAGTCAGAGTACAGCGCCACCTAGGGGTTATAAACTATAACAGTTCTTATTGAACTGCTTATAACTTCTGAATACATTGTCTGATATACATTTTCTTTGTGAAATTGTATTCACTGTTTTATGCTGATCGCAACGATACCTTGTTTGTCATTTTCCAACATTATGTTCAGGTGTTATTGTAAGGCATATGGTAAATGATTTTTTCGCTACTCCTTTTACAAATTTTGTGTATTTTATGTCAGGTTCTGCTCGTATAATGTTTGGAGCAATCCGCACAGATGTGACCGAACAGATTTTTGATATTCTGTTCTCTTTCTTAGAAATACCACTCTAAAGTTTACCGTGCCTGTGACGTTGTCTATTTGTCATAGTAATAAATTAATGTGACTGTATATTACATTGTATAGCATCACTATACATAATGATCTGCTTGTCTTCAATTTTACTTGAACTAATGTACATTGTATTTCTGTTATTTCTACTTCTGCTGTGTCAATTCTGCATCTTTGGTGATTGACATGTTAATCCTTTCAGCTCTCTAATCTCTTGTCTGCTGCCTCATGAACTGTGTAAACTGAGTGGCGCATCTAGTTAACCAATTGCATTTAGATTCTAAGTTCCTGGGTTCGAATCCCACCTGAGTCATGATGTTTTGTTCTTCCTCATCAATTCTTCTCAACCTGTCTGTAGTTCACATGTGTTCTATTTTTCCATGTTTGCTGTTGTTGCTCTGCATTGTGGTGCTTCTGCTGTGTCTTTCCTGCATCTTTGGTGATTGACATATGTTAATCCTTTCAGCTCTCTAATCTCTTGTCTGCTGCTTCATGAACTGTGTCAACTGAGTGGCGCATCTAGTTACTCATATGCATTGAGATTCTGAGTTCCTGGGTTCAAATCCCACCTGAGTCATGATGTTTTGTTCTTCCTCATCAATTCTTCTCAACCTGTCTGTAGTTCACATGTGTTCTATTTTTCCATGTTTGCTGTTGTTGCTCTGCATTATGGTGGTTCTTGCTGTGCTTTGTGAGCTTGCTGTGCTTTGTGTGCTTGCTGTGCTTTGTGAGCTTGCTATGCTTTGTGTGCTTGCTGTGCTTTGTGTGCCTGCTGTGATTTGTGTAATTGCTGTGCTTTGTGTTCTTGCTATGCTTTGTGTGCTTGCTGTGCTTTGTGTGCTTGCTGTGCTTTGTGAGCTTGCTGTGCTTTGTGTGCCGGCTGTGATTTGTGTAATTGCTGTGCTTTGTGTTCTTGCTATGCTTTGTGTGCTTGTTGTGCTTTGTGTGATTGCTGTGCTTTGTGTGCTTGCTGTGCTTTGTGAGCTTGTTGTGCTTTGTGTGCCTGCTGTGATTTGTGTAATTGCTGTGCTTTGTGTGCTTGCTGTGCTTTGTGTGCTTGCTGTGCTTTGTGAGCTTGTTGTGCTTTGTGAGCTTGCTGTGATTTGTGTAATTGCTGTGCTTTGTGTTCTTGCTGTGCTTTGTGACCTTGCTGTGCTTTGTGTGCTTGCTGTGCTTTGTGTGCTTGCTGTGCTTTGTGAGCCTGCTGTGCTTTGTGAGCTTGCTGTGCTTTGTGAGCTTGCTGTGCTTTCTGTGCCTGCTGTGATTTGTGTAATTGCTGTGCTTTGTGTGCTTGCTGTGCATTGTGAGCTTGCTGTGCTTTGTGTGCTTGCTGTGCTTTGTGTGCTTGCTGTGCTTTGTGAGCTTGCTGTGCTTTGTGTGCATTGCGCCGAAGGTGCTTGACCCCGTGTTGCTGCTTGCAGCTATATTTATTATTATTATTTTTCCCCAATGGGAGTCTATGGCAGCCCTATGAACCGTACATAGGAAAATGATGAAATTTGGCACAGTTGTAGAGGTGGTCATAAATAGTCATGTGACCAAAAATGGGGTCTTTAGCAGTAACTCTATAGCGCCACCAGTAGTCCAAAAATTCAATGTTCAAACTGTTATAATTGGTGAACCATTTGATCTATGAAAATTCTACTTAGTACACGTGATTGCTCTCATCGTGCTTATTGAATTTGATACTTTACAGTAAGACTCCACCCATTACAGTAGCGGCCATTTTGAAATGTACAGTATTTCGTTTTTTCGCTACTCCTCCTTCAAATTTGGTTCAATTCTTATGAGATTTGGCACAGATGATCTTTGGAGTGAGCCGCATAGAAATGACCGAACAGAATTTTGATATTGATCTTTGTTCAAAAGTAATAAATGCGCAAACTTAACGAGGTTGACGCAAAAATGGTTCTGAAGCTGTAGCTCAGTCATTCTTTGATCAATTGAAATGAAATTTGGTACACTTCATGTGGACCATGAACTTGGGGTCCATGCCAAATTTGGTGACAGCGCCACCTATGGGTCATGAGATATGAAAATAGGCTATTTTTGCCCATAACTTCTGAACTGTTTGTCAGAAAATTATGATCTTGATGTCTATGGATTGCTTACCTCATGCCGCATCTGTCGATGTGAATTATGCCGGGTTTGACCAAACCGCCTGTCCGCCATTTTGAAATTTCAAATAAATTGTTATATTTTTTGAACTATTGGACATATCCGCGCAAAAAATGGTAAGGAGCTTCGACATGATGTCCTGAAGGTACATGGGAAGTCAGAGTACAGCGCCACCTAGGGGTTATAAACTATAACAGTTCTTATTGAACTGCTTATAACTTCTGAATACATTGTCTGATATTAATTTCTTTGTGAAATTGTATTCACTGTTTTATGCCGATCGCAACGATACCTTGTTTGTCATTTTCCAACATTATGTTCAGGTGTTATTGTAAGGCATATGGTAAATGATTTTTTCGCTACTCCTTTTACAAATTTTGTGTATTTTATGTCAGGTTCTGCTCGTATAATGTTTGGAGCAATCCGCACAGATGTGACCGAACAGATTTTTGATATTCTGTTCTCTTTCTTAGAAATACCACTCTAAAGTTTACCGTGCCTGTGACGTTGTCTATTTGTCATAGTAATAAATTAATGTGACTGTATATTACATTGTATAGCATCACTATACATAATGATCTGCTTGTCTTCAATTTCACTTGAACTCATGTACATTGTATTTCTGTTATTTCTACTTCTGCTGTGTCAATTCTGCATCTTTGGTGATTGACATGTTAATCCTTTCAGCTCTCTAATCTCTTGTCTGCTGCCTCATGAACTGTGTCAACTGAGTGGCGCATCTAGATAAACCACATGCATTGAGATTCTGAGTTCCTGGGTTCGAATCCCACCTGAGTCATGATGTTTTGTTCTTCCTCATCAATTCTTCTCAACCTGTCTGTAGTTCACATGTGTTCTATTTTTCCATGTTTGCTGTTGTTGCTCTGCATTGTGGTGCTTCTGCTGTGTCTTTCCTGCATCTTTGGTGATTGACATATGTCAATCCTTTCAGCTCTCTAATCTCTTGTCTTCTGCCTCATAAACTGTGTCAACTGAGTGGCGCATCTAGTTAAACCACATGCATTGAGATTCTGAGTTCCTGGGTTCGAATCCCACCTGAGTCATGACGTTTTGTTCTTCCTCATCAATTCTTCTCAACCTGTCTGTAGTTCACATGTGTTCTATTTTTCCATGTGTGCTGTTGTTGCTCTGCATTGTGGTGCTTCTGCTGTGTCTTTCCTGCATCTTTGGTGATTGACATATGTCAATCCTTTCAGCTCTCTAATCTCTTGTCTGCTGCCTCATAAACTGTGTCAACTGAGTGGCGCATCTAGTTAAACCACATGCATTGAGATTCTGAGTTCCTGGGTTCGAATCCCACCTGAGTCATGACGTTTTGTTCTTCCTCATCAATTCTTCTCAACCTGTCTGTAGTTCACATGTGTTCTATTTTTCCATGTTTGCTGTTGTTGCTCTGCATTATGGTGGTTCTTGCTGTGCTTTGTCAGCTTGCTGTGCTTTGTGTGCTTGCTGTGCTTTGTGAGCTTGCTATGCTTTTTGTGCTTGCTGTGCTTTGTGTGCTTTGTGAGCTTGCTGTGCTTGGTGTGCGTGCTGTGATTTGTGTAATTGCTGTGCTTGCTGTGCTTTGTGTGCTTGCTGTGCTTTGTGTGCTTGCTGTGCTTTGTGAGCTTGCTGTGCTTTGTGTGCCAGCTGTGATTTGTGTAATTGCTGTGCTTTGTGTTCTTACTATGCTCTGTGTGCTTGTTGTGCTTTGTGTGCTTGCTGTGCTTTGTGTGCTTGCTGTGCTTTGTGAGCTTGCTGTGCTTTGTGTGCCTGCTGTGATTTGTGTAATTGCTGTGCTTTGTGTGCTTGCTGTGCATTGTGAGCTTGCTGTGCTTTGTGTGCTTGCTGTGCTTTGTGTGCTTGCTGTGCTTTGTGAGCTTGCTGTGCTTTGTGTGCCTGCTGTGATTTGTGTAATTGCTGTGCTTTGTGTGCTTGCTGTGCATTGTGAGCTTGCTGTGCTTTGTGTGCTTGCTGTGCTGTGTGTGCATTGCGCCGAAGGTGCTTGCCCCCGTGTTGCTGCTTGCAGCTATATTTAGGGGCCAAGCACCGAAGGTGCTGAGGCACCTATTGGAACTGTCAGTATTATTATTCTTCATCTTCCCCAATGGTAGTCTATGGCAGCCCTATGAACCGTACGTAGGAAAATGATGAAATTTGGCACAGTTGTAGTGGTGGTCTTAAAAAGTCATGTGACCAAAAATGTGGTCTCTAGTCCTAACTCTATAGCGCCACCAGCAGTGCAAAAATTCAATGTTCAAATGGTTATAACTGCTGATCCGCTTGATCTATGAAAATTCTACTTAGTACACGTGATTGCTCTCCTCATGCTTGTTGTTTTTAATACCTTACAGTAAAACTCCACCCATTACAGTAGCAGCCATTTTGAAATGTACAGTATTCCGTTTATTCGCTACTCCTCCTTCAAATTTGGTTCAATTGTTATGAAATTTGGCACAGGTGAACTTTGGAGTGAGCCGCACAGAAATGACCAAACAGAATTTTGATATTTATCTTTGTTCAAAAGTAATAAATGCGCAAACTTAACGAGGTTGACGCAAAAATGGTTCTGAAGCTGTAGCTCGGTCATTCTTTGATCAATTGAAATGAAATTTGGTACACTTCATGTGGACCATGAACTTGGGGTTCATGCCAAATTTGGTGACAGCGCCACCTATGGGTCATGAGATATGAAAATAGGCTATTTTTGCCCATAACTTCTGAACTGTTTGTCAGAAAATTATGATCTTGATGTCTATGGATTGCTTACCTCATGCCGCATCTGCCGATGTGTATTATGCCGGGTTTGACCGAACCGCCTGTCCGCCATTTTGAAATTTCACATAATTTGTTATATTTTTTGAACTATTGGACATATCCGCGCAAAAATTAGTAAGGAGCTTCGACATGATGTCCTGAAGGTACCTGGGAAGTCAGAGTACAGCGCCACCTAGGGGTTATAAACTATAACAGTTCTTATGGAACTGCTTATAACTTCTGAATACTTTGTCTGATATTAATTTCTTTGTGAAATTGTATTCACTGGTTTATGCCGATTGCAACGATACCTCGTTTGTCATTTTCCAACATTTTGTTCATGTGTTATTGTAAAGCATATGGTAGATGATTTTTTCGCTACTCCTTTTACAAATTTTGTTTATTTTATGCCAGGTACTGCTCGTATAATGTTTGAAGCAATCCACACAGAAATGACCGAACAGATTTTTGATATTCTGTTCTCTTTCTTAGAAATACCACTCCAAAGTTGACCGTGCCTGTGACATTGTCTATTTGTCATAGTAAATTAATGTGACTGTATATTACATTGTATAGCATTACTATACAGAATGATCTTCTTGACTTCAATCTCACTTGAGCTTTTTGATTCTCATATACATTGTATTTCTGTTAGTTCTGCTCTGCACTGTCAGTTCTGCATCTGTGTTGATTGGCACATGTCAATCCTTGCAGCACCTAAGCTGTTTTTTTGCTGCCCTTTGAGCTGTGTTAACTGAGTTGTGCATCTGGTTAACCACATGCCATGAGATTCTGAGGTCATGGGTTCGAACCCCATGTGCAGTGATATTTTGTCTTAACTTTTTTCTCACTTAAGTTTTGTGAATCTCATACTATACATTGTATTTCAGTTATTTGTGCTCTCTGTTGTCATTTCTGCACTTTTGGTAATTGCTGGATATCAATGTTTACAGCTCTAAATCTCTATTCTATAGCTTGGACACACCAACTCAGTGGTTTAATTGTTTACTCAGTGGCGCATGCGGTAACTGCTGTGCTTTGGGAACCTGAGGTCATGGGTTCGAATCCCAGCTCTTACTTTCACTTATTGAGATTTCCTTTTGTGTTCACTTTAACACGTTCTTCTCGAACTGTCTGGTTTTCCACACGTGTTATATTTTTGCCATCTTTACTGTTGTTGCTCCGCACTGCAGTGGTTCTGCTCTGCATTTGCTTTGCTTCGGGTTCGCCCTCTGTATTGCGCGCTTTCTGCGCTTTGCACATTTGCTGCGTCGTGTGGTTTTTGCTGTGCTTTGGGTGCTCATTGCGCTGAAGGTGCTTGGCCCCGCAATTGCTGCTTGCAGCTATATTTATTATTATTATTATTATTTTTCCCCAATGGGAGTCTATGGCAGCCCTATGAACCGTACATAGGAAAATGATGAAATTTGGCACAGTTGTAGAGATGGTCATAAATAGTCATGTGACCAAAAATGGGGTCTTTAGCAGTAACTCTATAGCGCCACCAGTAGTCCAAAAATTCAATGTTCAAACTGTTATAATTGGTGAACTATTTGATCTATGAAAATTCTACTTAGTACACGTGATTGCTCTCATCCCGCTTATTGAATTTGATACTTTACAGTAAGACTCCACCCATTACAGTAGCGGCCATTTTGAAATGTACAGTATTTCGTTTTTTCGCTACTCCTCCTTCAAATGTGGTTCAATTCTTATGAGATTTGGCACAGATGATCTTTGGAGTGAGCCGCATAGAAATGACCGAACAGAATTTTGATTTTTATCTTTGTTCAAAAGTAATAAATGCGCAAACTTAACGAGGTTGACGCAAAAATGGTTCTGAAGCTGTAGCTCAGTCATTCTTTGATCAATTGCAATGAAATTTGGTACACTTCATGTGGACCATGAACTTGGGGTCCATGCCAAATTTGGTGACAGCGCCACCTATGGGTCATGAGATAATAAAATAGGCTATTTTTGCCCATAACTTCTGAACTGTTTGTCAGAAAATTATGATCTTGATGTCTATGGATTGCTCACTTCATGCCACATCTGTCGATGTGAATTATGCCGTGTTTGACCAAACCGCCTGTCCGCCATTTTGAAATTTCAAATAAATTGTTATATTTTTTGAACTATTGGACATATCCGCGCAAAAAATGGTAAGGACCTTCGACATGATATCCTGAAGGTACCTGGGAAGTCAGAGTACAGCGCCACCTAGGGGTTATAAACTATAACAGTTCTTATTGAACTGCTTATAACTTCTGAATACATTGTCTGATATACATTTTCTTTGTGAAATTGTATTCACTGTTTTATGCTGATCGCAACGATACCTTGTTTGTCATTTTCCAACATTATGTTCAGGTGTTATTGTAAGGCATATGGTAAATGATTTTTTCGCTACTCCTTTTACAAATTTTGTGTATTTTATGTCAGGTTCTGCTCGTATAATGTTTGGAGCAATCCGCACAGATGTGACCGAACAGATTTTTGATATTCTGTTCTCTTTCTTAGAAATACCACTCTAAAGTTTACCGTGCCTGTGACGTTGTCTATTTGTCATAGTAATAAATTAATGTGACTGTATATTACATTGTATAGCATCACTATACATAATGGTCTGCTTGTCTTCAATTTCACTTGAACTCATGTACATTGTATTTCTGTTATTTCTACTTCTGCTGTGTCAATTCTGCATCTTTGGTGATTGACATGTTAATCCTTTCAGCTCTCTAATCTCTTGTCTGCTGCCTCATGAACTGTGTCAACTGAGTGGCGCATCTAGTTAAACCACATGCATTGAGATTCTGAGTTCCTGGGTTCGAATCCCATCTGAGTCATGCCGTTTTGTTCTTCCTCATCAATTCTTCTCAACCTGTCTGTAGTTCACATGTGTTCTATTTTTCCATGTTTGCTGTTGTTGCTCTGCATTGTGGTGCTTCTGCTGTGTCTTTCCTGCATCTTTGGTGATTGACATATGTTAATCCTTTCAGCTCTCTAATCTCTTGTCTGCTGCCTCATAAACTGTGTCAACTGAGTGGCGCATCTAGTTAAACCACATGCATTGAGATTCTGAGTTCCTGGGTTCGAATCCCACCTGAGTCATGATGTTTTGTTCTTCCTCATCAATTCTTCTCAACCTGTCTGTAGTTCACATGTGTTCTATTTTTCCATGTTTGCTGTTGTTGCTCTGCATTGTGGTGCTTCTGCTGTGTCTTTCCTGCATCTTTGGTGATTGACATATGTTAATCCTTTCAGCTCTCTAATCTCTTGTCTGCTGCCTCATGAACTGTGTCAACTGAGTGGCGCATCTAGTTAAACCACATGCATTGAGATTCTGAGTTCCTGGGTTCGAATCCCACCTGAATCATGACGTTTTGTTCTTCCTCATCAATTCTTCTCAACCTGTCTGTAGTTCACATGTTTTCTATTTTTCCATGTTTGCTGTTGTTGCTCTGCATTGTGCTGTTTCTTGCTGTGCTTTGTGTGCTTGCTGTGCTTTGTGAGCTTGCTGTGCTTTGTGTGCTGGTTGTGCTTTGTGAGCTTGCTGTGCTTTGTGTGCTTTGTGAGCTTGCTATGCTTTGTGTGCTTGCTGTGCTTTGTGTGCTTGCTGTGCTTTGTGAGCTTGCTGTGCTTTGTGTGCCTGCTGTGATTTGTGTGCTTGCTGTGCTTTGTGTGCTTGCTGTGCTTTGTGTGCTTGCTGTGCATTGTGAGCTTGCTGTGCTTTGTGTGCTTGCTGTGCTTTGTGTGCATTGCGCCGAAGGTGCTTGACCCCGTGTTGCTGCTTGCAGCTATATTTATTAGGGGTCAAGCACCGAAGGTGCTGTGACACCTATTGGAATTGTACTTTTTTCTTCTTCTTAGCCATTGGTGTCTATGGCAGCCCTATGAACCGTATGTAGGAAAATGATGAAATTTGGCACAGTTGTAGTGGAGGTCATAAATAGTCAGTTGGTCAAAAATGGGGTCTCTAGCGGTAACTCTATAGCGCCACCAGCAGTGCAAAAATTCAATGTTCAAATGGTTATAACTGCAGATCCGTTTGATCTATGAAAATTCTACTTAGTACACGTGATTGCTCTCCTCATGCTTATTGTTTTTAATACCTTACAGTAAGACTCCACCCATTACAGTAGCAGCCATTTTGAAATGTACAGTATTTAGTTTTTTCGCTACTCCTCCTTCAAATTTGGGGCAATTGTTATGAAATTTGTCACAGGTGATCTTTGTAGTGAGCCGCACAGAAATGACCGAACAGAATTTTGATATTTAACTTTTTTCAAAAGTAATAAATGCGCAAACTTAACGAGGTTGACGCAAAAATGGTTCTGAAGCTGTACCTCGGTCATTCTTTGATCAATTGAAATAAATTTTGGTACACTTCATGTGGACCATGAACTTGGGGTTCATGCCAAATTTGGTGACAGCGCCACCTATGGGTCATGAGATATGAAAATAGGCTATTTTTGCCCATAACTTCTTAACTGTTTGTCAGAAAATTATGGTCTTGATGTCTATGGATTGCTTACATCATGCCGCATCTGTCGATATGTATTATGCCGGGTTTGACCGAACCGCCTGTCCGCCATTTTGAAATTTCACATAATTTGTTATATTTTTTGAACAATTGGACATATCCGCGCAAAAATTAGTAAGGAGCTTCGACATGATGTCCTGAAGGTACCTGGGAAGTCAGAGTACAGCACCACCTAGGGGTTATAAACTATAACAGTTCTTATGGAACTGCTTATAACTTCTGAATACTTTGTCTGATATTAATTTCTTTGTGAAATTGTATTCACTGGTTTATGCCGATTGCAAAGATACCTCATTTGTCATTTTCCAACATTCTATTCATGTGTTATTGTAAGGCATATGGTAAATGATCTTTTCGCTACTCCTTTTACAAATTTTGTTTATTTTATGCCAGGTTCTGCTGGTATAATGTTTGGAGCAATCCGCACAGGAATGACTGAACAGATTTTTCTGGCACCTAGGCAGTTTTTTGAGAAATACCTCTGTAAAGTTGATCGTGCCTGTGATGTTGTCTATTTGTCATAGTTAATTACTGTATATTACATTTTATAGCGTTGCTCTACAGAATGTTTTTCTTGTCTTCAATCTCACTTGACCTTTTTGATTCTTATATACATTGTATTTCTGTTATTTCTGTTCTGTGGTGTCATTTCTACATCTTTGGTAATTGGCATATATCAATCCTGCATCTCTGTAATCTCTTTTCTGCTGTCCCTTGAACTGTGTCAACTGAGTGGCGTGGCGAGTAAGGCAACTGCATAGAGATTCTGAGTTCTTGGGTTCGAATCCCACCTGAGTCATGATGTTTTGTTCTTCCTCATCAATTCTTCTCAACCTGTCTGTAGTTCACATGTGTTCTATTTTTCCATGTTTGCTGTTGTTGCTCTGCATTGTGGTGCTTCTGCTGTGTCTTTCCTGCATCTTTGGTGATTGACATATGTTAATCCTTTCAGCTCTCTAATCTCTTGTCTGCTGCCTCATGAACTGTGTCAACTGAGTGGCGCATCTAGTTAACCAGATCCATTGAGATTCTGAGTTCCTGGGTTCGAATCCCACCTGAGTCATGACGTTTTGTTCTTCCTCATCAATTCTTCTCAACCTGTCTGTAGTTCACATGTGTTCTATTTTTCCATGTCTGCTGTTGTTGCTCTGCATTGTGGTGGTTCTTGCTGTGCTTTGTGTGCTTGCTGTGCTTTGTGTGCTTGCTGTGCTTTGGGAGTTTGCTGTGCTTTGTGTGCTGGTTGTGCTTTGTGAGCTTGCTGTGCTTTGTGAGCTTGCTGTGCTTTGTGTGCCTGCTGTGATTTGTGTGCTTGCTGTGCTTTTTGTGCTTGCTGTGCTTTGTGTGCTTGCTGTGCATTGTGAGCTTGCTGTGCTTTGTGTGCTTGCTGTGCTTTGTGTGCATTGCGCCGAAGGTGCTTGACCCCGTGTTGCTGCTTGCAGCTATATTTAGGGGTCAAGCACCGAAGGTGCTGAGACACCTATTGTTTTTGTTAGTATTATTATTATTAGGGGTCAAGCACCGAAGGTGCTGAGACACCTATTGTTTTTGTTAGTATTATTATTATTATTAGGGGTCAAGCACCGAAGGTGCTGAGACACCTATTGCAATTGTTAGTATTATTATTATTATTATTCTTACTCTTGTCCAATGGGAGTCTATGGCAGCCCTATGAACCATAAGTAGTAGAATGATGAAATTTGGCACAATTGTAGTGGTGGTCCTAAATAGTCATGTGACCAAAAATGCGGTCTCTAGCAGTAACTCTATAGCGCCACCATCAGCTCAAAAATTTAATGTTTGAACTCTTATAACTGGTGATACATTTGAACTATGAAAATTCTACTTAGTACACGTGATTGCCCTTCTCACATTAATTGCTTTTAATACCTTACAGTAAGACTCCTCCCATTACAGTAGCGGCCATTTTGAAATGTACAGTTGTTTGTTTTTTCGCTACTCCTCATTCAAATTTGGTTCAATTGTTATGAAGTTTGTCGCAGATGATCTTCGGAGTGAGCTGCATAGAAATGACTGAACAGAATTTTGATATTTATCTTTGTTCAAAAGTAATAAATGCGTGAACTTAACGAGGTTGATGCAAAAATGGTTCTGAAGCTGTACCTCTGTCATTCTTTGATCAATTGAAATGAAATTTGGTACACTTCATGTTGACCATGAACTGGGGGTCCATATCAAATTTGGTGACAGCGCCACCTATGGGTCATGAGATATGAAAATAGGCTATTTTTGCCCATAACTTCTGAACTGTTTGTCAGAAAATTATGATCTTGATGTCTATGGATTGCTTACCTCATGCCACATCTGTCGTTGTGTATTATGCCGGGTTTGACCAAACCGCCTGTCCGCCATTTTGATATTTCTTATGAATTGTTATATTTTTTTAACTATTGGACATATCCGTGCAAAAAGTGGTAAGGAGCTTTGACATGATGTCCTGAAGGTACCTGGGAAGTCAGAGTACAGCGCCACCTAGGGGTTATAAACTATAACAGTTCTTATGGAACTGCTTATAACTTCGGAATACTTTGTCTGATATGAATTTCTTTCTGAAATTGTATTCACTGGTTTATGCCGGTTGTAACGATACCTCATTTGTCATTTTCCAACATTCTGTTCATGTATTATTGTAAAGCATTTGGTAGAAGATTTTTCCCCACTCCTTTTACAAATTTTGTTTATTTTTTGCCAGGTTCTGCTCGTATAATGTTTGGAGCAATCCGCACAGAAATGACTGAACAGATTTTTGATATTATGTTATCTTTCTTAGAAATACCACTCCAAAGTTGACGTGCCTGTGACGTTGTCTATTTGTCATAGTAAATTAATATGACTGTATATTACGTTGTATAGCATTTCTATACATAATGATCTGCTTGTCTTTAATTTCACTTGAACTCATGTACATTGTATTTCTGTTATTTCTACTTCTGCTGTGTCAATTCTGCATCTTTGGTGATTGACATATGTCAATCCTTGCAGATATCTAATCCTTTTCTGCTGCCCCATGAACTGTGTCAACCGAGTGGCGCATCCAGGAAATCACATGCATTGAGATTCTGAGTTCTTGGGTTCGAATCCCACCTGAGTCATGTATTAGGTTTTTCTATTAATGTTTTGTTCTTCCTCATCAATTCTTTTCAACGTGTATGTAGTTCACATATGTTATATTTTTCCATGTTTGCTGTTGTTGCTCTGCATTGTGGTGGTTCTGCTCTATGATTCCTGAGCCTTGCGTGTTTGATGAGCTTTATGGTGCTTGCTGTGCTTTGTGAGCTTGTTGTGCTTTGTGTGCTTGCTGTGTTTTGTGAGCTTACTGTGCTTTGTGTGCTTGCTGTGTTTGTGTGCTTGCTGTGCTTTGTGAGCTTGCTGTGCTTTGTGTGCTTGCTGTGCTTTGTGTGCTTGCTGTGCTTTGTGTGCTTGCTGTGCTTTGTGTGCTTGTTGTGCTTTGTGAGCTTGCTGTGCTTTGTGAGCTTGCTGTGCTTTGTGAGCTTGCTGTACTTTGTGTGCTTGCTGTGCTTTGTGTGCTTGCTGTGCTTTGTGTGCTTGCTGTGCTTTCTGAGCTTGCTGTGCTTTCTGAGCTTGCTGTGCTTTGTGTGCTTGCTGTGCTTTCTGAGCTTGCTGTGCTTTGTGTGCTTGATGTGCTTGGTGAGCTTGTTGTGCATTTTGAGCTTGTTGTGCATTTTGACCTTGCTGTGCTTTGTCAGCTTGCTGTGCTTTGACAGCTTGCTGTGCTTGGTGTGCTTGCTAGGCTTGGTGTGCTTGCTGTGCTTGGTGTGCTTGCTGTGCTTGGTGAGCTTGTTGTGCTTTTTGAGCTTGCTGTGCTTTGTGTGCTTGCTATGCTTTGTGAGCTTGCTGTACTTTGTGAGCTTCCTGTACTTTGTGAGCTTGCTGTGCTCTGTGAGCTTACTGTGCTTTGTGAGCTTGCTGTGCTTGGTGTGCTTGCTATGCTTGGTGTGCTTGCTGTGCATGGTGTGCTTGCTGTGCTTGGTGAGCTTGCTGTGGTTTGTGAGCTTGTTGTGCTTTTTGAGCTTGCTGTGCTATGTGTGCTTGAGGTTGCTGTGCTCTGTGTGCTTGCTGTGCTTTGTGAGATTGCTGTGCTTTGTGAGCTTGCTGTGCTTTGTGAGCTTGCTGTGCTTTGTGAGCTTGCTGTGCTTTGTGTGCTTGGTGAGCTTGCTGTGCTTTGTGTGCTTGCTGTGCTTTGTGTGCTTGCTGTGCTTTGTGTGCTTGCTGTGCTTTGTGTGCTTGCTGTGCTTTGTATGCTTGCTGTGCTTTGTGTGCCTGCTGTGCTTTGTGTGCTGCTGTGCTTTGTGTGCTTGGTGAGCTTGCTGTGCTTTGTGTGCTTGCTGTGCTTTGTGAGCTTGCTGTGATTTGTGAGCTTGCAGTGTTTTGTGAGCTTGCTGTGCTTGCTTTGGGTGCTCATTATTGCGCTGAAGGTGCTTGGCCCCGAGTTGCTGCTTGCAGCTATATTTATTATTATTTTTCTTAATCTTCTTCCCCAATGGGAGTCTATGGCAGCCCTATGAACCGTATATAGGAAAATGATGAAATTTGGCACAGTTGTAGTGGTGGTCATAAATAGTCATTTGGCCAAAAATGGGGTCTCTAGCAGTAACTCTATAGCGCCACCATCATCTCAAAAATTCAATGTTCAAATGGTTATAACTCGTGATCCATTTGCTCTATGAAAATTCTACTTAGTACACGTGATTGCTCTCCTCATGCTTATTGTTTTTAATACCTTACAGTAAGACTCCACCCATTACAGTATCGGCCATTTTGAAATGTACAGTATTTTGTTTTTTCGCTACTCCTCCTTCAAATTTGGTTCAATTCTTATGAGATTTGGCACATGTGATCTTTGGAGTGAGCCGCATAGAAATGACTGAACAGAATTTTGATATTTTTCTTTATTCAAAAGTAATTAATGTGTGAACTTAACGAGATTGACGCAAAATTGGTTCTGAGGCTGTATCTCGGTCATTCTTTGATCAATCGAGATGAAATTCGGTACGCTTCATGTTGACCATGAAATGGGGGTCCATGCCAAATTTGGTGACAGCGCCACCTATGGGTCATGAGATAGGAAAAAAGGCTATTTTTGCGCATAACTTCTGAATCGTTTGTCAGAAAATTATGATCTTGGTGTCTACGGATTCCTTGGCTCATGCCGCATCTGCCGATATGTATTATGCCGGGATTGACCGAACCGCCTGTCCGCCATTTTGAAATCTGTGATAAATTGCTATAACTTTTGAAGTATCGGATATATCGGCGCAAAAATCGGTAGGGAGCTTCGGCATGACGTCCTGAGGAAATCAGAGAACAGCGCCACCTAGGGGTATAAACTATAACAGTTCTTATAGAACTGCTTATAACTTCTGAATTCTTTGTATGGCATGTAAGCTCTTTTCTGCTGCCCCTTGAGCTGTGTCTACTGAGTGGCGCATCTGTTAAGTCATTTGCATAGAGATCCTGAGTTCATGGGTTCGAATCCAACCTGAGGCAGATGTCATTTTCTTCTATTAAAGTTTTGTTCTTTCCCACCTATTCTTCTCGACCTGTCTGTAGTTCACATATGTTCTATTTTTGCCATGTTTTCTGTTGCTGCTCTGCACTGCGGTGGTTCTGCTCTGTCATTGCTACGCTTTGGGTTCTTTGCTGAGCCTTGTGTTCTTGATGCACCTTGGGTGCTCAATGCGCCCTGGGTCATTGATACGTTGTATGTTTCTTGCTGTGCTTTGGGTGCTCATTGCGCTGATTGTGCTTGGCCCCGTATCGCTGCTTGCAGCTATATTTAGGGGTCAAGCACCGAAGGTGCTGAGACACCTATTGCTATTGTTAGTATTATTATTATTATTATTCTTACTCTTGTCCAATGGGAGTCTATGGCAGCCCTATGAACCATAAGTAGTAGAATGATGAAATTTGGCACAATTGTAGTGGTGGTCCTAAATAGTCATGTGACCAATAATGGGGTCTCTAGCAGTAACTCTATAGCGCCACCAGCAGATCAAAAATTCAATGTTCGAACTGTTATAACTAATGATACATTTGAACTATGAAAATTCTACTTAGTACACGTGATTGCCCTTCTCACATTAATTGATTTTAATACCTTACAGTAAGACTCCTCCCATTACAGTAGTGGCCATTTTGAAATGTACAGTTGTTTGTTTTTTCGCTACTCCTCATTCAAATTTGGTTCAATTGTTATGAAGTTTGTCACAGATGATCTTTGTAGTGAGTTGCATAGAAATGACCGAACAGAATTTTGATATTTATCTTTATGCAAAAGTAATAAATGCGTGAACTTAATGAGGTTGATGCAATAATGGTTCTGAAGCTGTACCTCGGTCATTCTTTGATCAATTGAAATGAAATTTGGTACACTTCATGTTGACCATGAACTGGGGGTCCATATCAAATTTGGTGACAGCGCCACCTATGAGTCATGAGATATGAAAATAGGCTATTTTTGCCCATAACTTCTGAACTGTTTGTCAGAAAATTAAGATCTTGATGTCTATGGATTGCTTGGCTCATGCCGCATCTGTCGATGTGTATTATGCCGGGTTTGACCAAACCGCCTGTCCGCCATTTTGAAATTTCACATGAATTGTTATATTTTTTGAACTATTGCACATATCCGTGCAAAAAGTGGTAAGGAGCTTTGACATGATGCCCTGAAGGTACCTGGGAAGTCAGAGTACAGCGCCACCTAGGGGTAATAAACTATAACAGTTCTTATGGAACTGCTTATAACTTCGGAATACTTTGTCTGATATCAATTTCTTTCTGAAATTGTATTCACTGGTTTATGCCGGTTGCAACGATACCTCATTTGTCATTTTCCAACATTCTGTTCATGTATTATCGTAAAGCATTTGGTAGATGATTTTTCCGCTACTCCTTTTAAAAATTTTGTTTATTTTTTGCCAGGTTCTGCTCGTATAATGTTTGGAGCAATCCGCACAGAAATGACTGAACAGATTTTTGATATTATGTTATCTTTCTTAGAAATACCACTCCAAAGTTGACCGTGCCTGTGACGTTGTCTATTTGCCATAGTAAATTAATATGACTGTATATTACATTGTATAGCATTACTATACATAATGATCTGCTTGTCTTCAATTTCACTTGAACCCATTTACATTGTATTTATGTTATTTCTACTTCTGCTGTGTCTATTCTGCATCTATGGTGATTGACATATGTCAATCCTTGCAGATATCTAATCTTTTTCTGCTGCCCCATGAACTGTGTCAACTGAGTGGCGTATCCAGGAAAGCACATGCATTGAGATTCTGAGTTCTTGGGTTCGAATCCCACCTGAGTCGTATATTAGGTTTTTCTATTAATGTTTTGTTCTTTCTCATCAATTCTTCTCAACCTGTCTGTAGTTCACATATGTTATATTTTTCCATGTTTGCTGTTGTTGCTCTGCATTGTGGTGGTTCTGCTCTATGATTCCTGAGCCTTGCATGTTTGATGCGCTTTATGGTGCTTGCTGTGCTTTGTGAGCTTGCTGTGCTTTGTGTGCTTGCTGTGCTTTGTGAGTTTGCTGTCTTTGTGTGCTTGCTGTGCTTTGTGAGCTTGCTGTGCTTTGTGAGCATGCTGTGCTTTGTGAGCTTAATGTGCTTTGTGAGCTTGCTGTGCTTTGTGAGCATGCTGTGCTTTGTGAGCTTAATGTGCTTTGTGTGCTTGCTGTGCTTTGTGAGCTTGCTGTGCTTTCTGAGCTTGCTGTGCTTTGTGTGCTTGCTGTGCTTTCTGAGCTTGCTGTGCTTGGTGTGCTTGCTATGCTTGGTGTGCTTGCTATGCTTGGTGTGGTTGCTGTGCTTGGTGAGCTTGCTGTGGTTTGTGAGCTTGTTGTGCTTTTTGAGCTTGCTGTGCTTTGTGTGTTTGATGTGCTTTGTGTGCTTGGTGTGTTTTGTGAGCTTACTGTGCTTTGTGTGCTTGCTATGCTTTGTGAGCTTGCTGTGCTTTGTGAGCTTGCTGTGCTTTGTGTGCTTGCTGTGCTTTGTATGCGTACTGTGCTTTGTGAGCTTGCTGTGCTTTGTGAGCTTGCTGTGCTTTGTGTGCCTGCTGTGCTTTGTGTGCCGGCTGTGCTTTGTGTGCTTGCTGTGCTTTGTGAGCTTGCTGTGATTTGTGAGCTTGCTGTGTTTTGTGTGCTTGCTGTGCTTGCTTTGGGTGCTCATTATTTCGCTGAAGGTGCTTGGCCCCGAGTTGCTGCTTGCAGCTATATTTATTATTATTATTATTATTATTCTTACTCTTGTCCAATGGGAGTCTATGGCAGCCCTATGAACCATAAGTAGTAGAATGATGAAATTTGGTACAATTGTAGAGGTGGTCCTAAATAGTCATGTGACCAATAATGGGGTCTCTAGCAGTAACTCTATAGCGCCACCAGCAGATCAAAAATTCAATGTTCGAACTGTTATAACCAATGATACATTTCAACTATGAAAATTCTACTTAGTACACGTGATTGCCCTTCTCACATTAATTGATTTTAATACCTTACAGTAAGACTCCTCCCATTACAGTAGTGGCCATTTTGAAATGTACAGTTGTTTGTTTTTTCGCTACTCCTCATTCAAATTTAGTTCAATTGTTATGAAGTTTGTCACAGATGATCTTTGTAGTGAGCTGCATAGAAATGACCGAACAGAATTTTGATATTTATCTTAATGCAAAAGTAATAAATGCGTGAACTTAACGAGGTTGATGCAATAATGGTTCTGAAGCTGTACCTCGGTCATTCTTTGATCAATTGTAATTAAATTTGGTACACTTCATGTTGACCATGAACTGGGGGTCCATATCAAATTTGGTGACAGCGCCACCTATGGGTCATGAGATATGAAAATAGGCTATTTTTGCCCATAACTTCTGAACTGTTTGTCAGAAAATTATGATCTTGATGTCTATGGATTGCTTACATCATGCCGCATCTGTCGATGTGTATAATGGCGGGTTTGACCAAACCGCCTGTCCGCCATTTTGAAATTTCAGATAAATTGTTATATTTTTTGAACTATTGGACATATCCGCGCAAAAAGTGGTAAGGAGCTTTGACATGATGTCCTGAAGGTACCTGGGAAGTCAGAGTACAGCGCCACCTAGGGGTAATAAACTATAACAGTTCTTATGGAACCCTTTATAACTTTGGAATACTTTGTCTGATATCAATTTCTTTCTGAAATTGTATTCACTGGTTTATGCCGGTTGCAACGATACCTCATTTGTCATTTTCCAACATTCTGTTCATGTATTATTGTAAAGCATTTGGTAGATGATTTTTCCGCTACTCCTTTTACAAATTTTGTTTATTTTTTGCCAGGTTCTGCTCGTATAATGTTTGGAGCAATCTGCACAGAAATGACTGAACAGATTTTTGATATTCTGTTCTCTTTCTTAGAAATACCACTCCAAAGTTGACCGTGCCTGTGACGTTGTCTATTTGCCATAGTAAATTAATATAACTGTATATTACATTGTATAGCATTACTATACATAATGATCTGCTTGTCTTCAATTTCACTTGAACTCATGTACATTATATTTATGTTATTTCTACTTCTGCTGTGTCAATTCTGCATCTTTGGTGATTGACATATGTCAATCCTTGCAGATATCTAATCTTTTTCTGCTGCCCCATGAACTGTGTCAACTGAGTGGCGCATCCAGGAAAGCACATGCATTGAGATTCTGAGTTCTTGGGTTCAAATCCCACCTGAGTCGTATATTAGGTTTTTCTATTAATGTTTTGTTCTTTCTCATCAATTCTTCTCAACCTGTCTGTAGTTCACATATGTTATATTTTTCCATGTTTGCTGTTGTTGCTCTGCATTGTGGTGGTTCTGCTCTATGATTCCTGAGCCTTGCGTGTTTGATGCGCTTTATGGTGCTTGCTGTGCTTTGTGAGCTTGCTGTGCTTTGTGAGCTTGCTGTGCTTTGTGTGCTTGCTGTGCTTTGTGAGTTTGCTGTCTTTGTGTGCTTGCTGTGCTTTGTGAGTTTGCTGTCTTTGTGTGCTTGCTGTGCTTTGTGAGCTTGCTGTGCTTTGTGTACTTTCTGTGCTTTGTGAGCTTGCTGTGCTTTGTGTGCTTGCTGTGCTTTGTGTGCTTGCTGTGCTTTGTGTGCTTGCTGTGCTTTGTGTGCTTGCTGTGCTTTGTGAGCATGCTGTGCTTTGTGAGCTTAATGTGCTTTGTGTGCTTGCTGTGCTTTTTGAGCTTGCTGTGCTTTGTGTGCTTGCTGTGCTTGGTGAGCTTGCTGTGCATTTTGAGCTTGCTGTGCTTTGTCAGCTTGCTGTGCTTGGTGTGCTTGCTATGCTTGGTGTGCTTGCTGTGCTTGGTGAGCTTGCTGTGGTTTGTGAGCTTGTTGTGCTTTTTGAGCTTGCTGTGCTTTGTGTTTGATGTGCTTTGTGTGCTTGCTGTGTTTTGTGAGCTTACTGTGCTTTGTGTGCTTGCTATGCTTTGTGAGCTTGCTATGCTTTGTGAACTTGCTGTGCTTTTTGTGCTTGCTGTGCTTTGTATGCTTACTGTGCTTTGTGAGCTTGCTGTGCTTTGTGAGCTTACTGTGCTTTGTGTGCCTGCTGTGCTTTGTGTGCTGGCTGTGCTTTGTGTGCTTGGTGAGCTTGTTGTGCTTTGTGTGCTTGCTGTGCTTTGTGAGCTTGCTGTGATTTGTGAGCTTGCTGTGTTTTGTGTGCTTGCTGTGCTTGCTTTGGGTGCTCATTATTGCGCTGAAGGTGCTTGGCCCCGAGTTGCTGCTTGCAGCTATATTTAGGGGTCAAGCACCGAAGGTGCTGAGACACCTATTGCTATTGTTAGTATTATTATTATTATTATTCTTACTCTTGTCCAATGGGAGTCTATGGCAGCCCTATGAACCATAAGTAGTAGAATGATGAAATTTGGCACAATTGTAGTGGTGGTCCTAAATAGTCATGTGACCAATAATGGGGTCTCTAGCAGTAACTCTATAGCGCCACCAGCAGATCAAAAATTCAATGTTCGAACTGTTATAACTAATGATACATTTGAACTATGAAAATTCTACTTAGTACACGTGATTGCCCTTCTCACATTAATTGATTTTAATACCTTACAGTAAGACTCCTCCCATTACAGTAGTGGCCATTTTGAAATGTACAGTTGTTTGTTTTTTCGCTACTCCTCATTCAAATTTGGTTCAATTGTTATGAAGTTTGTCACAGATGATCTTTGTAGTGAGCTGCATAGAAATGACCGAACAGAATTTTGATATTTATCTTTATGCAAAAGTAATAAATGCGTGAACTTAACAAGGTTGATGCAATAATGGTTCTGAAGCTGTACCTCGGTCATTCTTTGATCAATTGAAATGAAATTTGGTACACTTCATGTTGACCATGAACTGGGGGTCCATATCAAATTTGGTGACAGCGCCACCTATGGGTCATGAGATATGAAAATAGGCTATTTTTGCCCATAACTTCTGAACTGTTTGTCAGAAAATTATGATCTTGATGTCTATGGATTGCTTGGCTCATGCCGCATCTGTCGATGTGTATTATGCCGGGTTTGACCAAACCGCCTGTCCGCCATTTTGAAATTTCACATGAATTGTTATATTTTTTGAACTATTGCACATATCCGTGCAAAAAGTGGTAAGGAGCTTTGACATGATGTCCTGAAGGTACCTGGGAAGTCAGAGAACAGCGCCACCTAGGGGTAATAAACTATAACAGTTCTTATGGAACTGCTTATAACTTCTGAATACTTTTTCTGATATGAATTTCTTTCTGAAATTGTATTCACTGGTTTATGCCGGTTGCAACGATACCTCATTTGTCATTTTCCAAAATTCTGTTCATGTATTATTGTAAAGCATTTGGTAGATGATTTTTCCGCTACTCCTTTTACAAATTTTGTTTATTTTTTGCCAGGTTCTGCTCGTATAATGTTTGGAGCAATCCGCACAGAAATGACTGAACAGATTTTTGATATTCTGTTCTCTTTCTTAGAAATACCACTCCAAAGTTGACAGTGCCTGTGACGTTGTCTATTTGCCATAGTAAATGAATATTACTGTATATTACATTGTATAGCATTACTATACATAATGATCTGCTTGTCTTCAATTTCACTTGAACTCATGTACATTGTATTTATGTTATTTCTACTTCTGCTGTGTCAATTCTGCATCTTTGGTGATTGACATATGTCAATCCTTGCAGATATCTAATCTTTTTCTGCTGCCTCATGAACTGTGTCAACTGAGTGGCGCATCTAGTTAAACCACATGCATTGAGATTCTGAGTTCCTGGGTTCGAATCCCACCTGAGTCATGACGTTTTGTTCTTCCTCATCAATTCTTCTCAACCTGTCTGTAGTTCACATGTGTTCTATTTTTCCATGTTTGCTGTTGTTGCTCTGCATTGTGGTGGTTCTGCTGTGTCTTTCCTGCATCTTTGGTGATTGACATATGTTAATCCTTTCAGCTCTCTAACCTCTTGTCTGCTGCCTCATGAACTGTGTCAACTGAGTGGCGCATCTAGTTAAACCACATGCATTGAGATTCTGAGTTCCTGGGTTCGAATCCCACCTGAGTCATGACGTTTTGTTCTTCCTCATCAATTCTTCTCAACCTGTCTGTAGTTCACATGTGTTCTATTTTTCCATGTCTGCTGTTGTTGCTCTGCATTGTGGTGGTTCTTGCTGTGCTTTGTGTGCTTGCTGTGCTTTGTGTGCTTGCTGTGCTTTGGGAGTTTGCTGTGCTTTGTGTGCTGGTTGTGCTTTGTGAGCTTGCTGTGCTTTGTGAGCTTGCTGTGCTTTGTGTGCCTGCTGTGATTTGTGTGCTTGCTGTGCTTTTTGTGCTTGCTGTGCTTTGTGTGCTTGCTGTGCATTGTGAGCTTGCTGTGCTTTGTGTGCTTGCTGTGCTTTGTGTGCATTGCGCCGAAGGTGCTTGACCCCGTGTTGCTGCTTGCAGCTATATTTAGGGGTCAAGCACCGAAGGTGCTGAGACACCTATTGTTTTTGTTAGTATTATTATTATTAGGGGTCAAGCACCGAAGGTGCTGAGACACCTATTGTTTTTGTTAGTATTATTATTATTATTAGGGGTCAAGCACCGAAGGTGCTGAGACACCTATTGCAATTGTTAGTATTATTATTATTATTATTCTTACTCTTGTCCAATGGGAGTCTATGGCAGCCCTATGAACCATAAGTAGTAGAATGATGAAATTTGGCACAATTGTAGTGGTGGTCCTAAATAGTCATGTGACCAAAAATGCGGTCTCTAGCAGTAACTCTATAGCGCCACCATCAGCTCAAAAATTTAATGTTTGAACTCTTATAACTGGTGATACATTTGAACTATGAAAATTCTACTTAGTACACGTGATTGCCCTTCTCACATTAATTGCTTTTAATACCTTACAGTAAGACTCCTCCCATTACAGTAGCGGCCATTTTGAAATGTACAGTTGTTTGTTTTTTCGCTACTCCTCATTCAAATTTGGTTCAATTGTTATGAAGTTTGTCGCAGATGATCTTCGGAGTGAGCTGCATAGAAATGACTGAACAGAATTTTGATATTTATCTTTGTTCAAAAGTAATAAATGCGTGAACTTAACGAGGTTGATGCAAAAATGGTTCTGAAGCTGTACCTCTGTCATTCTTTGATCAATTGAAATGAAATTTGGTACACTTCATGTTGACCATGAACTGGGGGTCCATATCAAATTTGGTGACAGCGCCACCTATGGGTCATGAGATATGAAAATAGGCTATTTTTGCCCATAACTTCTGAACTGTTTGTCAGAAAATTATGATCTTGATGTCTATGGATTGCTTACCTCATGCCACATCTGTCGTTGTGTATTATGCCGGGTTTGACCAAACCGCCTGTCCGCCATTTTGATATTTCTTATGAATTGTTATATTTTTTTAACTATTGGACATATCCGTGCAAAAAGTGGTAAGGAGCTTTGACATGATGTCCTGAAGGTACCTGGGAAGTCAGAGTACAGCGCCACCTAGGGGTTATAAACTATAACAGTTCTTATGGAACTGCTTATAACTTCGGAATACTTTGTCTGATATGAATTTCTTTCTGAAATTGTATTCACTGGTTTATGCCGGTTGTAACGATACCTCATTTGTCATTTTCCAACATTCTGTTCATGTATTATTGTAAAGCATTTGGTAGAAGATTTTTCCCCACTCCTTTTACAAATTTTGTTTATTTTTTGCCAGGTTCTGCTCGTATAATGTTTGGAGCAATCCGCACAGAAATGACTGAACAGATTTTTGATATTATGTTATCTTTCTTAGAAATACCACTCCAAAGTTGACGTGCCTGTGACGTTGTCTATTTGTCATAGTAAATTAATATGACTGTATATTACGTTGTATAGCATTTCTATACATAATGATCTGCTTGTCTTTAATTTCACTTGAACTCATGTACATTGTATTTCTGTTATTTCTACTTCTGCTGTGTCAATTCTGCATCTTTGGTGATTGACATATGTCAATCCTTGCAGATATCTAATCCTTTTCTGCTGCCCCATGAACTGTGTCAACCGAGTGGCGCATCCAGGAAATCACATGCATTGAGATTCTGAGTTCTTGGGTTCGAATCCCACCTGAGTCATGTATTAGGTTTTTCTATTAATGTTTTGTTCTTCCTCATCAATTCTTTTCAACGTGTATGTAGTTCACATATGTTATATTTTTCCATGTTTGCTGTTGTTGCTCTGCATTGTGGTGGTTCTGCTCTATGATTCCTGAGCCTTGCGTGTTTGATGAGCTTTATGGTGCTTGCTGTGCTTTGTGAGCTTGTTGTGCTTTGTGTGCTTGCTGTGTTTTGTGAGCTTACTGTGCTTTGTGTGCTTGCTGTGTTTGTGTGCTTGCTGTGCTTTGTGAGCTTGCTGTGCTTTGTGTGCTTGCTGTGCTTTGTGTGCTTGCTGTGCTTTGTGTGCTTGCTGTGCTTTGTGTGCTTGCTGTGCTTTGTGTGCTTGCTGTGCTTTGTGTGCTTGCTGTGCTTTGTGTGCTTGCTGTGCTTTGTGTGCTTGCTGTGCTTTGTGTGCTTGTTGTGCTTTGTGAGCTTGCTGTGCTTTGTGAGCTTGCTGTGCTTTGTGTGCTTTGTGAGCTTGCTGTGCTTTGTGTGCTTGGTGAGCTTGCTGTGCTTTGTGTGCTTGCTGTGCTTTGTGTGCTTGCTGTGCTTTGTGTGCTTGCTGTGCTTTGTGTGCTTGCTGTGCTTTGTATGCTTGCTGTGCTTTGTGTGCCTGCTGTGCTTTGTGTGCTGCTGTGCTTTGTGTGCTTGGTGAGCTTGCTGTGCTTTGTGTGCTTGCTGTGCTTTGTGAGCTTGCTGTGATTTGTGAGCTTGCAGTGTTTTGTGAGCTTGCTGTGCTTGCTTTGGGTGCTCATTATTGCGCTGAAGGTGCTTGGCCCCGAGTTGCTGCTTGCAGCTATATTTATTATTATTTTTCTTAATCTTCTTCCCCAATGGGAGTCTATGGCAGCCCTATGAACCGTATATAGGAAAATGATGAAATTTGGCACAGTTGTAGTGGTGGTCATAAATAGTCATTTGGCCAAAAATGGGGTCTCTAGCAGTAACTCTATAGCGCCACCATCATCTCAAAAATTCAATGTTCAAATGGTTATAACTCGTGATCCATTTGCTCTATGAAAATTCTACTTAGTACACGTGATTGCTCTCCTCATGCTTATTGTTTTTAATACCTTACAGTAAGACTCCACCCATTACAGTATCGGCCATTTTGAAATGTACAGTATTTCGTTTTTTCGCTACTCCTCCTTCAAATTTGGTTCAATTCTTATGAGATTTGGCACATGTGATCTTTGGAGTGAGCCGCATAGAAATGACTGAACAGAATTTTGATATTTTTCTTTATTCAAAAGTAATTAATGTGTGAACTTAACGAGATTGACGCAAAATTGGTTCTGAGGCTGTATCTCGGTCATTCTTTGATCAATCGAGATGAAATTCGGTACGCTTCATGTTGACCATGAAATGGGGGTCCATGCCAAATTTGGTGACAGCGCCACCTATGGGTCATGAGATAGGAAAAAAGGCTATTTTTGCGCATAACTTCTGAATCGTTTGTCAGAAAATTATGATCTTGGTGTCTACGGATTCCTTGGCTCATGCCGCATCTGCCGATATGTATTATGCCGGGATTGACCGAACCGCCTGTCCGCCATTTTGAAATCTGTGATAAATTGCTATAACTTTTGAAGTATCGGATATATCGGCGCAAAAATCGGTAGGGAGCTTCGGCATGACGTCCTGAGGAAATCAGAGAACAGCGCCACCTAGGGGTATAAACTATAACAGTTCTTATAGAACTGCTTATAACTTCTGAATTCTTTGTATGGCATGTAAGCTCTTTTCTGCTGCCCCTTGAGCTGTGTCTACTGAGTGGCGCATCTGTTAAGTCATTTGCATAGAGATCCTGAGTTCATGGGTTCGAATCCAACCTGAGGCAGATGTCATTTTCTTCTATTAAAGTTTTGTTCTTTCCCACCTATTCTTCTCGACCTGTCTGTAGTTCACATATGTTCTATTTTTGCCATGTTTTCTGTTGCTGCTCTGCACTGCGGTGGTTCTGCTCTGTCATTGCTACGCTTTGGGTTCTTTGCTGAGCCTTGTGTTCTTGATGCACCTTGGGTGCTCAATGCGCCCTGGGTCATTGATACGTTGTATGTTTCTTGCTGTGCTTTGGGTGCTCATTGCGCTGATTGTGCTTGGCCCCGTATCGCTGCTTGCAGCTATATTTAGGGGTCAAGCACCGAAGGTGCTGAGACACCTATTGCTATTGTTAGTATTATTATTATTATTATTCTTACTCTTGTCCAATGGGAGTCTATGGCAGCCCTATGAACCATAAGTAGTAGAATGATGAAATTTGGCACAATTGTAGTGGTGGTCCTAAATAGTCATGTGACCAATAATGGGGTCTCTAGCAGTAACTCTATAGCGCCACCAGCAGATCAAAAATTCAATGTTCGAACTGTTATAACTAATGATACATTTGAACTATGAAAATTCTACTTAGTACACGTGATTGCCCTTCTCACATTAATTGATTTTAATACCTTACAGTAAGACTCCTCCCATTACAGTAGTGGCCATTTTGAAATGTACAGTTGTTTGTTTTTTCGCTACTCCTCATTCAAATTTGGTTCAATTGTTATGAAGTTTGTCACAGATGATCTTTGTAGTGAGTTGCATAGAAATGACCGAACAGAATTTTGATATTTATCTTTATGCAAAAGTAATAAATGCGTGAACTTAATGAGGTTGATGCAATAATGGTTCTGAAGCTGTACCTCGGTCATTCTTTGATCAATTGAAATGAAATTTGGTACACTTCATGTTGACCATGAACTGGGGGTCCATATCAAATTTGGTGACAGCGCCACCTATGAGTCATGAGATATGAAAATAGGCTATTTTTGCCCATAACTTCTGAACTGTTTGTCAGAAAATTAAGATCTTGATGTCTATGGATTGCTTGGCTCATGCCGCATCTGTCGATGTGTATTATGCCGGGTTTGACCAAACCGCCTGTCCGCCATTTTGAAATTTCACATGAATTGTTATATTTTTTGAACTATTGCACATATCCGTGCAAAAAGTGGTAAGGAGCTTTGACATGATGCCCTGAAGGTACCTGGGAAGTCAGAGTACAGCGCCACCTAGGGGTAATAAACTATAACAGTTCTTATGGAACTGCTTATAACTTCGGAATACTTTGTCTGATATCAATTTCTTTCTGAAATTGTATTCACTGGTTTATGCCGGTTGCAACGATACCTCATTTGTCATTTTCCAACATTCTGTTCATGTATTATCGTAAAGCATTTGGTAGATGATTTTTCCGCTACTCCTTTTAAAAATTTTGTTTATTTTTTGCCAGGTTCTGCTCGTATAATGTTTGGAGCAATCCGCACAGAAATGACTGAACAGATTTTTGATATTATGTTATCTTTCTTAGAAATACCACTCCAAAGTTGACCGTGCCTGTGACGTTGTCTATTTGCCATAGTAAATTAATATGACTGTATATTACATTGTATAGCATTACTATACATAATGATCTGCTTGTCTTCAATTTCACTTGAACCCATTTACATTGTATTTATGTTATTTCTACTTCTGCTGTGTCTATTCTGCATCTATGGTGATTGACATATGTCAATCCTTGCAGATATCTAATCTTTTTCTGCTGCCCCATGAACTGTGTCAACTGAGTGGCGTATCCAGGAAAGCACATGCATTGAGATTCTGAGTTCTTGGGTTCGAATCCCACCTGAGTCGTATATTAGGTTTTTCTATTAATGTTTTGTTCTTTCTCATCAATTCTTCTCAACCTGTCTGTAGTTCACATATGTTATATTTTTCCATGTTTGCTGTTGTTGCTCTGCATTGTGGTGGTTCTGCTCTATGATTCCTGAGCCTTGCATGTTTGATGCGCTTTATGGTGCTTGCTGTGCTTTGTGAGCTTGCTGTGCTTTGTGTGCTTGCTGTGCTTTGTGAGTTTGCTGTCTTTGTGTGCTTGCTGTGCTTTGTGAGCTTGCTGTGCTTTGTGAGCATGCTGTGCTTTGTGAGCTTAATGTGCTTTGTGAGCTTGCTGTGCTTTGTGAGCATGCTGTGCTTTGTGAGCTTAATGTGCTTTGTGTGCTTGCTGTGCTTTGTGAGCTTGCTGTGCTTTCTGAGCTTGCTGTGCTTTGTGTGCTTGCTGTGCTTTCTGAGCTTGCTGTGCTTGGTGTGCTTGCTATGCTTGGTGTGCTTGCTATGCTTGGTGTGGTTGCTGTGCTTGGTGAGCTTGCTGTGGTTTGTGAGCTTGTTGTGCTTTTTGAGCTTGCTGTGCTTTGTGTGTTTGATGTGCTTTGTGTGCTTGGTGTGTTTTGTGAGCTTACTGTGCTTTGTGTGCTTGCTATGCTTTGTGAGCTTGCTGTGCTTTGTGAGCTTGCTGTGCTTTGTGTGCTTGCTGTGCTTTGTATGCGTACTGTGCTTTGTGAGCTTGCTGTGCTTTGTGAGCTTGCTGTGCTTTGTGTGCCTGCTGTGCTTTGTGTGCCGGCTGTGCTTTGTGTGCTTGCTGTGCTTTGTGAGCTTGCTGTGATTTGTGAGCTTGCTGTGTTTTGTGTGCTTGCTGTGCTTGCTTTGGGTGCTCATTATTTCGCTGAAGGTGCTTGGCCCCGAGTTGCTGCTTGCAGCTATATTTATTATTATTATTATTATTATTCTTACTCTTGTCCAATGGGAGTCTATGGCAGCCCTATGAACCATAAGTAGTAGAATGATGAAATTTGGTACAATTGTAGAGGTGGTCCTAAATAGTCATGTGACCAATAATGGGGTCTCTAGCAGTAACTCTATAGCGCCACCAGCAGATCAAAAATTCAATGTTCGAACTGTTATAACTAATGATACATTTCAACTATGAAAATTCTACTTAGTACACGTGATTGCCCTTCTCACATTAATTGATTTTAATACCTTACAGTAAGACTCCTCCCATTACAGTAGTGGCCATTTTGAAATGTACAGTTGTTTGTTTTTTCGCTACTCCTCATTCAAATTTAGTTCAATTGTTATGAAGTTTGTCACAGATGATCTTTGTAGTGAGCTGCATAGAAATGACCGAACAGAATTTTGATATTTATCTTAATGCAAAAGTAATAAATGCGTGAACTTAACGAGGTTGATGCAATAATGGTTCTGAAGCTGTACCTCGGTCATTCTTTGATCAATTGTAATTAAATTTGGTACACTTCATGTTGACCATGAACTGGGGGTCCATATCAAATTTGGTGACAGCGCCACCTATGGGTCATGAGATATGAAAATAGGCTATTTTTGCCCATAACTTCTGAACTGTTTGTCAGAAAATTATGATCTTGATGTCTATGGATTGCTTACATCATGCCGCATCTGTCGATGTGTATAATGGCGGGTTTGACCAAACCGCCTGTCCGCCATTTTGAAATTTCAGATAAATTGTTATATTTTTTGAACTATTGGACATATCCGCGCAAAAAGTGGTAAGGAGCTTTGACATGATGTCCTGAAGGTACCTGGGAAGTCAGAGTACAGCGCCACCTAGGGGTAATAAACTATAACAGTTCTTATGGAACCCTTTATAACTTTGGAATACTTTGTCTGATATCAATTTCTTTCTGAAATTGTATTCACTGGTTTATGCCGGTTGCAACGATACCTCATTTGTCATTTTCCAACATTCTGTTCATGTATTATTGTAAAGCATTTGGTAGATGATTTTTCCGCTACTCCTTTTACAAATTTTGTTTATTTTTTGCCAGGTTCTGCTCGTATAATGTTTGGAGCAATCTGCACAGAAATGACTGAACAGATTTTTGATATTCTGTTCTCTTTCTTAGAAATACCACTCCAAAGTTGACCGTGCCTGTGACGTTGTCTATTTGCCATAGTAAATTAATATAACTGTATATTACATTGTATAGCATTACTATACATAATGATCTGCTTGTCTTCAATTTCACTTGAACTCATGTACATTATATTTATGTTATTTCTACTTCTGCTGTGTCAATTCTGCATCTTTGGTGATTGACATATGTCAATCCTTGCAGATATCTAATCTTTTTCTGCTGCCCCATGAACTGTGTCAACTGAGTGGCGCATCCAGGAAAGCACATGCATTGAGATTCTGAGTTCTTGGGTTCAAATCCCACCTGAGTCGTATATTAGGTTTTTCTATTAATGTTTTGTTCTTTCTCATCAATTCTTCTCAACCTGTCTGTAGTTCACATATGTTATATTTTTCCATGTTTGCTGTTGTTGCTCTGCATTGTGGTGGTTCTGCTCTATGATTCCTGAGCCTTGCGTGTTTGATGCGCTTTATGGTGCTTGCTGTGCTTTGTGAGCTTGCTGTGCTTTGTGAGCTTGCTGTGCTTTGTGTGCTTGCTGTGCTTTGTGAGTTTGCTGTCTTTGTGTGCTTGCTGTGCTTTGTGAGTTTGCTGTCTTTGTGTGCTTGCTGTGCTTTGTGAGCTTGCTGTGCTTTGTGTACTTTCTGTGCTTTGTGAGCTTGCTGTGCTTTGTGTGCTTGCTGTGCTTTGTGTGCTTGCTGTGCTTTGTGTGCTTGCTGTGCTTTGTGTGCTTGCTGTGCTTTGTGAGCATGCTGTGCTTTGTGAGCTTAATGTGCTTTGTGTGCTTGCTGTGCTTTTTGAGCTTGCTGTGCTTTGTGTGCTTGCTGTGCTTGGTGAGCTTGCTGTGCATTTTGAGCTTGCTGTGCTTTGTCAGCTTGCTGTGCTTGGTGTGCTTGCTATGCTTGGTGTGCTTGCTGTGCTTGGTGAGCTTGCTGTGGTTTGTGAGCTTGTTGTGCTTTTTGAGCTTGCTGTGCTTTGTGTTTGATGTGCTTTGTGTGCTTGCTGTGTTTTGTGAGCTTACTGTGCTTTGTGTGCTTGCTATGCTTTGTGAGCTTGCTATGCTTTGTGAACTTGCTGTGCTTTTTGTGCTTGCTGTGCTTTGTATGCTTACTGTGCTTTGTGAGCTTGCTGTGCTTTGTGAGCTTACTGTGCTTTGTGTGCCTGCTGTGCTTTGTGTGCTGGCTGTGCTTTGTGTGCTTGGTGAGCTTGTTGTGCTTTGTGTGCTTGCTGTGCTTTGTGAGCTTGCTGTGATTTGTGAGCTTGCTGTGTTTTGTGTGCTTGCTGTGCTTGCTTTGGGTGCTCATTATTGCGCTGAAGGTGCTTGGCCCCGAGTTGCTGCTTGCAGCTATATTTAGGGGTCAAGCACCGAAGGTGCTGAGACACCTATTGCTATTGTTAGTATTATTATTAGGGGTCAAGCACCGAAGGTGCTGAGACACCTATTGTTTCTGTTAGTATTATTATTCTTCTTAATCTTAATCTTCCCCAATGGGAGTCTATGGCAGCCCTATGAACCGTATATAGGAAAATGATGAAATTTGGCACAGTTGTAGTGGTGGTCATAAATAGTCATTTGGCCAAAAATGGGGTCTCTAGCAGTAACTCTATAGCGCCACCATCATCTCAAAAATTCAATGTTCAAATGGTTATAACTCGTGATCCATTTGCTCTATGAAAATTCTACTTAGTACACGTGATTGCTCTCCTCATGCTTATTGTTTTTAATACCTTACAGTAAGACTCCACCCATTACAGTATCGGCCATTTTGAAATGTACAGTATTTCGTTTTTTCGCTACTCCTCCTTCAAATTTGGTTCAATTCTTATGAGATTTGGCACATGTGATCTTTGGAGTGAGCCGCATAGAAATGACTGAACAGAATTTTGATATTTTTCTTTATTCAAAAGTAATTAATGTGTGAACTTAACGAGATTGACGCAAAATTGGTTCTGAGGCTGTATCTCGGTCATTCTTTGATCAATCGAGATGAAATTCGGTACGCTTCATGTTGACCATGAAATGGGGGTCCATGCCAAATTTGGTGACAGCGCCACCTATGGGTCATGAGATAGGAAAAAAGGCTATTTTTGCGCATAACTTCTGAATCGTTTGTCAGAAAATTATGATCTTGGTGTCTACGGATTCCTTGGCTCATGCCGCATCTGCCGATATGTATTATGCCGGGATTGACCGAACCGCCTGTCCGCCATTTTGAAATCTGTGATAAATTGCTATAACTTTTGAAGTATCGGATATATCGGCGCAAAAATCGGTAGGGAGCTTCGGCATGACGTCCTGAGGAAATCAGAGAACAGCGCCACCTAGGGGTATAAACTATAACAGTTCTTATAGAACTGCTTATAACTTCTGAATTCTTTGTATGGCATGTAAGCTCTTTTCTGCTGCCCCTTGAGCTGTGTCTACTGAGTGGCGCATCTGTTAAGTCATATGCATTGAGATCATGAGTTCATGGGTTCGAATCCAACCTGAGGCAGATGTCATTTTCTTCTATTAAAGTTTTGTTCTTTCCCACCTATTCTTCTCGACCTGTCTGTAGTTCACATATGTTCTATTTTTGCCATGTTTTCTGTTGCTGCTCTGCACTGCGGTGGTTCTGCTCTGTCATTGCTACGCTTTGGGTTCTTTGCTGAGCCTTGTGTTCTTGATGCACCTTGGGTGCTCAATGCGCCCTGGGTCATTGATACGTTGTATGTTTCTTGCTGTGCTTTGGGTGCTCATTGCGCTGATTGTGCTTGGCCCCGTATCGCTGCTTGCAGCTATATTTATTATTATTCTTACTCTTGTCCAATGGGAGTCTATGGCAGCCCTATGAACCATAAGTAGTAGAATGATGAAATTTGGCACAATTGTAGTGGTGGTCCTAAATAGTCATGTGACCAATAATGGGGTCTCTAGCAGTAACTCTATAGCGCCACCAGCAGATCAAAAATTCAATGTTCGAACTGTTATAACTAATGATACATTTGAACTATGAAAATTCTACTTAGTACACGTGATTGCCCTTCTCACATTAATTGATTTTAATACCTTACAGTAAGACTCCTCCCATTACAGTAGTGGCCATTTTGAAATGTACAGTTGTTTGTTTTTTCGCTACTCCTCATTCAAATTTGGTTCAATTGTTATGAAGTTTGTCACAGATGATCTTTGTAGTGAGCTGCATAGAAATGACCGAACAGAATTTTGATATTTATCTTTATGCAAAAGTAATAAATGCGTGAACTTAACAAGGTTGATGCAATAATGGTTCTGAAGCTGTACCTCGGTCATTCTTTGATCAATTGAAATGAAATTTGGTACACTTCATGTTGACCATGAACTGGGGGTCCATATCAAATTTGGTGACAGCGCCACCTATGGGTCATGAGATATGAAAATAGGCTATTTTTGCCCATAACTTCTGAACTGTTTGTCAGAAAATTATGATCTTGATGTCTATGGATTGCTTGGCTCATGCCGCATCTGTCGATGTGTATTATGCCGGGTTTGACCAAACCGCCTGTCCGCCATTTTGAAATTTCACATGAATTGTTATATTTTTTGAACTATTGCACATATCCGTGCAAAAAGTGGTAAGGAGCTTTGACATGATGTCCTGAAGGTACCTGGGAAGTCAGAGAACAGCGCCACCTAGGGGTAATAAACTATAACAGTTCTTATGGAACTGCTTATAACTTCTGAATACTTTTTCTGATATGAATTTCTTTCTGAAATTGTATTCACTGGTTTATGCCGGTTGCAACGATACCTCATTTGTCATTTTCCAAAATTCTGTTCATGTATTATTGTAAAGCATTTGGTAGATGATTTTTCCGCTACTCCTTTTACAAATTTTGTTTATTTTTTGCCAGGTTCTGCTCGTATAATGTTTGGAGCAATCCGCACAGAAATGACTGAACAGATTTTTGATATTCTGTTCTCTTTCTTAGAAATACCACTCCAAAGTTGACAGTGCCTGTGACGTTGTCTATTTGCCATAGTAAATGAATATTACTGTATATTACATTGTATAGCATTACTATACATAATGATCTGCTTGTCTTCAATTTCACTTGAACTCATGTACATTGTATTTATGTTATTTCTACTTCTGCTGTGTCAATTCTGCATCTTTGGTGATTGACATATGTCAATCCTTGCAGATATCTAATCTTTTTCTGCTGCCTCATGAACTGTGTCAACTGAGTGGCGCATCTAGTTAAACCACATGCATTGAGATTCTGAGTTCCTGGGTTCGAATCCCACCTGAGTCATGACGTTTTGTTCTTCCTCATCAATTCTTCTCAACCTGTCTGTAGTTCACATGTGTTCTATTTTTCCATGTTTGCTGTTGTTGCTCTGCATTGTGGTGGTTCTGCTGTGTCTTTCCTGCATCTTTGGTGATTGACATATGTTAATCCTTTCAGCTCTCTAACCTCTTGTCTGCTGCCTCATGAACTGTGTCAACTGAGTGGCGCATCTAGTTAAACCACATGCATTGAGATTCTGAGTTCCTGGGTTCGAATCCCACCTGAGTCTTGACGTTTTGTTCTTCCTCATCAATTCTTCCCAACCTGTCTGTAGTTCACATGTGTTCTATTTTTCCATGTTTGCTGTTGTTGCTCTGCATTGTGGTGCTTCTGCTGTGTCTTTCCTGCATCTTTGGTGATTGACATATGTTAATCCTTTCAGCTCTCTAATCTCTTGTCTGCTGCCTCATGAACTGTGTCAACTGAGTGGCGCATCTAGTTAAACCACATGCATTGAGATTCTGACTTCCTGGGTTCGAAACCCACCTGAGTCATGATGTTTTGTTCTTCCTCATCAATTCTTCTCAACCTGTCTGTAGTTCACATGTGTTCTATTTTTCCATGTTTGCTGTTGTTGCTCTGCATTGTGGTGCTTCTGCTGTGTCTTTCCTGCATCTTTGGTGATTGACATATGTTAATCCTTTCAGCTCTCTAATACTTGTCTGCTGCCTCATGAACTGTGTCAACTGAGTGGCGCATCTAGTTAAACCACATGCATTGAGATTCTGAGTCCCTGGGTTCGAATCCCACCTGAGTCATGATGTTTTGTTCTTCCTCATCAATTCTTCTCAACCTGTCTGTAGTTCACATGTCTTCTATTTTTCCATGTTTGCTGTTGTTGCTCTGCATTGTGCTGGTTCTTGCTGTGCTTTGTGTGCTTGCTGTGCTTTGTGTGCTTGCTGTGTTTTGTGTGCTTGCTGTGCTTTGTGTGCTTGCTGTGCTTTGTGTGCTTGCTGTGCTTTGTGAGCTTGCTGTGCTTTGTGTGCCTGCTGTGATTTGTGTAATTGCTGTGCTTTGTGTTCTTGCTGTGCTTTGTGTGCTTGCTGTGCTTTGTGTGCTTGCTGTGCTTTGTGTGCTTGCTGTGCTTTGTGAGCTTGCTGTGATTTGTGTGCTTGCTCTGCTTTGTGTGCTGGTTGTGCTTTGTGAGCTTGCTGTGCTTTGTGAGCTTGCTGTGCTTTGTGTGCCTGCTGTGATTTGTGTGCTTGCTGTGCTTTGTGTGCTTGCTGTGCTTTGTGAGCTTGCTGTGTTTTGTGTGCTTGCTGTGCTTGCTTTGGGTGCTCATTATTGCGCTGAAGGTGCTTGGCCCCGAGTTGCTGCTTGCAGCTATATTTAGGGGTCAAGCACCGAAGGTGCTGAGACACCTATTGGAATTGTTAGTATTATTATTATTATTATTTTTCCCCAATGGGAGTCTATGGCAGCCCTATGAACCGTACATAGGAAAATGATGAAATTTGGCATAGTTGTAGAGGTGGTCATAAATAGTCATGTGACCAAAAATGGGGTCTTTAGCAGTAACTCTATAGCGCCACCAGTAGTCCAAAAATTCAATGTTCAAACTGTTATAATTGGTGAACCATTTGATCTATGACAATTCTACTTAGTACACGTGATTGCTCTCATCCCGCTAATTGAATTTGATACTTTACAGTAAGACTCCACCCATTACAGTAGCGGCCATTTTGAAATGTACAGTATTCCGTTTATTCGCTACTCCTCCTTCAAATTTGGTTCAATTGTTATGAAATTTGGCACAGGTGAACTTTGGAGTGAGCCGCACAGAAATGACCGAACAGAATTTTGATATTTATCTTTGTTCAAAAGTAATAAATGCGCAAACTTAACGAGGTTGACGCAAAAATGGTTCTGAAGCTGTAGCTCGGCCATTCTTTGATCAATTGAAATGAAATTTGTTACACTTCATGTGGACCATGAACTTGGGGTTCATGCCAAATTTGGTGACAGCGCCACCTATGGGTCATGAGATATGAAAATAGGCTATTTTTGCCCATAACTTCTGAACTGTTTGTCAGAAAATTATGATCTTGATGTCTATGGATTGCTTACCTCATGCCGCATCTGTCGATGTGTATTATGCCGGGTTTGAACGAACAGCCTGTCCGCCATTTTGAAATTTCAGATAATTTGTTATATTTTTTTAACTATTGGACATATCCGCGCAAAAATTAGTAAGGAGCTTCGACATGATGTCCTGAAGGTACCTGGGAACTCAGAGTACAGCGCCACCTAGGGGTTATAAACTATAACAGTTCTTATGGAACTGCTTATAACTTCTGAATACTTTGTCTGATATGAATTTCTTTGTGAAATTGTATTCACTGGTTTATGCCGATTGCAACGATACCTCGTTTGTCATTTTCCAACATTCTGTTCATGTGTTATTGTAAAGCATATGGTAGATGATTTTTTCGCTACTCTTTTTACAAATTTTGTTTATTTTATGCCAAGTACTGCTCGTATAATGTTTGGAGCGATCCGCACAGAAATGACTGAACAGATTTTTGATATTCTGTTCTCTTTCTTAGAAATACCACTCCAAAGTTGACCGTGCCTGTAACATTGTCTATTTGTCATAGTAAATTAATGTGACTGTATATTACATTGTATAGCATTACAATACAGAATGATTTTCTTGTCTTCAATCTCACTTGAGCTTTTTGATTCTCATATACATTGTATTTCTGTTAGTTCTGCTCTGCACTGTCAGTTCTGCATCTGTAATGATTGGCATATGTCAATCCTTGCAGCACCTAAGCTGTTTTTTGCTTCCCCTTGAGCTGTGTTAACTGAGTTGCGCATCTGGTTAACCACTTGCCATGAGATTCTGAGGTCATGGGTTCGAATCCCATGTGCAGTGGTTTTTTGTCTTAACTTTTTTTCTCACTTAAGTTTTGTGATTTTCATACTATACATTGTATTTCAGTTATTTGTGCTCTCTGTTGTCATTTCTGCACTTTTGGTAATTGCTGGATATCAATGTTTACAGCTCTAAATCTCTATTCTATAGCTTGGACACACCAACTCAGTGATTCAATCGTTTGCTCAGTGGCGCATGCGTTAACTGCTGTGCTTTCGGAACATGAGGTCATGGGTTCGAATCCCATGTGCGGTGGTTTTTGTCTTCACTTTTTTTCTCACTTAAGTTTTGTGATTTTCATACAATACATTGTATTTCAGTTATTTGTGCTCTCTGTTGATATTTATTTACGTTTGGTAATTGCTGGATATCAATGTTTACAGCTCTAAATCTCTATTCTATAGCTTGGACACACCAACTCAGTAGTTTAATTGTTTACTCAGTGGCGCATAAGGTTAGTGCTGTGCTTTGGGAACCTGAGTTCATGGGTTCGAATCCCAGCTCTTACTTTCACTTATTGAGATTTCCTTTTGCGTTTCCTTTAACACGTTCTTCTCGACCTGTCTGGTTTTCCACGCGTGTTATATTTTTGCCATCTTTACTGTTGTTGCTCCGCACTGCAGTGGTCCTGCTCTGCATTTGCTTTGCTTCGGGTTCGGGCTCTGTATTGCGTGCTTTCTGCGCTTTGCACATTTGCTGCGTCGTGTGGTTTTTGCTGTGCTTTGGGTGCTCATTGCACTGAAGGTGCTTGACCCCGCAATTGCTGCTTGCAGCTATATTTAGGGGTCAAGCACCGAAGGTGCTGAGACACCTATTGGAATTGTACTTTTTTCTTCTTCTTAGCCATTGGTGTCTATGGCAGCCCTATGAACCGTATGTAGGAAAATGATGAAATTTGGCACAGTTGTAGTGGAGGTCATAAATAGTCAGGTGGTCAAAAATGGGGTCTCTAGCGGTAACTCTATAGCGCCACCAGCAGTGCAAAAATTCAATGTTCAAATGGTTATAACTTCAGATCCGTTTGATCTATGAAAATTCTACTTAGTACACGTGATTGCTCTCCTCATGCTTATTGTTTTTAATACCTTACAGTAAGACTCCACCCATTACAGTAGCAGCCATTTTGAAATGTACAGTATTTAGTTTTTTCGCTACTCCTCCTTCAAATTTGGGGCAATTGTTATGAAATTTGTCACAGGTGATCTTTGTAGTGAGCCGCACAGAAATGACCGAACAGAATTTTGATATTTAACTTTTTTCAAAAGTAATAAATGCGCAAACTTAACGAGGTTGACGCAAAAATGGTTCTGAAGCTGTACCTCGGTCATTCTTTGATCAATTGAAATGAAATTTGGTACACTTAATGTGGACCATGAACTTGGGGTTCATGCCAAATTTGGTGACAGCGCCACCTATGGGTCATGAGATATGAAAATAGGCTATTTTTGCCCATAACTTCTTAACTGTTTGTCAGAAAATTATGGTCTTGATGTCTATGGATTGCTTACATCATGCCGCATCTGTCGATGTGTATTATGCCGGGTTTGACCGAACCGCCTGTCCGCCATTTTGAAATTTCACATAATTTGTTATATTTTTTGAACTATTGGACATATCCGCGCAAAAAATAGTAAGGAGCTTCGACATGATGTCCTGAAGGTACCTGGGAAGTCAGAGTACAGCGCCACCTAGGGGTTATAAACTATAACAGTTCTTATGGAACTGCTTATAACTTCTGAATACTTTGTCTGATATTAATTTCTTTGTGAAATTGTATTCACTGGTTTATGCCGATTGCAACGATACCTCATTTGTCATTTTCCAACATTCTATTCATGTGTTATTGTAAGGCATATGGTAAATGATCTTTTCGCTACTCCTTTTACAAATTTTGTTTATTTTATGCCAGGTTCTGCTGGTATGATGTTTGGAGCAATCCGCACAGGAATGACTGAACAGATTTTTCTGGCACCTAGGCAGTTTTTTGAGAAATACCTCTGTAAAGTTGATCGTGCCTGTGATGTTGTCTATTTGTCATAGTTAATTACTGTATATTACATTTTATAGCGTTGCTCTACAGAATGTTTTTCTTGTCTTCAATCTCACTTGACCTTTTTGATTCTTATATACATTGTATTTCTGTTATTTCTGCTCTGTGGTGTCATTTCTACATCTTTGGTAATTGGCATATATCAATCCTGCATCTCTGTAATCTCTTTTCTGCTGTCCCTTGAACTGTGTCAACTGAGTGGCGTGGCGAGTAAGGCAACCGCATAGAGATTCTGAGTTCTTGGGTTCGAATCCCACCTGAGTCATGATGTTTTGTTCTTCCTCATCAATTCTTCTCAACCTGTCTGTAGTTCACATGTGTTCTATTTTTCCATGTTTGCTGTTGTTGCTCTGCATTGTGGTGCTTCTGCTGTGTCTTTCCTGCATCTTTGGTGATTGACATATGTTAATCCTTTCAGCTCTCTAATCTCTTGTCTGCTGCCTCATGAACTGTGTCAACTGAGTGGCACATCTAGTTAACCAGATCCATTGAGATTCTGAGTTCCTGGGTTCGAATCCCACCTGAGTCATGACGTTTTGTTCTTCCTCATCAATTCTTCTCAACCTGTCTGTAGTTTACATGTATTCTATTTTTCCATGTCTGCTGTTGTTGCTGTGCATTGTGGTGGTTCTTGCTGTGCTTTGTGTGCTTGCTGTGCTTTGTGTGCTTGCTGTGCTTTGGGAGTTTGCTGTGCTTTGTGTGCTGGTTGTGCTTTGTGAGCTTGCTGTGCTTTGTGAGCTTGCTGTGCTTTGTGTGCCTGCTGTGATTTGTGTGCTTGCTGTGCTTTGTGTGCTTGCTGTGCATTGTGAGCTTGCTGTGCTTTGTGTGCTTGCTGTGCTTTGTGTGCATTGCGCCGAAGGTGCTTGACCCCGTGTTGCTGCTTGCAGCTATATTTAGGGGTCAAGCACCGAAGGTGCTGTGACACCTATTGGAATTGTTAGTATTATTATTATTATTATTCTGCTTCCTCTTCTTAGCCATTGGTGTCTATGGCAGCCCTATGAACCGTACATAGGAAAATGATGAAATTTGGCACAGTTGTAGAGGTGGTCCTGAAAAGTCAAGTGACCAAAAATGGGGTCTCTAGCAGTAACTCTATAGCGCCACCATCAGCTAAAATATTCAATGTTCAAATGGTTATAACTGCTGATCCGCTTGATCTATGAAAATTCTACTTAGTACACGTGATTGCTCTCCTCATGCTTGTTGTTTTTAATACCTTACAGTAAAACTCCACCCATTACAGTAGCGGCCATTTTGAAATGTACAGTATTCCGTTTTTTCGCTACTCCTCCTTCAAATGTGGTTCAATTCTTATGAGATGTGGCACAGATGATCTTTGGAGTGAGCCGCATAGAAATGACCAAACAGAATTTTGATATTGAGCTTTGTTCAAAAGTAATAAATGCGCAAACTTAACGAGGTTGACGCAAAAATGGTTCTGAAGCTGTAGCTCAGTCATTCTTTGATCAATTGAAATGAAATTTGGTACACTTCATGTGGACCATGAACTTGGGGTCCATGCCAAATTTGGTGACAGCGCCACCTATGGGTCATGAGATAATAAAATAGGCTATTTTTGCCCATAACTTCTGAACTGTTTGTCAGAAAATTATGATCTTGATGTCTATGGATTGCTTACCTCATGCCGCATCTGTCGATGTGTATTATGCCGGGTTTGAACGAACCGCCTGTCCGCCATTTTAAAATTTCACATAATTTGTTATATTTTTTGAACTATTGGACATATCCGCGCAAAAATTGGTAAGGAGCTTCGACATGATGTCCTGAAGGTACCTGGGAAGTCAGAGTACAGCGCCACCTAGGGGTTATAAACTATAACAGTTCTTATGGAACTGCTTATAACTTCTGAATACTTTGTCTGATATTATATTTTTGCCATCTTTACTGTTGTTGCTCCGCACTGCAGTGGTTCTGCTCTGCATTTGCTTTGCTTCGGGTTCGAGCTCTGTATTGCGCGCTTTCTGCACTTTGCGCATTTGCTGCGTCATGCGGTTTTTGCTGTGCTTTGGGTGCTCATTGCGCTGAAGGTGCTTGACCCCGTATCGCTGCTTGCAGCTATATTTAGGGGTCAAGCACCGAAGGTGCTGAGACACCTATTGTTTTTGTTAGTATTATTATTATTATTATTATTATTATTTTTCCCCAATGGGAGTCTATGGCAGCCCTATGAACCGTACATAGGAAAATGATGAAATTTGGCACAGTTGTAGAGATGGTCATAAATAGTCATGTGACCAAAAATGGGGTCTTTAGCAGTAACTCTATAGCGCCACCAGTAGTCCAAAAATTCAATGTTCAAACTGTTATAATTGGTGAACTATTTGATCTATGAAAATTCTACTTAGTACACGTGATTGCTCTCATCCCGCTTATTGAATTTGATACTTTACAGTAAGACTCCACCCATTACAGTAGCGGCCATTTTGAAATGTACAGTATTTCGTTTTTTCGCTACTCCTCCTTCAAATGTGGTTCAATTCTTATGAGATTTGGCACAGATGATCTTTAGAGTGAGCCGCATAGAAATGACCGAACAGAATTCTGATTTTTTTCTTTGTTCAAAAGTAATAAATGCGCAAACTTAACGAGGTTGACGCAAAAATTGTTCTGAAGCTGTAGCTCGGTCATTCTTTGATCAATTGCAATGAAATTTGGTACACTTCATGTGGACCATGAACTTGGGGTCCATGCCAAATTTGGTGACAGCGCCACCTATGGGTCATGAGATAATAAAATAGGCTATTTTTGCCCATAACTTCTGAACTGTTTGTCAGAAAATTATGATCTTGATGTCTATGGATTGCTCACTTCATGCCGCATCTGTCGATGTGAATTATGCCGTGTTTGACCAAACCGCCTGTCCGCCATTTTGAAATTTCAAATAAATTGTTATATTTTTTGAACTATTGGACATATCCGCGCAAAAAATGGTAAGGACCTTCGACATGATATCCTGAAGGTACCTGGGAAGTCAGAGTACAGCGCCACCTAGGGGTTATAAACTATAACAGTTCTTATTGAACTGCTTATAACTTCTGAATACATTGTCTGATATACATTTTCTTTGTGAAATTGTATTCACTGTTTTATGCTGATCGCAACGATACCTTGTTTGTCATTTTCCAACATTATGTTCAGGTGTTATTGTAAGGCATATGGTAAATGATTTTTTCGCTACTCCTTTTACAAATTTTGTGTATTTTATGTCAGGTTCTGCTCGTATAATGTTTGGAGCAATCCGCACAGATGTGACCGAACAGATTTTTGATATTCTGTTCTCTTTCTTAGAAATACCACTCTAAAGTTTACCGTGCCTGTGACGTTGTCTATTTGTCATAGTAATAAATTAATGTGACTGTATATTACATTGTATAGCATCACTATACATAATGGTCTGCTTGTCTTCAATTTCACTTGAACTCATGTACATTGTATTTCTGTTATTTCTACTTCTGCTGTGTCAATTCTGCATCTTTGGTGATTGACATGTTAATCCTTTCAGCTCTCTAATCTCTTGTCTGCTGCCTCATGAACTGTGTCAACTGAGTGGCGCATCTAGTTAAACCACATGCATTGAGATTCTGAGTTCCTGGGTTCGAATCCCACCTGAGTCATGACGTTTTGTTCTTCCTAATCAATTCTTCTCAACCTGTCTGTAGTTCACATGTGTTCTATTTTTCCATGTGTGCTGTTGTTGCTCTGCATTGTGGTGCTTCTGCTGTGTCTTTCCTGCATCTTTGGTGATTGACATATGTTAATCCTTTCAGCTCTCTAATCTCTTGTCTGCTGCCTCATGAACTGTGTCAACTGAGTGGCGCATCTAGTTAAACCACATGCATTGAGATTCTGAGTTCCTGGGTTCGAATCCCACCTGAGTCATGACGTTTTGTTCTTCCTCATCAATTCTTCTCAACCTGTCTGTAGTTCACATGTGTTCTATTTTTCCATGTTTGCTGTTGTTGCTCTGCATTGTGGTGCTTCTGCTGTGTCTTTCCTGCATCTTTGGTGATTGACATATGTTAATCCTTTCAGCTCTCTAATCTCTTGTCTGCTGCCTCATGAACTGTGTCAACTGAGTGGCACATCTAGTTAAACCACATGCATTGAGATTCTGAGTTCCTGGGTTCGAATCCCACCTGAATCATGACGTTTTGTTCTTCCTCATCAATTCTTCTCAACCTGTCTGTAGTTCACATGTGTTCTATTTTTCCATGTTTGCTGTTGTTGCTCTGCATTGTGGTGGTTCTTGCTGTGCTTTGTGTGCTTGCTGTGCTTTGTGTGCTTGCTGTGCTTTGTGTGCTTGCTGTGCTTTGTGTGCTTGCTGTGCTTTGTGTGCTGGTTGTGCTTTGTGAGCTTGCTGTGCTTTGTGTGCTTTGTGAGCTTGCTATGCTTTGTGTGCTTGCTGTGCTTTGTGTGGTTGCTGTGCTTTGTGAGCTTGCTGTGTTTTGTGTGCCTGCTGTGATTTGTGTGCTTGCTGTGCTTTGTGTGCTTGCTGTGCTTTGTGTGCTTGCTGTGCATTGTGAGCTTGCTGTGCTTTGTGTGCTTGCTGTGCTTTGTGTGCATTGCGCCGAAGGTGCTTGACCCCGTGTTGCTGCTTGCAGCTATATCTGGTTTATGCCGATCGCAACGATACCTCGTTTGTCATTTTCCAACATTCTTTTCATGTGTTATTTTAAAGCATATGCTAAATGATCTTTTCGCTACTCCTTTTACAAATTTTGTTTATTTTATGCCAGGTTCTGCTCGTATAATGTTTGGAGCAATCCGCACAGAAATGACCGAACAGATTTTTAATATTCTGTTCTCTTTCTTAGAAATATTGCTCCAAAGTTGACCGTGCCTGTGATGTTGTCTATTTGTCATAGTTAATTACGGTATATTACATTTCATAGCGTTTTTGTTAAGATTGTTCTTCTTGTCTTCAACCTCACTTGAGCTTGTTGATTCTTATATACATTATATTTCTGTTATATCTGCTCTGCTGTGTCATTTCTGCATCTGTGGTGATTGGCATATGTCAATGCTTTCATCTCTGTACACTCTATTCTGCTGCCTCATGAACTGTGTCAACTAAATGGCGTATCATGTTAGTAACGTGCACAGAGATTCTGAGTTCTTGGGTTCAAATCCCGCCTGGGGCAAGTTTTAATTAGTTCTATTAAAGTTTTGTTCTTTCTCACCTATTCTTCTCGACCTGTCTGTAGTTCACATATGTTCTATTTTCGTCATGTTTTCTGTTGCTGCTCTGCACTGCGGTGGTTCTGATCGGTGATTGCTACGCTTTGGGTACTTGCTGCGCCTTGTGTTCTTGATTCACCTTGGGTGTTCAATGCGCATTGGGTCATTCATCCCTTCTATGTTGCTTGCTGTGCTTTGGGTGCTCATTGCGCTGAAGGTGCTTGGCCCCGAATCGCTGCTTGCAGCTATATTTAGGGGTCAAGCACCGAAGGTGCTGAGACACCTATTGGAATTGTTATTAGTATTATTATTATTATTTTTCCCCAATGGGAGTCTATGGCAGCCCTATGAACCGTACGTAGGAAAATGATGAAATTTGGCACAGTTGTAGAGGTGGTCATAAATAGTCATGTGACCAAAAATGGGGTCTTTAGCATTAACTCTATAGCGCCACCAGTAGTCCAAAAATTCAATGTTCAAACTGTTATAATTGGTGAACCATTTGATCTATGAAAATTCTACTTAGTACACGTGATTGCTCTCCTCATGCTTGTTGTTTTTAATACCTTACAGTAAAACTCCACCCATTACAGTAGTGGCCATTTTGAAATGTACAGTATTCCGTTTATTCGCTACTCCTCCTTCAAATTTGGTTCAATTGTTATGAGATTTGGCACAGGTGAACCTTGGAGTGAGCCGCACAGAAATGACCAAACAGAATTTTGATATTTATCTTTGTTCAAAAGTTAGGGGTCAAGCACCGAAGGTGCTGAGACACCTATTGCTATTGTTAGTATTATTATTATTATTATTCTTACTCTTGTCCAATGGGAGTCTATGGCAGCCCTATGAACCATAAGTAGTAGAATGATGAAATTTGGCACAATTGTAGTGCTGGTCCTAAATAGTCATGTGACCAATAATGGGGTCTCTAGCAGTAACTCTATAGCGCCACCAGCAGATCAAAAATTCAATGTTCGAACTGTTATAACTAATGATACATTTGAACTATGAAAATTCTACTTAGTACACGTGATTGCCCTTCTCACATTAATTGATTTTAATACCTTACAGTAAGACTCCTCCCATTACAGTAGTGGCCATTTTGAAATGTACAGTTGTTTGTTTTTTCGCTACTCCTCATTCAAATTTTGTTCAATTGTTATGAAGTTTGTCACAGATGATCTTTGTAGTGAGCTGCATAGAAATGACCGAACAGAATTTTGATATTTATCTTTATGCAAAAGTAATAAATGCGTGAACTTAACGAGGTTGATGCAATAATGGTTCTGAAGCTGTACTTCGGTCATTCTTTGATCAATTGAAATGAAATTTGGTACACTTCATGTTGACCATGAATTGGGGGTCCATATCAATTTTGGTGACAGCGCCACCTATGGGTCATGAGATATGAAAATAGGCTATTTTTGCCCATAACTTCTGAACTGTTTGTCAGAAAATTATGATCTTGATGTCTATGGATTGCTTACATCATGCCGCATCTGTCGATGTGTATTATGCCGGGTTTGACCAAACCGCCTGTCCGCCATTTTGAAATTTCAGATAAATTGTTATATTTTTTGAACTATTGAACATATCCGCGCAAAAAGTGGTAAGGAGCTTTGACATGATGTCCTGAAGGTACCTGGGAAGTCAGAGTACAGCGCCACCTAGGGGTAATAAACTATAACAGTTCTTATGGAACCCTTTATAACTTTGGAATACTTTGTCTGATATCAATTTCTTTATGAAATTGTATTCACTGGTTTATGCCGGTTGCAACGATACCTCATTTGTCATTTTCCAACATTCTGTTCATGTATTATTGTAAAGCATTTGCTAGATGATTTTTCCGCTACTCCTTTTACAAATTTTGTTTATTTTATGTCAGGTTCTGCTCGTATAATGTTTGGAGCAATCCGAACAGAAATGACTGAACAGATTTTTGATATTCTGTTCTCTTTCTTAGAAATACCACTCCAAAGTTGACCGTGCCTGTGACGTTGTCTATTTGTCATAGTAAATGAATGTGACTGTATATTACATTGTATAGCATTACTATACAGAATGATGTTCTTGTCTTCAATTTCACTTGAACTCATGTACATTGTATTTGTTATTTCTACTTCTGCTGTGTCAATTCTGCATCTTTGGTGATTGACATATGTCAATCCTTGCAGATATCTAATCTTTTTCTGCTGCCCCATGAACTGTGTCAACTGAGTGGCGCATCCAGGAAAGCACATGCATTGAGATTCTGAGTTCTTGGGTTCGAATCCCACCTGAGTCGTATATTAGGTTTTTCTATTAATGTTTTGTTCTTTCTCATCAATTCTTCTCAACCTGTCTGTAGTTCACATATGTTATATTTTTCCATGTTTGCTGTTGTTGCTCTGCATTGTGGTGGTTCTGCTCTATGATTCCTGAGCCTTGCGTGTTTGATGCGCTTTATGGTGCTTGCTGTGCTTTGTGAGCTTGCTGTGCTTTGTGTGCTTGCTGTGCTTTGTGAGTTTGCTGTCTTTGTGTGCTTGCTGTGCTTTGTGAGTTTGCTGTCTTTGTGTGCTTGCTGTGCTTTGTGAGCTTGCTGTGCTTTGTGAGCATGCTGTGCTTTGTGAGCTTAATGTGCTTTGTGTGCTTGCTGTGCTTTGTGTACTTGCTGTCCTTTCTGAGCTTGCTGTGCTTTGTGTTTTTGGTGAGCTTGCTGTGCATTTTGAGCTTGCTGTGCTTTGTCAGCTTTCTGTGCTTGGTGTGCTTGCTATGCTTGGTGTGCTTGCTGTGCTTGGTAAGCCTGCTGTAGTTTGTGAGCTTGTTGTGCTTTTTGAGCTTGCTGTGCTTTGTGTGTTTGATGTGCTTTGTGTGCTTGCTGTGTTTTGTGAGCTTGCTGTGCTTTGTGAGCTTGCTGTGCTTTGTGTGCTTGCTGTGCTCTGTGAGCTTGCTGTGTTTTGTGTGCTTGCTGTGCTTTGTGAGCTTGCTGTGCTTTGTGAGCTTGCTGTGCTTTGTGTGCCTGCTGTGCTTTGTGTGCTGGCTGTGCTTTGTGTGCTTTGGTGAGCTTGCTGTGCTTTGTGTGCTTGCTGTGCTTTGTGAGCTTGCTGTGATTTGTGAGCTTGCTGTGTTTTGTGTGCTTGCTGTGCTTGCTTTGGGTGCTCATTATTGCGCTGAAGGTGCTTGGCCCCGAGTTGCTGCTTGCAGCTATATTTAGGGGTCAAGCACCGAAGGTGCTGAGACACCTATTGGAATTGTTAGTATTATTATTATTATTATTATTATCGTCCCATGGGAGTCTATGGCAGCCCTATGAACCGTACATAGGAAAATGATGAAATTTGGCACAGTTGTAGAGGTGGTCATAAATAGTCATGTGACCAAAAATGGGGTCTCTAGCAATAACTCTATAGCGCCACCAGCAGTGCAAAAAATCAATGTTCAAACTGTTATAAATAGTGAACCATTTGATCTATGAAAATTCTACTTAGTACACGTGATTGCTCTCATCCCGCTTATTGAATTTGATACTTTACAGTAAGACTCCACCCATTACAGTAACGGCCATTTTGAAATGTACAGTATTTTGTTTTTTCGCTACTCCTCCTTCAAATGTGGTTCAATTCTTATGAGATTTGGCACAGGTGATCTTTGGAGTGAGCCGCATAGAAATGACTGAACAGAATTTTGATATTCATCTTTGTTCAAAAGTAATAAATGCGCAAACTTAACGAGGTTGACGCAAAAATGGTTCTGAAGCTGTAGCTCAGTCATTCTTTGATCAATTGAAATGAAATTTGGTACACTTCATGTGGACCATGAACTTGGGGTTCATGCCAAATTTGGTGACAGCGCCACCTATGGGTAATGAGATAGGAAAATAGGCTATTTTTGCCCATAACTTCTGAACTGTTTGTCAGAAAATTATGATCTTGATGTCTATGGATTGCTTACCTCATGCCGCATCTGTCGATATGTATTATGCCGGGTTTGACCAAACCGCCTGTCCGCCATTTTGAAATTTCACATAAATTGTTATATTTTTTGAACTATTCGAGATATCCGCGCAAAAATTGGTAAGAAACTTTGACATGATGTCCTGAAGTTACCTGGGAAGTCAGAGTACAGCGCCACCTATGGGTTATAAACTATAACAATTCTTATTGATATTATACTGTTATCTCTTTTCTGCTGCCCAATGAACTGTGTCAACTGAGTGGTGCAACTAGTTAATCATATGCATTGAGATTCTGAGTTCCTGGGTTCAAATCCCACCTGAGTCATGACGTTTTGTTCTTCCTCATCAATTCTTCTCAACCTGTCTGTAGTTCACATGTGTTCTATTTTTCCATGTTTGCTGTTGTTGCTCTGCATTATGGTGGTTCTTGCTGTGCTTTGTGAGCTTGCTGTGCTTTGTGAGCTTGCTGTGCTTTGTGTGCTTGCTGTGCTTTGTGAGCTTGCTATGCTTTGTGTGCTTGCTGTGCTTTGTGTGCTTGCTGTGCTTTGTGAGCTTGCTGTGCTTTGTGTGCATGCTGTGATTTGTGTAATTGCTGTGCTTTGTGTGCTTGCTGTGCTTTGTGTGCCTGCTGTGCTTTGTGTGCTTGCTGTGCATTGTGAGCTTGCTGTGCTTTGTGTGCTTGCTGTGCTTTGTGTGCATTGCGCCGAAGGTGCTTGACCCCGTGTTGCTGCTTGCAGCTATATTGGTCATTGTTTCTGTTAGTAAATTTTTCTTCTTCCCCAATGGGAGTCTATGGCAGCCCTATGAACCGTATGTAGGAAAATGATGAAATTTGGCACAGTTGTAGAGGTGGTCCTGAAAAGTCAAGTGACCAAAAATGGGGTCTCTAGCACTAACTCTATAGCGCCACCAGCAGTGCAAAAATTCAATGTTCAAATGGTTATAACTGCTGATCCACTTGATCTATGAAAATTCTACTTAGTACACGTGATTGCTCTCCTCATGCTCATTGTTTTTAATGCCTTACAGTAAAACTCCACCCATTACAGTAGCGGCCATTTTGAAATGTACAGTATTTCGTTTTTTCGCTACTCCTCCTTCAAATTTGGTTCAATTCTTATGAGATTTGGCACATGTGATCTTTGGAGTGAGCCGCATAGAAGTGACTGAACAGAATTTTGATATTTTTCTTTATTCAAAAGTAATTAATGCCTGAACTTAACGAGATTGACGCAAAATTGGTTCTGAAGCTGTATCTCGGTCATTCTTTGATCAATCGAGATGAAAATTGGTACGCTTCATGTCGACCATGAAATGGGGGTCCATGCCAAATTTGGTGACAGCGCCACCTATGGGTCATGAGATAGGAAAAAAGGCTATTTTTGTGCATTACTTCTGAATCGTTTTTCAGAAAATTATGATCTTGGTGTCTACGGATTCCTTGGCTCATGCCGCATCTGTCGGTATGTATTATGCCGGGATTGACCGAACCGCCTGTCCGCCATTTTGAAATCTGTGATAAATTGCTATAACTTTTGAAGTATCGGATATATCGGCGCAAAAATCGGTAGGGAGCTTCGGCAGGACGTCCTGAAGAAATCAGAGAACAGCACCACCTATGGGTTATAAACTATAACAGTTCTTATAGAACTGCGTATAACTTCTGAATTCTTTGTATGGCATGTAAGCTCTTTTCTGCTGCCCCTTGAGCTGTGTCTACTGAGTGGCGCATATGTTAAGTCGTATGCATTGAGATCCTGAGTTCATGGGTTCGAATCCCGCCTGAGGCAGGTGTTAGTTTGTTCTATTAAAGTTTTGTTCTTTCCCACCTATTTGTCTCGACCTGTCTGTAGTTCACATATGTTCTATTTTTGCCATGTTTTCTGTTGCTGCTCTGCACTGCGGTGGTTCTGCTCTGTCATTGCTACGCTTTGGGTTCTTAGCGGCGCCTTGTGTTCTTGATGCACCTTGGGTGCTCAATGCGCCTTGGGTGATTGATATGTTGTATCTTTCTTGCTGTGCTTTTGGTGCTCATTGCGCTGATGGTGCTTGGCCCCGTATCGCTGCTTGCAGCTATATTTAGGGGCCAAGCACCTATGGTGCTGTGGCACCTATTGTTATTGTCAGTATTATTATTCTTCTTAATCTTAATCTTAATCTTCCCCAATGGGAGTCTATGGCAGCCCTATGAACCGTATATAGGAAAATGATGAAATTTGGCACAGTTGTAGAGGTGGTCATAAATAGTCATTTGGCCAAAAATGGGGTCTCTAGCAGTAACTCTATAGCGCCACCATCATCTCAAAATTTCAATGTTCAAATGGTTATAACTCGTGATTCATTGGATCTATGAAAATTCTACTTAGTACACATGATTGCTCTCATCCCGCTTATTGAATTTGATACTTTACAGTAAGACTCCTCCCATTACAGTATCGGCCATTTTGAAATGTACAGTATTTCGTTTTTTCGCTACTCCTCCTTCAAATTTGGTTCAATTCTTATGAGATTTGGCACATGTGATCTTTGGAGTGAGCCGCATAGAAATGACTGAACAGAATTTTGATATTTTTCTTTATTCAAAAGTAATTAATGCGTGAACTTAACGAGATTGACGCAAAATTGGTTCTGAAGCTGTATCTCGGTCATTCTTTGATCAATCGAGATGAAATTTGGTACGCTTCATGTCGACCATGAAATGGGGGTCCATGTTAAATTTGGTGACAGCGCCACCTATGGGTCATGAGATAGGAAAAAAGGCTATTTTTGTGCATAACTTCTGAATCGTTTGTCAGAAAATTATGATCTTGGTGTCTACGGATTCCTTGGCTCATGCCGCATCTGTCGATATGTATTATGCCGGGATTGACCGAACCGCCTGTCCGCCATTTTGAAATTTCTGATAAATTGCTATAACTTTTGAAGTATCGGATATATCGGCGCAAAAATCGGTAGGGAGCTTCGGCATTACGTCCTGAGGAAATCAGAGAACAGCGCCACCTAGGGGTTATAAACTATAACAGTTCTTATAGAACTGCTTATAACTTCTGAATTCTTTGTATGGCATGTAAGCTCTTTTCTGCTGCCCCTTGAGCTGTGTCTACTGAGTGGCGTATCTGTTAGGTCATATGCATTGAGATCCTGAGTTCATGGGTTCGAATCCTGCCTGAGGCAGGTGTTAATTTGTTCTATTAAAGTTTTGTTCTTTCCCACCTATTTGTCTCGACCTGTCTGTAGTTCACATATGTTCTATTTTTGCCATGTTTTCTGTTGCTGCTCTGCACTGCGGTGGTTCTGCTCTGTCATTGCTACGCTATGGGTTCTTTGCGGCGCCTTGTGTTCTTGATGCACCTTGGGTGCTCAATGCGCCCTGAGTGATTGATAAGTTGTATCTTTCTTGCTGTGCTTCGGGAGCTCATTGCGCTGATTGTGCTTGGCCCCGTATCGCTGCTTGCAGCTATATTTAGGGGTCAAGCACCGAAGGTGCTGAGACACCTATTGGAATTGTTAGTATTATTATTATTATTATTATTATCGTCCCATGGGAGTCTATGGCAGCCCTATGAACCGTATATAGGAAAATGATGAAATTTGGCACAGTTGTAGAGGTGGTCATAAATAGTCATGTGACCAAAAATGGGGTCTCTAGCAATAACTCTATAGCGCCACCAGCAGTGCAAAAAATCAATGTTCAAACTGTTATAAATAGTGAACCATTTGATCTATGAAAATTCTACTTAGTACACGTGATTGCTCTCATCCCGCTTATTGAATTTGATACTTTACAGTAAGACTCCACCCATTACAGTAACGGCCATTTTGAAATGTACAGTATTTTGTTTTTTCGCTACTCCTCCTTCAAATGTGGTTCAATTCTTATGAGATTTGGCACAGGTGATCTTTGGAGTGAGCCGCATAGAAATGACTGAACAGAATTTTGATATTCATCTTTGTTCAAAAGTAATAAATGCGCAAACTTAACGAGGTTGACGCAAAAATGGTTCTGAAGCTGTAGCTTGGTCATTCTTTGATCAATTGAAATGAAATTTGGTACACTTCATGTGGACCATGAACTTGGGGTTCATGCCAAATTTGGTGACAGCGCCACCTATGGGTAATGAGATAGGAAAATAGGCTATTTTTGCCCATAACTTCTGAACTGTTTGTCAGAAAATTATGATCTTGATGTCTATGGATTGCTCACTTCATGCCGCATCTGTCGATGTGAATTATGCCGTGTTTGACCAAACCGCCTGTCCGCCATTTTGAAATTTCAAATAAATTGCTATATTTTTTGAACTATTGGACATATCCGCGCAAAAAATGGTAAGGACCTTCGACATGATATCCTGAAGGTACATGGGAAGTCAGAGTACAGCGCCACCTAGGGGTTATAAACTATAACAGTTCTTATTGAACTGCTTATAACTTCTGAATACATTGTCTGATATACATTTTCTTTGTGAAATTGTATTCACTGTTTTATGCTGATCGCAACGATACCTTGTTTGTCATTTTCCAACATTATGTTCAGGTGTTATTGTAAGGCATATGGTAAATGATTTTTTCGCTACTCCTTTTACAAATTTTGTGTATTTTATGTCAGGTTCTGCTCGTATAATGTTTGGAGCAATCCGCACAGATGTGACCGAACAGATTTTTGATATTCTGTTCTCTTTCTTAGAAATACCACTCTAAAGTTTACCGTGCCTGTGACGTTGTCTATTTGTCATAGTAATAAATTAATGTGACTGTATATTACATTGTATAGCATCACTATACATAATGGTCTGCTTGTCTTCAATTTCACTTGAACTCATGTACATTGTATTTCTGTTATTTCTACTTCTGCTGTGTCAATTCTGCATCTTTGGTGATTGACATGTTAATCCTTTAAGCTCTCTAATCTCTTGTCTGCTGCCTCATGAACTGTGTCAACTGAGTGGCGCATCTAGTTAAACCACATGCATTGAGATTCTTAGTTCCTGGGTTCGAATCCCACCTGAGTCATGACGTTTTGTTCTTCCTCATCAATTCTTCTCAACCTGTCTGTAGTTCACATGTGTTCTATTTTTCCATGTGTGCTGTTGTTGCTCTGCATTGTGGTGCTTCTGCTGTGTCTTTCCTGCATCTTTGGTGATTGACATATGTTAATCCTTTCAGCTCTCTAATCTCTTGTCTGCTGCCTCATAAACTGTGTCAACTGAGTGGCGCATCTAGTTAAACCACATGCATTGAGATTCTGAGTTCCTGGGTTCGAATCCCACCTGAGTCATGACGTTTTGTTCTTCCTCATCAATTCTTCTCAACCTGTCTGTAGTTCACATGTGTTCTATTTTTCCATGTTTGCTGTTGTTGCTCTGCATTGTGGTGCTTCTGCTGTGTCTTTCCTACATCTTTGTTGATTGACATATGTTAATCCTTTCAGCTCTCTAATCTCTTGTCTGCTGCCTCATGAACTGTGTCAACTTAGTGGCGCATCTAGTTAAACCACTTGCATTGAGATTCTGAGTTCCTGGGTTCGAATCCCACCTGAATCATGATGTTTTGTTCTTCCTCATCAATTCTTCTCAACCTGTCTGTAGTTCACATGTGTTCTATTTTTCCATGTTTGCTGTTGTTGCTCTGCATTGTGCTGTTTCTTGCTGTGCTTTGTGTGCTTGCTGTGCTTTGTGTGCTTGCTGTGCTTTGTGTGCTTGCTGTGCTTTGTGAGCTTGCTGTGCTTTGTGTGCTGGTTGTGCTTTGTGAGCTTGCTGTGCTTTGTGTGCTTTGTGAGCTTGCTATGCTTTGTGTGCTTGCTGTGCTTTGTGTGCTTGCTGTGCTTTGTGAGCTTGCTGTGCTTTGTGTGCCTGCTGTGATTTGTGTGCTTGCTGTGCTTTGTGTGCTTGCTGTGCTTTGTGTGCTTGCTGTGCATTGTGAGCTTGCTGTGCTTTGTGTGCTTGCTGTGCTTTGTGTGCATTGCGCCGAAGGTGCTTGACCCCGTGTTGCTGCTTGCAGCTATATTGGTCATTGTTTCTGTTAGTAAATTTTTCTTCCCCAATGGAAGTCTATGGCAGCCCTATGAACCGAATGTAAGAAAATGATGAAATTTTGCACAGTTGTAATGTTGGTCATAAATATTCATGTGGCCAAAAATGGAGTCTCTAGCAGTAACTCTATAGCGCCACCATCAGCTCAAATATTCAATGTTCAAATAGTTATAACTTGTGATCCATTAGATCTATGAAAATTCTACTTAGTACACGTGATTGCTCTCATCCCGCTTATTGAATTTGATACTTTACAGTAAGACTCCTCCCATTACAGTAGCGGCAATTTTGAAATGTACAGTATTTTGTTTTTTCGCTACTCCTCCTTCAAATTTGGTTCAAATGTTATGAAATTTGGCACAGGTGATCTTTGGAGTGAGCCGCATAGAAGTGACTGAACAGAATTTTGATTTTTTTCTTAATTCAAAAGTAATTAATGTGTGACCTTAACGAGGTTGACGCAAAATTGTTTCTGAAGCTGTATCTTGGTCATTCTTTGATCAATCGAAGTTAAATTTGGTACACTTCATGTCGACCATGAAATGGGGGTCCATGCCAAATTTGGTGACAGCACCACCTATGGGTCATGAGATATGAAAAAATGCTATTTTTGCACATAACTTCTGAATCGATCGTCTGATATATATATTCTTTGTGAAATTAGTTTCACTGGTTTATGCCGATCGCAACGATACCTCGTTTATCATTTTCCAACATTCTGTTCATGTGTTATTGTAAGGCATATGGTAAATTATCTTTTCGCTACTCCTTTTACAAATTTTGTTTATTTTATGCCAGGTTCTGCTCGTATAATGTTTGGAGCAATCCGCACAGAAATGACCGAACAGATTTTTTATATTCTGTTCTCTTTCTTAGAAATATTGCTCCAAAGTTGACCGTGCTTGTGATGTTGTCTATTTGTCATAGTTAATTACTGTATATTACATTTCATAGCGTTTCTGTACAGAATGTTCTTCTTGTCTACAACCTCACTTGAGCTTGTTGATTCTTATATACATTATTCTTCAGTTATATCTGCTCTGCTGTGTCATTTCTGCATCTGTGGTGATTGGCATATGTCAATGCTTTCATCTCTGTACACTCTATTCTGCTGCCTCATGAACCGTGTTAACTGAATGGCGTATCGTGTTAGTCACATGGAAAGAGATGCTTAGTTCATGGGTTCGAAACCCGCTTGAGGCAAGTGTTAATTTGTTCTATTAAAGTTTTGTTCTTTCTCACCTATTCTTCTCAACCCTTCTGTAGTTCACATATGTTCTATTTTCGTCATATTTTCTGTTGCTGCTCTGCACTGCGGTGGTTCTGCTGTGTGATTGCTACGCTTTGGGTACTTGCTGCGCCTTGTGTTCTTGATGCACCTTGGGTGGTCAATGCGCATTGGGTTATTGATACCTTCTATGTTGCTTTTTGTGCTTTGGATGCTCCTTGCGCTAAAGGTGCTTGGCCCCGAATCGCTGCTTGCAGCTATATTTCTTCTTAATCTTCTTCCCCAATGGGAGTCTATGGCAGCCATATGAACCGTATGTAGGAAAATGATGAAATTTGGCACAGTTGTAGTGGTGGTCATAAATAGTCATTTGGCCAAAAATTGGGTCTCTAGCAGTAACTCTATAGCGCCACCATCATCTTAAAAATTCAATGTTCAAATGGTTATAACTCGTGATCCATTAGATCTATGAGAATTCTACTTAGTACACGTGATTGCTCTCATCCCGCTTATTGCATTTGATACTTTACAGTAAGACTCCTCCCATTACAGTATCGGCGATTTTGAAATGTACAGTATTTCGTTTTTTCGCTACTCCTCCTTCAAATTTGGTTCAATTCTTATGAGATTTGGCACATGTGATCTTTGGAGTGAGCCGCATAGAAATGACTGAACAGAATTTTGATATTTTTCTTTATTCAAAAGTAATTAATGCGTGAACTTAACGAGATTGACGCAAAATTGGTTCTGAAGCTGTATCTCAGTCATTCTTTGATCAATCGAGATGAAATTTGGTACGCTTCATGTCGATCATGAAATGGGGGTCCATGCCAAATCTGGTGACAGCGCCACCTATGGGTCATGAGATATGAAAAAAGGCTATTTTGGCCCATAACTACTGAATTGTTTGTCAGAAAATTATGATTGTTGTGTCTACGGATTCCTTGGCTCATGCCGCATCTGTGGATGTGCATTATGCCGGGATTGACCGGACCGCTTGTCTGCCATTTTGAAATGAGTCACAATTGCTATAACTTTTGAAGTATTGGCTATATCGGCGAAAAAATAGGTAGGGAGCTTCGGCATGATGTCCTGAAGGTACCTGGGAAGTCAGAGTACGGCGCCACCTAGGGGTTATAAACAATAACAGTTCTTATAGAACTGCCTATAACTTCTGAAAACTTTGTCTAATATTAATTTTCTTTTTGAAATTAAATTCACTGGTTTATGCCGATTGCAACGATACCTCATTTGTTATTTTCCAACATTCTATTAATGTGTTATTGTAAGGCATATGGTAAATTATCTTTTCGCTACTCCTTTTACAAATTTTGTTTATTTTATGCCAGGTTCTGCTCGTAGGTTCTTTGGAGCAATCCTCACAGAAATGACTGAACAGATTTTTCTGGCACCTAGGCATTTTTTTGAGAAATACCTCTGTAAAGTTGATCGTGCCTGTGATGTTGTCTATTTGTCATAGTTAATTACTGTATATTACATTTTATAGCGTTGCTCTACAGAATGTTTTTCTTGTCTTCAATCTCACTTGAGCTTTTTGATTCTCATATACATTATATTTCTGTTATTTATGCTCTGCAGTGTCATTTCTACATCTTTGGTAATTGGCATATGTCAATCCTTGCATCTCTGTAATTTCTTTTCTGCTGTTCCTTGAACTGTGTGAACTGAGTGGCGTGGCGGGTAAGGCACACGCAATGAGATTCTGAGTTCTTGGGTTCGAATCCCGCCTGAGGCAAGTGTTCATCGCTTCTATTACATTTTGTTCTTTCTCACCTATTCTTCTCGACCTGTCTGTAGTTCACATATGTTCAGTTTTTGCAATGTTTTCGGTTGCTTCTTGGCACTGCGGTGGTTCTGCTCTGTGGTTGCTACGCTTTGGATTCTTTGCAGCGCCTTGTGTTCTTGATGCACCTTGGGTGCTCAATGCGCCCTGGGTGATTGATACATTGTATGTTTCTTGCTGTGCTTTGGGTGCTTAATGTTCTTTGTGTGCTTGCTGTGCTTTGAGTACTTGATGTGCTTTGTGTGCTTGCTGTGCTTTGTGAGCTTGCTGTGCATTGTGACCTTGCTGTGCTTTGTGTGCTTGCTGTGCTGTGTTTGCATTGCGCTGATGGTGCTTGGCCCCCGTATCGCTGCTTGCAGCTATATTTATTATTAGGGGTCAAGCACCGAAGGTGCTGAGACACCTATTGTTTTTGTTAGTATTATTATTATTATTATTATTATTATTATTATTATTTTTCCCCAATGGGAGTCTATGGCAGCCCTATGAACCGTACATAGGAAAATGATGAAATTTGGCACAGATGTAGAGGTGGTCATAAATAGTCATGTGACCAAAAATGGGGTCTTTAGCAGTAACTCTATAGCGCCACCAGTAGTCCAAAAAATCAATGTTCAAACTGTTATAATTGGTGAACCATTTGATCTATGAAAAATCTACTTAGTACATGTGATTGCACTCATCGTGCTTATTGAATTTGATACTTTACAGTAAGACTCCACCCATTACAGTAGCGGCCATTTTGAAATGTACAGTATTTCGTTTTTTCGCTACTCCTCCTACAAATGCGGTTCAATTCTTATGAGATTTGGCACAGATGATCTTTGGAGTGAGCCGCATAGAAATGACCGAACAGAATTTTGATATTGATCTTTGTTCAAAAGTAATAAATGCGCAAACTTAACGAGGTTGACGCAAAAATGGTTCTGAAGCTGTAGCTCAGTCATTCTTTGATCAATTGAAATGAAAATTGGTACACGTCATGTGGACCATGAACTTGGGGTCCATGCCAAATTTGGTGACAGCGCCACCTATGGGTCATGAGATAGAAAAATAGGCTATTTTTGCCCATAACTTCTGAATTGTTTGTCAGAAAATGATGATCTTGATGTCTATGGATTGCTTACCTCATGCCGCATCTGTCGATGTGAATTATGCTGGGTTTGACCAAACCGCCTGTCCGCCATTTTGAAATTTCAAATAAATTGTTATATTTTTTGAACTATTGGACATATCCGCGCAAAAAATGGTAAGGAGCTTCGACATGATGTCCTGAAGGTACATGGGAAGTCAGAGTACAGCGCCACCTAGGGGTTATAAACTATAACAGTTCTTATTGAACTGCTTATAACTTCTGAATACATTGTCTGATATACATTTTCTTTGTGAAATTGTATTCACTGTTTTATGCTGATCGCAACGATACCTTGTTTGTCATTTTCCAACATTATGTTCAGGTGTTATTGTAAGGCATATGGTAAATGATTTTTTCGCTACTCCTTTTACAAATTTTGTGTATTTTATGTCAGGTTCTGCTCGTATAATGTTTGGAGCAATCGGCACAGATGTGACCGAACAGATTTTTGATATTCTGTTCTCTTTCTTAGAAATACCACTCTAAAGTTCACCGTGCCTGTGACGTTGTCTATTTGTCATAGTAATAAATTAATGTGACTGTATATTACATTGTATAGCATCACTATACATAATGATCTGCTTGTCTTCAATTTCACTTGAACTAATGTACATTGTATTTCTGTTATTTCTACTTCTGCTGTGTCAATTCTGCATCTTTGGTGATTGACATGTTAATCCTTTCAGCTCTCTAATCTCTTGTCTGCTGCCTCATGAACTGTGTAAACTGAGTGGCGCATCTAGTTAACCATTTGCATTTAGATTCTAAGTTACTGGGTTCGAATCCCACCTGAGTCATGATGTTTTGTTCTTCCTCATCAATTCTTCTCAACCTGTCTGTAGTTCACATGTGTTCTATTTTTCCATGTTTGCTGTTGTTGCTCTGCATTGTGGTGCTTCTGCTGTGTCTTTCCTGCATCTTTGGTGATTGACATATGTTAATCCTTTCAGCTCTCTAATCTCTTGTCTGCTGCTTCATGAACTGTGTCAACTGAGTGGCGCATCTAGTTAATCATATGCATTGAGATTCTGAGTTCCTGGGTTCAAATCCCACCTGAGTCATGATGTTTTGTTCTTCCTCATCAATTCTTCTCAACCTGTCTGTAGTTCACATGTGTTCTATTTTTCCATGTTTGCTGTTGTTGCTCTGCATTATGGTGGTTCTTGCTGTGCTTTGTGAGCTTGCTGTGCTTTGTGAGCTTGCTGTGCTTTGTGAGCTTGCTGTGCTTTGTGAGCTTGCTGTGCTTTGTGAGCTTGCTATGCTTTGTGAGCTTGCTGTGCTTTGTGTGCTTGCTGTGCTTTGTGAGCTTGCTGTGCTTTGTGTGCCTGCTGTGATTTGTGTAATTGCTGTGCTTTGTGTGCTTGCTGTGCTTTGTGTGCTTGCTGTGCTTTGTGAGCTTGTTGTGCTTTGTGAGCTTGCTGTGATTTGTGTAATTGCTGTGCTTTGTGTTCTTGCTGTGCTTTGTGTGCTTGCTGTGCTTTGTGTGCTTGCTGTGCTTTGTGTGCTTGCTGTGCTTTGTGAGCTTGCTGTGCTTTGTGAGCTTGCTGTGCTTTGTGAGATTGCTGTGCTTTGTGTGCCTGCTGTGATTTGTGTAATTGCTGTGCTTTGTGTGCTTGCTGTGCTTTGTGTGCTTGCTGTGCTTTGTGAGCTTGCTGTGCTTTGTGTGCTTGCTGTGCATTGTGAGCTTGCTGTGCTTTGTGTGCATTGCGCCGAAGGTGCTTGACCCCGTGTTGCTGCTTGCAGCTATATTTATTATTATTATTTTTCCCCAATGGGAGTCTATGGCAGCCCTATGAACCGTACATAGGAAAATGATGAAATTTGGCACAGATGTAGAGGTGGTCATAAATAGTCATGTGACCAAAAATGGGGTCTTTAGCAGTAACTCTATAGCGCCACCAGTAGTCCAAAAAATCAATGTTCAAACTGTTATAATTGGTGAACCATTTGATCTATGAAAATTCTACTCAGTACACGTGATTGCTCTCATCGTGCTTATTGAATTTGATACTTTACAGTAAGACTCCACCCATTACAGTAGCGGCCATTTTGAAATGTACAGTATTTTGTTTTTTCGCTACTCCTCCTTCAAATGCGGTTCAATTCTTATGAGATTTGGCACAGATGATCTTTGGAGTGAGCCGCATAGAAATGACCAAACAGAATTTTGATATTGATCTGTGTTCAAAAGTAATAAATGCGCAAACTTAACGAGGTTGACGCAAAAATGGTTCTGAAGCTGTAGCTCAGTCATCCTTTGATCAATTGAAATGAAATGTGGTACACTTCATGTGGACCATGAACTTGGGGTTCATGCCAAATCTGGTGACAGCGCCACCTATGGGTCATGAGATATGAAAATAGGCTATTTTTGCCCATAACTTCTGAACTGTTTGTCAGAAAATTATGATCTTGATGTCTATGGATTGCTTACCTCATGCCGCATCTGTCGATGTGAATTATGCCGGGTTTGACCAAACCGCCTGTCCGCCATTTTGAAATTTCAAATAAATTGTTATATTTTTTGAACTATTGGACATATCCGCGCAAAAAATGGTAAGGAGCTTCGACATGATGTCCTGAAGGTACATGGGAAGTCAGAGTACAGCGCCACCTAGGGGTTATAAACTATAACAGTTCTTATTGAACTGCTTATAACTTCTGAATACATTGTCTGATATACATTTTCTTTGTGAAATTGTATTCACTGTTTTATGCCGATCGCAACGATACCTTGTTTGTCATTTTCCAACATTATGTTCAGGTGTTATTGTAAGGCATATGGTAAATGATTTTTTCGCTACTCCTTTTACAAATTTTGTGTATTTTATGTCAGGTTCTGCTCGTAAAATGTTTGGAGCAATCCGCACAGATGTGACCGAACAGATTTTTGATATTCTGTTCTCTTTCTTAGAAATACCACTCTAAAGTTTACCGTGCCTGTGACGTTGTCTATTTGTCATAGTAATAAATGAATGTGACTGTATATTACATTGTATAGCATCACTATACATAATGATCTGCTTGTCTTCAATTTCACTTGAACTAATGTACATTGTATTTCTGTTATTTCTACTTCTGCTGTGTCAATTCTGCATCTTTGGTGATTGACATGTTAATCCTTTCAGCTCTCTAATCTCTTGTCTGCTGCCTCATGAACTGTGTAAACTGAGTGGCGCATCTAGTTAACCACTTGCATTTAGATTCTAAGTTCCTGGGTTCGAATCCCACCTGAGTCATGATGTTTTGTTCTTCCTCATCAATTCTTCTCAACCTGTCTGTAGTTCACATGTGTTCTATTTTTCCATGTTTGCTGTTGTTGCTCTGCATTGTGGTGCTTCTGCTGTGTCTTTCCTGCATCTTTGGTGATTGACATATGTTAATCCTTTCAGCTCTCTAATCTCTTGTCTGCTGCTTCATGAACTGTGTCGACTGAGTGGCGCATCTAGTTAATCATATGCATTGAGATTCTGAGTTCCTGGGTTCAAATCCCACCTGAGTCATGACGTTTTGTTCTTCCTCATAATTCTTCTCAACCTGTCTGTAGTTCACATGTGTTCTATTTTTCCATGTTTGCTGTTGTTGCTCTGCATTATGGTGGTTCTTGCTGTGCTTTGTGAGCTTGCTGTGCTTTGTGTGCTTGCTGTGCTTTGTGAGCTTGCTATGCTTTGTGTGCTTGCTGTGCTTTGTGAGCTTGCTGTGCTTTGTGTGCCTGCTGTGATTTGTGTAATTGCTGTGCTTGCTGTGCTTTGTGTGCTTGCTGTGCTTTGTGTGCTTGCTGTGCTTTGTGAGCTTGCTGTGCTTTGTGTGCCGGCTGTGATTTGTGTAATTGCTGTGCTTTGTGTTCTTGCTATGCTTTGTGTGCTTGTTGTGCTTTGTGTACTTGCTGTGCTTTGTGTGCTTGCTGTGCTTTGTGAGCTTGATGTGCTTTGTGTGCCTGCTGTGATTTGTGTAATTGCTGTGCTTTGTGTGCTTGCTGTGCATTGTGAGCTTGCTGTGCTTTGTGTGCTTGCTGTGCTTTGTGTGCTTGCTGTGCTTTGTGAGCTTGCTGTGCTTTGTGTGCCTGCTGTGATTTGTGTAATTGCTGTGCTTTGTGTGCTTGCTGTGCATTGTGAGCTTGCTGTGCTTTGTGTGCTTGCTGTGCTGTGTGTGCATTGCGCCGAAGGTGCTTGACCCCGTGTTGCTGCTTGCAGCTATATTTATTATTATTATTCTTACTCTTGTCCAATGGGAGTCTATGGCAGCCCTATGAACCATAAGTAGTAGAATGATGAAATTTGGCACAATTGTAGTGGTGGTCCTAAATAGTCATGTGACCAATAATGGGGTCTCTAGCAGTAACTCTATAGCGCCACCAGCAGATCAAAAATTCAATGTTCGAACTGTTATAACTAATGATACATTTGAACTATGAAAATTCTACTTAGTACACGTGATTGCCCTTCTCACATTAATTGATTTTAATACCTTACAGTAAGACTCCTCCCATTACAGTAGTGGCCATTTTGAAATGTACAGTTGTTTGTTTTTTCGCTACTCCTCATTCAAATTTGGTTCAATTGTTATGAAGTTTGTCACAGATGATCTTTGTAGTGAGTTGCATAGAAATGACCGAACAGAATTTTGATATTTATCTTTATGCAAAAGTAATAAATGCGTGAACTTAATGAGGTTGATGCAATAATGGTTCTGAAGCTGTACCTCGGTCATTCTTTGATCAATTGAAATGAAATTTGGTACACTTCATGTTGACCATGAACTGGGGGTCCATATCCAATTTGGTGACAGCGCCACCTATGAGTCATGAGATATGAAAATAGGCTATTTTTGCCCATAACTTCTGAACTGTTTGTCAGAAAATTAAGATCTTGATGTCTATGGATTGCTTGGCTCATGCCGCATCTGTCGATGTGTATTATGCCGGGTTTGACCAAACCGCCTGTCCGCCATTTTGAAATTTCACATGAATTGTTATATTTTTTGAACTATTGCACATATCCGTGCAAAAAGTGGTAAGGAGCTTTGACATGATGCCCTGAAGGTACCTGGGAAGTCAGAGTACAGCGCCACCTAGGGGTAATAAACTATAACAGTTCTTATGGAACTGCTTATAACTTCGGAATACTTTGTCTGATATCAATTTCTTTCTGAAATTGTATTCACTGGTTTATGCCGGTTGCAACGATACCTCATTTGTCATTTTCCAACATTCTGTTCATGTATTATCGTAAAGCATTTGGTAGATGATTTTTCCGCTACTCCTTTTAAAAATTTTGTTTATTTTTTGCCAGGTTCTGCTCGTATAATGTTTGGAGCAATCCGCACAGAAATGACTGAACAGATTTTTGATATTATGTTATCTTTCTTAGAAATACCACTCCAAAGTTGACCGTGCCTGTGACGTTGTCTATTTGCCATAGTAAATTAATATGACTGTATATTACATTGTATAGCATTACTATACATAATGATCTGCTTGTCTTCAATTTCACTTGAACCCATTTACATTGTATTTATGTTATTTCTACTTCTGCTGTGTCTATTCTGCATCTATGGTGATTGACATATGTCAATCCTTGCAGATATCTAATCTTTTTCTGCTGCCCCATGAACTGTGTCAACTGAGTGGCGTATCCAGGAAAGCACATGCATTGAGATTCTGAGTTCTTGGGTTCGAATCCCACCTGTGTCATGACGTTTTGTTCTTCCTCATCAATTCTTCTCAACCTGTCTGTAGTTCACATGTGTTCTATTTTTCCATGTTTGCTGTTGTTGCTCTGCATTGTGGTGCTTCTGCTGTGTCTTTCCTGCATCTTTGGTGATTGACAAATGTTAATCCTTTCAGCTCTCTAATCTCTTGTCTGCTTCTTCATGAACTGTGTCAACTGAGTGGCGCATCTAGTTAATCATATGCATTGAGATTCTGAGTTCCTGGGTTCAAATCCCACCTGAGTCATGACGTTTTGTTCTTCCTCATCCATTCTTCTCAACCTGTCTGTAGTTCACATGTGTTGTATTTTTCCATGTTTGCTGTTGTTGCTCTGCATTATGGTGGTTCTTGCTGTGCTTTGTGTTCTTGCTGTGCTTTGTGTGCTTGCTGTGCTTTGTGTGCTTGCTGTGCTTTGTGTGCTTTGTGAGCTTGCTGTGCTTTGTGTGCCTGCTGTGATTTGTGTAATTGCTGTGCTTGCTGTGCTTTGTGTGCTTGCTGTGCTTTGTGTGCTTGCTGTGCTTTGTGTGCTTGCTGTGCTTTGTGTGCTTGCTGTGCTTTGTGAGCTTGCTATGCTTTGTGTGCTTGCTGTGCTTTGTGTGCTTTGTGAGCTTGCTGTGCTTTGTGTGCCTGCTGTGATTTGTGTAATTGCTGTGCTTGCTGTGCTTTGTGTGCTTGCTGTGCTTTGTGTGCTTGCTGTGCTTTGTGAGCTTGCTGTGCTTTGTGTGCCGGCTGTGATTTGTGTAATTGCTGTGCTTTGTGTTCTTGCTATGCTTTGTGTGCTTGTTGTGCTTTGTGTGCTTGCTGTGCTTTGTGTGCTTGCTGGGCTTTGTGAGCTTGCTGTGCTTTGTGTGCCTGCTGTGATTTGTGTAATTGCTGTGCTTTGTGTGCTTGCTGTGCATTGTAAGCTTGCTGTGCTTTGTGTGCTTGCTGTGCTGTGTGTGCATTGCGCCGAAGGTGCTTGACCCCGTGTTGCTGCTTGCAGCTATATTTAGGGGTCAAGCACCGAAGGTGCTGAGACACCTATTGTTTTTGTTAGTATTATTATTATTATTATTATTATTATTATTATTATTATTATTTTTCCCCAATGGGAGTCTATGGCAGCCCTATGAACCGTACATAGGAAAATGATGAAATTTGGCACAGATGTAGAGGTGGTCATAAATAGTCATGTGACCAAAAATGGGGTCTTTAGCAGTAACTCTATAGCGCCACCAGTAGTCCAAAAAATCAATGTTCAAACTGTTATAATTGGTGAACCATTTGATCTATGAAAATTCTACTTAGTACACGTGATTGCTCTCATCCCACTTATTGAATTTGATACTTTACAGTAAGACTCCACCCATTACAGTAGCGGGCATTTTGAAATGTACAGTATTTCGTTTTTTCGCTACTCCTCCTTCAAATGCGGTTCAATTCTTATGAGATTTGGCACAGATGATCTTTGGAGTGAGCCGCATAGAAATGACCGAACAGAATTTTGATATTGATCTTTGTTCAAAAGTAATAAATGCGCAAACTTAACGAGGTTGACGCAAAAATGGTTCTGAAGCTGTAGCTCAGTCATTCTTTGATCAATTGAAATGAAATTTGGTACACTTCATGTGGACCATGAACTTGGGGTCCATGCCAAATTTGGTGACAGCGCCACCTGTGGGTCATGAGATAGAAAAATAGGCTATTATTGCCCATAACTTCTGAATTGTTTGTCAGAAAATTATGATCTTGATGTCTATGGATTGCTTACCTCATGCCGCATCTGTCGATGTGAATTATGCCGGGTTTGACCAAACCGCCTGTCCGCCATTTTGAAATTTCAAATAAATTGTTATATTTTTTGAACTATTGGACATATCCGCGCAAAAAATGGTAAGGAGCTTCGACATGATGTCCTGAAGGTACATGGGAAGTCAGAGTACAGCGCCACCTAGGGGTTATAAACTATAACAGTTCTAATTGAACTGCTTATAACTTCTGAATACATTGTCTGATATACATTTTCTTTGTGAAATTGTATTCACTGTTTTATGCCGATCGCAACGATACCTTGTTTGTCATTTTCCAACATTATGTTCAGGTGTTATTGTAAGGCATATGGTAAATGATTTTTTCGCTACTCCTTTTACAAATTTTGTGTATTTTATGTCAGGTTCTGCTCGTATAATGTTTGGAGCAATCCGCACAGATGTGACCGAACAGATTTTTGATATTCTGTTCTCTTTCTTAGAAATACCACTCTAAAGTTCACCGTGCCTGTGACGTTGTCTATTTGTCATAGTAATAAATTAATGTGACTGTATATTACATTGTATAGCATCACTATACATAATGATCTGCTTGTCTTCAATTTCACTTGAACTAATGTACATTGTATTTCTGTTATTTCTACTTCTGCTGTGTCAATTCTGCATCTTTGGTGATTGACATGTTAATCCTTTCAGCTCTCTAATCTCTTGTCTGCTGCCTCATGAACTGTGAAAACTGAGTGGCGCATCTAGTTAACCAATTGCATTTAGATTCTAAGTTCCTGGGTTCGAATCCCACCTGAGTCATGATGTTTTGTTCTTCCTCATCAATTCTTCTCAACCTGTCTGTAGTTCACATGTGTTCTATTTTTCCATGTTTGCTGTTGTTGCTCTGCATTGTGGTGCTTCTGCTGTGTCTTTCCTGCATCTTTGGTGATTGACATATGTTAATCCTTTCAGCTCTCTAATCTCTTGTCTGCTGCTTCATGAACTGTGTCAACTGAGTGGCGCATCTAGTTAATCATATGCATCGAGATTCTGAGTTCCTGGGTTCAAATCCCACCTGAGTCATGACTTTTGTTCTTCCTCATCAATTCTTCTCAACCTGTCTGTAGTTCACATGTGTTCTATTTTACCATGTTTGCTGTTGTTGCTCTGCATTATGGTGGTTCTTGCTGTGCTTTGTGAGCTTGCTGTGCTTTGTGTGCTTGCTGTGCTTTGTGAGCTTGCTGTGCTTTGTGTGCTTGCTGTGCTTTGTGGGCTTGCTGTGCTTTGTGTGCCTGCTGTGATTTGTGTAATTGCTGTGCTTGCTGTGCTTTGTGTGCTTGCTGTGCTTTGTGTGCTTGCTGTGCTTTGTGAGCTTGCTGTGCTTTGTGTGCCGGCTGTGATTTGTGTAATTGCTGTGCTTTGTGTTCTTGCTATGCTTTGTGTGCTTGTTGTGCTTTGTGTGCTTGCTGTGCTTTGTGTGCTTGCTGTGCTTTGTGAGCTTGCTGTGCTTTGTGAGCTTGCTGTGCTTTGTGTGCCTGCTGTGATTTGTGTAATTGCTGTGCTTTGTGTGCTTGCTGTGCATTGTGAGCTTGCTGTGCTTTGTGTGCTTGCTGTGCTTTGTGTGCTTGCTGTGCTTTGTGAGCTTGCTGTGCTTTGTGTGCCTGCTGTGATTTGTGTAATTGCTGTGCTTTGTGTGCTTGCTGTGCATTGTGAGCTTGCTGTGCTTTGTGTGCTTGCTGTGCTGTGTGTGCATTGCGCCGAAGGTGCTTGACCCCGTGTTGCTGCTTGCAGCTATATTTAGGGGTCAAGCACCGAAGGTGCTGTGACACCTATTGGAATTGTTAGTATTATTATTATTATTATTCTGCTTCCTCTTCTTAGCCATAGGCGTCTATGGCAGCCCTATGAACCGTACATAGGAAAATGATGAAATTTGGCACAGTTGTAGTGGTGGTCTTAAAAAGTCATGTGACCAAAAATGGGGTCTCTAGTACTAACTCTATAGCGCCACCAGCAGTGCAAAAATTCAATGTTCAAATGGTTATAACTGCTGATCCGCTTGATCTATGAAAATTCTACTTAGTACACGTGATTGCTCTCCTCATGCTTGTTGTTTTTAATACCTTACAGTAAAACTCCACCCATTACAGTAGCGGCCATTTTGAAATGTACAGTATTCCGTTTATTTGCTACTACTCCTTCAAATTTGGTTTAATTGTTATGAAATTTGGCACAGGTGAACTTTGGAGTGAGCCGCACAGAAATGACCGAACAGAATTTTGATATTTATCTTTGATCAAAAGTAATAAATGCACAAACTTAACGAGGTTGACGCAAAAATTGTTCTGAAGCTGTAGCTCAGTCATTCTTTGATCAATTGAAATGAAATTTGGTACACTTCATGTGGACCATGAACTTGGGGTCCATGCCAAATTTGGTGACAGCGCCACCTATGGGTCATGAGATAATAAAATAGGCTTTTTTTGCTCATAACTTCTGAACTGTTTGTCAGAAAATTATGATCTTGATGTCTATGGATTGCTTACCTCATGCCGCATCTGTCGATGTGTATTATGACGGGATTGACCGAACTGCCTGTCAGCCATTTTGAAATTTCACATAATTTGTTATATTTTTTTAACTATTGGACATATCCGCGCAAAAAATAGAAAGGAGCTTCGACATGATGTCCTGAAGGTACCTGGGAAGTCAGAGTACAGCGCCACCTAGGGGTTAAAAACTATAACAGTTCTTATGGAACTGCTTATAACTTCTGAATACTTTGTCTGATATTATATTTTTGCCATCTTTACTGTTGTTGCTCCGCACTGCAGTGGTTCTACTCTGCATTTGCTTTGCTTCGGGTTCGGGCTCTGTATTGCGCGCTTTCTGCGCTTTGCGCATTTGCTGCGTCGTGCGGTTTTTGCTGTGCTTTGGGTGCTCATTGCGCTGAAGGTGCTTGACCCCGTATCGCTGCTTGCAGCTATATTTAGGGGTCAAGCACCGAAGGTGCTGAGACACCTATTGTTTTTGTTAGTATTATTATTATTATTATTATTATTTTTCCCCAATGGGAGTCTATGGCAGCCCTATGAACCGTACATAGGAAAATGATGAAATTCGGCACAGTTGTAGAGATGGTCATAAATAGTCATGTGACCAAAAATGGGGTCTTTAGCAGTAACTCTATAGCGCCACCAGTAGTCCAAAAATTCAATATTCAAACTGTTATAATTGGTGAACTATTTGATCTATGAAAATTCTACTTAGTACACGTGATTTCTCTCATCCCGCTTATTGAATGTGATACTTTACAGTAAGACTCCACCCATTACAGTAGCGGCCATTTTGAAATGTACAGTATTTCGTTTTTTCGCTACTCCTCCTTCAAATGTGGTTCAATTCTTATGAGATTTGGCACAGATGATCTTTGGAGTGAGCCGCATAGAAATGACCGAACAGAATTTTGATTTTTATCTTTGTTCAAAAGTAATAAATGCGCAAACTTAACGAGGTTGACGCAAAAATGGTTCTGAAGCTGTAGCTCAGTCATTCTTTGATCAATTGCAATGAAATTTGGTACACTTCATGTGGACCATGAACTTGGGGTCCATGCCAAATTTGGTGACAGCGCCACCTATGGGTCATGAGATAATAAAATAGGCTATTTTTGCCCATAACTTCTGAACTGTTTGTCAGAAAATTATGATCTTGATGTCTATGGATTGCTCACTTCATGCCGCATCTGTCGATGTGATATATGCCGTGTTTGACCAAACCGCCTGTCCACCATTTTGAAATTTCAAATAAATTGTTATATTTTTTGAACTATTGGACATATCCGCGCAAAAAATGGTAAGGACCTTCGACATGATATCCTGAAGGTACCTGGGAAGTCAGAGTACAGCGCCACCTAGGGGTTATAAACTATAACAGTTCTTATTGAACTGCTTATAACTTCTGAATACATTGTCTGATATACATTTTCTTTGTGAAATTGTATTCACTGTTTTATGCTGATCGCAACGATACCTTGTTTGTCATTTTCCAACATTATGTTCAGGTGTTATTGTAAGGCATATGGTAAATGATTTTTTCGCTACTCCTTTTACAAATTTTGTGTATTTTATGTCAGGTTCTGCTTGTATAATGTTTGGAGCAATCCGCACAGATGTGACCGAACAGATTTTTGATATTCTGTTTTCTTTCTTAGAAATACCACTCTAAAGTTTACCGTGCCTGTGACGTTGTCTATTTGTCATAGTAAATTAATGTGACTGTATATTACATTGTATAGAACTACTATACTGAATTACCTTTTTGTCTTCAATCTCACTTGAGCTTTTTAATTGTCATATAAATAGAATGTCTGTTATTTCTGCTCTGCTGTGTCATTTCTGCATCTTTGGTGATTGCCATATGTCAATGATTGCAGCTCTAAAAAGTCTTGTAAACTTCTGTGACAACTGAGTGGCGCATCTGGTAGAGCACATGGATTGAGATTCTGAAATCATGGGTTCGAATCCCTCCCGACTTATGACGTTTTGGTCTTCCTCACCAATTCTTCTCAACCTGTCTGTAGTTCACATGTGTTCTATTTTTCCATGTTTGCTGTTGTTGCTCTGCATTGTGGTGGTTCTTACTGTGCTTTGTGTGCTTGCTGTGCTTTGTGTGCTTGCTGTGCTTTGTGAGCTTACTGTGCTTTGTGAGCTTGCTATGCTTTGTGTGCCTGCTGTGATTTGTGTGCTTGCTGTGCTTTGCGTGCTTGCTGTGCTTTGTGTGCTTGTTGTGCTTTGTGTACTTGCTGTGCATTCTGAGCTTGCTGTGCTTTGTGTGCTTGCTGTGCTTTGTGAGCTTGCTGTGCTTTGTGAGCTTGCTGTGATTTGTGTGCCTGCTGTGATTTGTGTGCTTGCTGTGCTTTGTGTGCTTGCTGTGCATTGTGAGCTTGCTGTGCTTTGTGAGCTTGCTGTGCTTTGTGAGCTTGCTGTGCTTTGTGTGCCTGCTGTGATTTGTGTGCCTGCTGTGATTTGTGTGCTTGCTGTGCTTTGTGTGCTTGCTGTGCTTTGTGAGCTTGCTGTGCTTTGTGTGCCTGCTGTGATTTGTGTAATTGCTGTGCTTTGTGTTCTTGTGCTTTGTGTGCTTGCTGTGCTTTGTGTGCTTGCTGTGCTTTGTGTAGTTGCTGTGCTTTGTGAGCTTGCTGTGCTTTGTGAGCTTGCTGTGCTTTGTGTGCTTACTGTGCTTTGTGAGCTTGCTATGCTTTGTGTGCTTGCTGTGCTTTTTGTGCTTGCTGTGCTTTGTGAGCTTGCTGTGCTTTGTGTGCCTGCTGTGATTTGTGTAATTGCTGTGCTTTGTGTGCTTGCTGTGCATTGTGAGCTTGCTGTGCTTTGTGTGCTTGCTGTGCTTTGTGTGCTTGCTGTGCTTTGTGAGCTTGCTGTGCTTTGTGTGCCTGCTGTGATTTGTGTAATTGCTGTGCTTTGTGTGCTTGCTGTGCATTGTGAGCTTGCTGTGCTTTGTGTGCTTGCTGTGCTGTGTGTGCATTGCGCCGAAGGTGCTTGACCCCGTGTTGCTGCTTGCAGCTATATTGGTCATTGTTTCTGTTAGTACATTTTTCTTCTTCCCCAATGGGAGTCTATGGCAGCCCTATGAACCGTACATAGGAAAATGATGAAATTTGGCACAGTTGTAGTGGTGGTCATAAATAGTCATGTGCCCAAAAATGGGGCCTCTAGCACTAACTCTATAGCGCCACCAGCAGTGCAAAAATTCAATGTTCAAATGGTTATAACTGCTGATCCGCTTGATCTATAAAAATTCTACTTAGTACACGTGATTGCTCTCCTCATGCTTGTTGTTTTTAATGCCTTACAGTAAAACTCCACCCATTACAGTAGTGGCCATTTTGAAATGTACAGTATTTCGTTTTTTCGCTACTCCTCCTTCAAATTTGGTTCAATTGTTATGAAATTTGACACAGGTGATCTTTGGAGTGAGCCGCACAGAAATGACCGAACAGAATTTTGATATTTATCTTTGTTCAAAAGTAATAAAGGCACAAACTTAACGAGGTTGACACAAAAATGGTTCTGAAGCTGTAGCTCGGTCAATCTTTGATCAATTGAAATGAAATTTGGTACGCTTCATATGGACCATGAACTGGTGGTCCATGCAAAATGTGATGACAGCGCCACCTATGGGTCATGAGATATGAAAGTAGGCTATTTTTGCCCATAACTTCTGCACTGTTTGTCTGATATATATATTCTTTGTGGAATTAGTTTCACTGGTTTATGCCGATCGCAACGATACCTCGTTTGTCATTTTCCAACATTCTTTTCATGTGTTATTGTAAGGCATATGGTAAATGATCTTTTCGCTACTCCTTTTACAAATTTTGTTTATTTTATGCCAGGTTCTGCTCGTATAATGTTTGGAGCAATCCGCACAGAAATGACCGAACAGATTTTTTATATTCTGTTCTCTTTCTTAGAAATATTGCTCCAAAGTTGACCGTGCCTGTGATGTTGTCTATTTGTCATAGTTAATTAGGGTATATTACATTTCATAGCGTTTCTGTACAGAATGTTCTTCTTGTCATCAACCTCACTTGAGCTTGTTGATTCTTATATACATTATATTTCTGTTATATCTGCTCTGCTGTGTCATTTCTGCTTCTGTGGTGATTGGCATTTGTCAATGCTTTCATCTCTGTACACTCTATTCTGCTGCCTCATGAACTGTGTCAACTAAATGGCATATCGTGTTAGTCACATGCAAAGAGATTCTGAGTTCTTGGGTTCAAATCCCGCCTGGGGCAAGTTTTAATTTGTTCTATTAAAGTTTTGTTCTTTCTCACCTATTCTTCTCGACCTGTCTGTAGTTCACATATGTTCTATTTTTATTAGGGGTCAAGCCCAGAATGGGCGAAGACCCCTATTGTATCCGTTAGTTTTCTTCTTTTTCTTTTTCTTTTTCTTATATATTATTCTTCTTCCTGTTCCATTGCGGTCTATGGCAGCCCATAGAACCGTACGTAGGAAAGTTATGAAATTTGGCACACTGACAGAGGACAGTCCAAATAATATCCATAGCAATTTTGGAGTCTCTATCTCAAACCCGCTAGCGCCACCAACAGTCCAAAGTTGCACTTACGTTTTTGCTTATAACTTCTGATCCGTAAGTCCTAGAAACGAAATTCTTGTTTCCTCTGATTCCTTGGCTCAAGACGATTCGATTAGACTCTATGACGTCATTTTCCGTCATGGAAATTTTTCCGCCATTTTGAATTAATCGTAAAACCTACTTTTGCGAACTCGTCCTAGAGTTTTTACCCGATTGCCACGAAAATAGGTATGCAGCATCTAGAGACACTCACGGCAAAAAGTTATTAAAAGAATTTCGATAAACCAATCCGTTGTCGTATAGCGTGTCAACGAATTTTACATAGAGCGCAAAAAAACAGATTTTAGGCTGTATCTTCGCCAAACTTAGGTCTATTGACACGACACTTGGTACTTGAGATGCCAGTCAGGAACTGAGGGTGCATGCACAGGTTCGTCGCAGCGCCACCTAGTGGTCAGACTTATGCTTTACACGCCTATAACTTTGGCTCCGATTGACATATTTTCACGGTACTTGTTTCTTTGCAGTTCTGAATAGTTGCCGAGTCCAACGATACCAAACATGCCAGAATTCGCCTTACGGTTAACCCTGCGCAGCAAAATAGCGCTTAAAAAACACGCGTGAATATCTCCTCGAACGTTTTTCCGATCGACTCGAAAATACCATAGGAAGAAACTAACCTTACCTTCTGAACAAAAAGTTCTATTGGCATTATATCAAAATTTTCATCAGAAATGGCCGAAAATTGCAAAAAACTAAAAATGACCTTTAAATTTGGTGTTTTTTACACATAAATGGTTATAACTCTGCAACAAAATGAGATTTTTACACCAGATTTGATACACTGATGTATGAGCACATTCTGAGGCCACATACAAAAAATTGTATGCTTGCACCACTAGATGGCCTTATAATTGAACAAAACCTTTGATATCAAACCAGCTCTATGGCAATACAACTGTTTCTTCACTAAATTTATGTTTATAGTCATAAAACTAGCTAGATGTAACACAATCATGACCTGATGCTGCATGCACAATTTTGTCATTGCGCCACCTACTGGTTTTGAGATAGAATATGGCATTTTTTGCCTAAAACTACTGCAACAACACATCTAAAACCATGAGTCATCATGGATTATTCCTTTCATGGCTTTGACTATAATCACTGTTGGTTGCCAATTCACTCCCTAGCAACCATTGAGAATACCTTATCAACCGTGTTTGCAAAAGCTATATCTCTGCATCAGAACAAGATAGAGACACGGGGATGGTCTCTTTTGACTCATTAACACCACTGTAACATCTTGTGAGCTGAGTATTTCCACTGCAAGCACCACTCACATGTCCTTCAGTGTTCTAGTTGTCAATGATATTCGAGAAGAGAGGGAGTGATTTCACTGAATGAGAACGCTTTTTTGCTGGAATTATTTTATATTATGTTGTCTGAAATCAAGAGATTTTCCTAGGTTCTTTAAACTGCTCATCCGAACTCAACTTTACTTTCTTCTGTGCCCTTTTTGGCTTGACCCCGGTAATTGCTGCTTGCAGCTATATTTATTATTATTATTTTTCCCCAATGGGAGTCTATGGCAGCCCTATGAACCGTACATAGGAAAATGATGAAATTTGGCACAGTTGTAGAGGTGGTCATAAATAGTCATGTGACCAAAAATGGGGTCTTTAGCAGTAATCCTATAGCGCCACCAGTAGTCCAAAAAATCAATGTTCAAACTGTTATAATTGGTGAACCATTTGATCTATGAAAATTCTACTTAGTACACGTGATTGCTCTCATCGTGCTTATTGAATTTGATACTTTACAGTAAGACTCCACCCATTACAATAGTGGCCATTTTGAAATGTACAGTATTTTGTTTTTTCGCTACTCCTCCTTCAAATGCGGTTCAATTCTTATGAGATTTGGCACAGATGATCTTTGGAGTGAGCCGCATAGAAATGACCGAACAGAATTTTGATATTTATCTTTGTTCAAAAGTAATAAATGCGCAAACTTAACGAGGTTGACGCAAAAATGGTTCTGAAGCTGTAGCTCAGTCATTCTTTGATCAATTGAAATGAAATTTGGTACACTTCATGTGGACCATGAACTTGGGGTCCATGCCAAATTTGGTGACAGCGCCACCTATGGGTCATGAGATAGAAAAATAGGCTATTATTGCCCATAACTTCTGAACTGTTTGTCAGAAAATTATGATCTTGATGTCTATGGATTGCTTACCTCATGCCGCATCTGTCGATGTGAATTATGCCGGGTTTGACCAAACCGCCTGTCCGCCATTTTGAAATTTCAAATAAATTGTTATATTTTTAGAACTATTGGACATATCCGCGCAAAAAATGGTAAGAAGCTTCGACATGATGTCCTGAAGGTACATGGGAAGTCAGAGTACAGCGCCACCTAGGGGTTATAAACTATAACAGTTCTTATTGAACTGCTTATAACTTCTGAATACATTGTCTGATATACATTTTCTTTTTGAAATTGTAATCACTGTTTTATGCCGATCGCAACGATACCTTGGTTGTCATTTTAAAACATTATGTTCAGGTGCTATTGTAAGGCATATGGTAAATGATTTTTTCTCTACTCCTTTTACAAATTTTGTGTATTTTATGTCAGGTTCTGCTCGTATTATGTTTGGAGCTATCCGCACAGATGTGACCGAACAGATTTTTGATATTCTGTTCTCTTTCTTAGAAATACCACTCTAAAGTTTACCGTGCCTGTGACGTTGTCTATTTGTCATAGTAATAACTTAATGTGACTGTATATTACATTGTATAGCATCACTATACATAATGATCTGCTTGTCTTCAATTTCACTTGAACTAATGTACATTGTATTTCTGTTATTTCTACTTCTGCTGTGTCAATTCTGCATCTTTGGTGATTGACATGTTAATCCTTTCAGCTCTCTAATCTCTTGTCTGCTGCCTCATGAACTGTGTCAACTGAGTGGCGCATCTAGTTAACCAATTGCATTTAGATTCTAAGTTCCTGGGTTCGAATCCCACCTGAGTCATGATGTTTTATTCTTCCTCATCAATTCTTCTCAACCTGTCTGTAGTTCACATGTGTTCTATTTTTCCATGTTTGCTGTTGTTGCTCTGCATTTTGGTGGTTCTTGCTGTGCTTTGTGTGCTTGCTGTGCTTTATGTGCTTACTGTGCTTTGGGAGTTTGCTGTGCTTTGTGTGCTGGTTGTGCTTTGTGAGCTTGCTGTGCTTTGTGAGCTTGCTGTGCTTTGTGTGCTTGCTGTGCTTTGTGAGCTTGTTATGCTTTGTGTGCTTGCTGTGCTTTGTGTGCTTGCTGTGCTTTGTGAGCTTGCTGTGCTTTGTGTGTCTGCTGTGATTTGTGTGCTTGCTGTGCTTTGTGTGCTTGTTGTGCTTTGTGTGATTGCTGTGCTTGCTGTGCATTGTGAGCTTGCTGTGCTTTGTGTGCTTGCTGTGCTTTGTGTGCTTGCTGTGCATTGTGAGGTTGCTGTGCTTTGTGTGCTTGCTGTGCTTTGTGAGCTTGCTATGCTTTGTGTGCCTGCTGTGATTTGTGTAATTGCTGTGCTTGCTGTGCTTTGTGTGCTTGCTGTGCTTTGTGTGCTTGCTGTGCTGTGTGTGCTTGCTGTGCATTGTGAGCTTGCTGTGCTTTGTGTGCTTGCTGTGCTTTGTGTGCATTGCGCCGAAGGTGCTTGACCCCGTGTTGCTGCTTGCAGCTATATTGGTCATTGTTTCTGTCAGTAATTTTTTTTTCTTCCCCAATGGGAGTCTATGGCAGCCCTATGAAGCGAATGTAAGAAAATGATGAAATTTGGCACAGTTGTAATGTTGGTCACAAATATTCATGTGGCCAAAAATGGGGTCTCTAGCAGTAACTCTATAGCGCCACCATCATCTCAAAAATTCAATGTTCAAATGGTTATAACTCGTGATCCATTAGATCTATGAAAATTCTACTTAGTACACCTGATTGCTCTCATCCCACATATTGGATTTGATACATTACAGTAAGACTCCTCCCATTACAGTAGCGGCAATTTTGAAATGTACAGTATTTCGTTTGTTCGCTACTCCTCCTTCAAATTTGGTTCAAATGTTATGAAATTTGGCACAGGTGATCTTTCGAGTGAGCCGCATAGAAATGACCGAACAGAATTTTGATATTTTTCTTTATTCAAAAGTAATTAATGTGTGAACTTAACAAGGTTGACGCAAAATTGTTTCTGAAGCTGTATCTCGGTCATTCTTTGATCAATCGAAATGAAATTTGGTACACTTCATGTCGACCATGAACTGGGGGTCCATGCCAAATTTGGTGACAGCCCCACCTATGGGTCATGAGATATGAAAAAAGGCTATTTTTGCACATAACTTCTGAATCATTCGTCTGATATATATATTCTTTGTGGAATTAGTTTCACTGGTTTATGCCGATCGCAACGATACCTCGTTTGTCATTTTCCAACATTCTTTTCATGGGTTATTTTAAAGCATATGGTAAATGATCTTTTCGCTACTCCTTTTACAAATTTTGCTTATTTTATGCCAGGTTCTGCTCGTATAATGTTTGGAGCAATCCGCACAGAAATGACCGAACAGATTTTTAATATTCTGTTCTCTTTCTTAGAAATATTGCTCCAAAGTTGACCGTGCCTGTGATGTTGTCTATTTGTCATAGTTAATTACGGTATATTACATTTCATAGCGTTTTTGTTAAGATTGTTCTTCTTGTCTTCAACCTCACTTGAGCTTGTTGATTCTTATATACATTATATTTCTGTTATATCTGCTCTGCTGTGTCATTTCTGCATCTGTGGTGATTGGCATATGTCAATGCTTTCATCTCTGTACACTCTATTCTGCTGCATCATGAACTGTGTCAACTAAATGGTGTATCATGTTAGTCACATGCACAGAGATTTTGAGTTCTTGGGTTCAAATCCCGCCTGGGGCAAGTTTTAATTTGTTCTATTAAAGTTTTGTTCTTTCTCACCTATTCTTCTCGACCTGTCTGTAGTTCACATATGTTCTATTTTCGTCATGTTTTCTGTTGCTGCTCTGCACTGCGGTGGTTCTGATCGGTGATTGCTACGCTTTGGGTACTTGCTGCGCCTTGTGTTCTTGATTCACCTGGGTGTTCAATGCGCATTGGGTCATTCATACCTTCTATGTTGCTTGCTGTGCTTTGGGTGATCATTGCGCTGAAGGTGCTTGGCCCCGAATCGCTGCTTGCAGCTATATTTATTATTATTATTATTATTCTTACTCTTGTCCAATGGGAGTCTATGGCAGCCCTATGAACCATAAGTAGTAGAATGATGAAATTTGGTACAATTGTAGAGGTGGTCCTAAATAGTCATGTGACCAATAATGGGGTCTCTAGCAGTAACTCTATAGCACCACCAGCAGATCAAAAATTCAATGTTCGAACTGTTATAACTAATGATACATTTCAACTATGAAAATTCTACTTAGTACACGTGATTGCCCTTCTCACATTAATTGATTTTAATACCTTACAGTAAGACTCCTCCCATTACAGTAGTGGCCATTTTGAAATGTACAGTTGTTTGTTTTTTCGCTACTCCTCATTCAAATTTAGTTCAATTGTTATGAAGTTTGTCACAGATGATCTTTGTAGTGAGCTGCATAGAAATGACCGAACAGAATTTTGATATTTATCTTAATGCAAAAGTAATAAATGCGTGAACTTAACGAGGTTGATGCAATAATGGTTCTGAAGCTGTACCTCGGTCATTCTTTGATCAATTGTAATTAAATTTGGTACACTTCATGTTGACCATGAACTGGGGGTCCATATCAAATTTGGTGACAGCGCCACCTATGGGTCATGAGATATGAAAATAGGCTATTTTTGCCCATAACTTCTGAACTGTTTGTCAGAAAATTATGATCTTGATGTCTATGGATTGCTTACATCATGCCGCATCTGTCGATGTGTATAATGGCGGGTTTGACCAAACCGCCTGTCCGCCATTTTGAAATTTCAGATAAATTGTTATATTTTTTGAACTATTGGACATATCCGCGCAAAAAGTGGTAAGGAGCTTTGACATGATGTCCTGAAGGTACCTGGGAAGTCAGAGTACAGCGCCACCTAGGGGTAATAAACTATAACAGTTCTTATGGAACCCTTTATAACTTTGGAATACTTTGTCTGATATCAATTTCTTTCTGAAATTGTATTCACTGGTTTATGCCGGTTGCAACGATACCTCATTTGTCATTTTCCAACATTCTGTTCATGTATTATTGTAAAGCATTTGGTAGATGATTTTTCCGCTACTCCTTTTACAAATTTTGTTTATTTTTTGCCAGGTTCTGCTCGTATAATGTTTGGAGCAATCTGCACAGAAATGACTGAACAGATTTTTGATATTCTGTTCTCTTTCTTAGAAATACCACTCCAAAGTTGACCGTGCCTGTGACGTTGTCTATTTGCCATAGTAAATTAATATAACTGTATATTACATTGTATAGCATTACTATACATAATGATCTGCTTGTCTTCAATTTCACTTGAACTCATGTACATTATATTTATGTTATTTCTACTTCTGCTGTGTCAATTCTGCATCTTTGGTGATTGACATATGTCAATCCTTGCAGATATCTAATCTTTTTCTGCTGCCCCATGAACTGTGTCAACTGAGTGGCGCATCCAGGAAAGCACATGCATTGAGATTCTGAGTTCTTGGGTTCAAATCCCACCTGAGTCGTATATTAGGTTTTTCTATTAATGTTTTGTTCTTTCTCATCAATTCTTCTCAACCTGTCTGTAGTTCACATATGTTATATTTTTCCATGTTTGCTGTTGTTGCTCTGCATTGTGGTGGTTCTGCTCTATGATTCCTGAGCCTTGCGTGTTTGATGCGCTTTATGGTGCTTGCTGTGCTTTGTGAGCTTGCTGTGCTTTGTGAGCTTGCTGTGCTTTGTGTGCTTGCTGTGCTTTGTGAGTTTGCTGTCTTTGTGTGCTTGCTGTGCTTTGTGAGTTTGCTGTCTTTGTGTGCTTGCTGTGCTTTGTGAGCTTGCTGTGCTTTGTGTACTTTCTGTGCTTTGTGAGCTTGCTGTGCTTTGTGTGCTTGCTGTGCTTTGTGTGCTTGCTGTGCTTTGTGTGCTTGCTGTGCTTTGTGTGCTTGCTGTGCTTTGTGAGCATGCTGTGCTTTGTGAGCTTAATGTGCTTTGTGTGCTTGCTGTGCTTTTTGAGCTTGCTATGCTTGGTGTGCTTGCTGTGCTTGGTGAGCTTGCTGTGGTTTGTGAGCTTGTTGTGCTTTTTGAGCTTGCTGTGCTTTGTGTTTGATGTGCTTTGTGTGCTTGCTGTGTTTTGTGAGCTTACTGTGCTTTGTGTGCTTGCTATGCTTTGTGAGCTTGCTATGCTTTGTGAACTTGCTGTGCTTTTTGTGCTTGCTGTGCTTTGTATGCTTACTGTGCTTTGTGAGCTTGCTGTGCTTTGTGAGCTTACTGTGCTTTGTGTGCCTGCTGTGCTTTGTGTGCTGGCTGTGCTTTGTGTGCTTGGTGAGCTTGTTGTGCTTTGTGTGCTTGCTGTGCTTTGTGAGCTTGCTGTGATTTGTGAGCTTGCTGTGTTTTGTGTGCTTGCTGTGCTTGCTTTGGGTGCTCATTATTGCGCTGAAGGTGCTTGGCCCCGAGTTGCTGCTTGCAGCTATATTTAGGGGTCAAGCACCGAAGGTGCTGAGACACCTATTGCTATTGTTAGTATTATTATTATTATTATTATTACTCTTGTCCAATGGGAGTCTATGGCAGCCCTATGAACCATAAGTAGTAGAATGATGAAATTTGGCACAATTGTAGTGGTGGTCCTAAATAGTCATGTGACCAATAATGGGGTCTCTAGCAGTAACTCTATAGCGCCACCAGCAGATCAAAAATTCAATGTTCGAACTGTTATAACTAATGATACATTTGAACTATGAAAATTCTACTTAGTACACGTGATTGCCCTTCTCACATTAATTGATTTTAATACCTTACAGTAAGACTCCTCCCATTACAGTAGTGGCCATTTTGAAATGTACAGTTGTTTGTTTTTTCGCTACTCCTCATTCAAATTTGGTTCAATTGTTATGAAGTTTGTCACAGATGATCTTTGTAGTGAGCTGCATAGAAATGACCGAACAGAATTTTGATATTTATCTTTATGCAAAAGTAATAAATGCGTGAACTTAACAAGGTTGATGCAATAATGGTTCTGAAGCTGTACCTCGGTCATTCTTTGATCAATTGAAATGAAATTTGGTACACTTCATGTTGACCATGAACTGGGGGTCCATATCAAATTTGGTGACAGCGCCACCTATGGGTCATGAGATATGAAAATAGGCTATTTTTGCCCATAACTTCTGAACTGTTTGTCAGAAAATTATGATCTTGATGTCTATGGATTGCTTGGCTCATGCCGCATCTGTCGATGTGTATTATGCCGGGTTTGACCAAACCGCCTGTCCGCCATTTTGAAATTTCACATGAATTGTTATATTTTTTGAACTATTGCACATATCCGTGCAAAAAGTGGTAAGGAGCTTTGACATGATGTCCTGAAGGTACCTGGGAAGTCAGAGAACAGCGCCACCTAGGGGTAATAAACTATAACAGTTCTTATGGAACTGCTTATAACTTCTGAATACTTTTTCTGATATGAATTTCTTTCTGAAATTGTATTCACTGGTTTATGCCGGTTGCAACGATACCTCATTTGTCATTTTCCAAAATTCTGTTCATGTATTATTGTAAAGCATTTGGTAGATGATTTTTCCGCTACTCCTTTTACAAATTTTGTTTATTTTTTGCCAGGTTCTGCTCGTATAATGTTTGGAGCAATCCGCACAGAAATGACTGAACAGATTTTTGATATTCTGTTCTCTTTCTTAGAAATACCACTCCAAAGTTGACAGTGCCTGTGACGTTGTCTATTTGCCATAGTAAATGAATATTACTGTATATTACATTGTATAGCATTACTATACATAATGATCTGCTTGTCTTCAATTTCACTTGAACTCATGTACATTGTATTTATGTTATTTCTACTTCTGCTGTGTCAATTCTGCATCTTTGGTGATTGACATATGTCAATCCTTGCAGATATCTAATCTTTTTCTGCTGCCTCATGAACTGTGTCAACTGAGTGGCGCATCTAGTTAAACCACATGCATTGAGATTCTGAGTTCCTGGGTTCGAATCCCACCTGAGTCATGACGTTTTGTTCTTCCTCATCAATTCTTCTCAACCTGTCTGTAGTTCACATGTGTTCTATTTTTCCATGTTTGCTGTTGTTGCTCTGCATTGTGGTGGTTCTGCTGTGTCTTTCCTGCATCTTTGGTGATTGACATATGTTAATCCTTTCAGCTCTCTAACCTCTTGTCTGCTGCCTCATGAACTGTGTCAACTGAGTGGCGCATCTAGTTAAACCACATGCATTGAGATTCTGAGTTCCTGGGTTCGAATCCCACCTGAGTCTTGACGTTTTGTTCTTCCTCATCAATTCTTCCCAACCTGTCTGTAGTTCACATGTGTTCTATTTTTCCATGTTTGCTGTTGTTGCTCTGCATTGTGGTGCTTCTGCTGTGTCTTTCCTGCATCTTTGGTGATTGACATATGTTAATCCTTTCAGCTCTCTAATCTCTTGTCTGCTGCCTCATGAACTGTGTCAACTGAGTGGCGCATCTAGTTAAACCACATGCATTGAGATTCTGACTTCCTGGGTTCGAAACCCACCTGAGTCATGATGTTTTGTTCTTCCTCATCAATTCTTCTCAACCTGTCTGTAGTTCACATGTGTTCTATTTTTCCATGTTTGCTGTTGTTGCTCTGCATTGTGGTGCTTCTGCTGTGTCTTTCCTGCATCTTTGGTGATTGACATATGTTAATCCTTTCAGCTCTCTAATCTCTTGTCTGCTGCCTCATGAACTGTGTCAACTGAGTGGCGCATCTAGTTAAACCACATGCATTGAGATTCTGAGTCCCTGGGTTCGAATCCCACCTGAGTCATGATGTTTTGTTCTTCCTCATCAATTCTTCTCAACCTGTCTGTAGTTCACATGTCTTCTATTTTTCCATGTTTGCTGTTGTTGCTCTGCATTGTGCTGGTTCTTGCTGTGCTTTGTGTGCTTGCTGTGCTTTGTGTGCTTGCTGTGTTTTGTGTGCTTGCTGTGCTTTGTGTGCTTGCTGTGCTTTGTGTGCTTGCTGTGCTTTGTGAGCTTGCTGTGCTTTGTGTGCCTGCTGTGATTTGTGTAATTGCTGTGCTTTGTGTTCTTGCTGTGCTTTGTGTGCTTGCTGTGCTTTGTGTGCTTGCTGTGCTTTGTGTGCTTGCTGTGCTTTGTGAGCTTGCTGTGATTTGTGTGCTTGCTCTGCTTTGTGTGCTGGTTGTGCTTTGTGAGCTTGCTGTGCTTTGTGAGCTTGCTGTGCTTTGTGTGCCTGCTGTGATTTGTGTGCTTGCTGTGCTTTGTGTGCTTGCTGTGCTTTGTGAGCTTGCTGTGTTTTGTGTGCTTGCTGTGCTTGCTTTGGGTGCTCATTATTGCGCTGAAGGTGCTTGGCCCCGAGTTGCTGCTTGCAGCTATATTGGTCATTGTTTCTGTTAGTAAATTTTTCTTCTTCCCCAATGGGAGTCTATGGCAGCCCTATGAAGCGAATGTAAGAAAATGATGAAATTTGGCACAGTTGTAATGTTGGTCACAAATATTTATGTGGCCAAAAATGGGGTCTCTAGCAGTAACTCTATAGCGCCACCATCAGCTCAAAATTTAAATGTTCAAATGGTTATAACTTGTGATCCATTAGATCTATGAAAATTCTACTTAGTACACCTGATTGCTCTCATCCCACATATTGAATTTGATACATTACAGTAAGACTCCTTCCATTACAGTAGCGGCAATTTTGAAATGTACAGTATTTCGTTTTTTCGCTACTCCTCCTTCAAATTTGGTTCAAATGTTATGAAATTTGGCACAGGTGATCTTTGGAGTGAGCCGCATAGAAATGACCGGACAGAATTTTGATATTTTTCTTTATTCAAAAGTAATTAATGTGTGAACTTAACAAGGTTGACGCAAAATTGTTTCTGAAGCTGTATCTCGGTCATTCTTTGATCAATCGAAATGACATTTGGTACACTTCATGTCAACCATGAACTGGGGGTCCATGCCAAATTTGGTCACAGCGCCACCTATGGGTCATGAGATATGAAAAAAGGCTATTTTTGCACATAACTTCTGAATCATTCGTCTGATATATATATTCTTTGTGGAATTAGTTTCACTGGTTTATGCCGATCGCAACGATACCTCGTTTGTCATTTTCCAACATTCTTTTCATGTGTTATTTTAAAGCATATGCTAAATGATCTTTTCGCTACTCCTTTTACAAATTTTGTTTATTTTATGCCAGGTTCTGCTCGTATAATGTTTGGAGCAATCCGCACAGAAATGACCAAACAGATTTTTAATATTCTGTTCTCTTTCTTAGAAATATTGCTCCAAAGTTGACCGTGCCTGTGATGTTGTCTATTTGTCATAGTTAATTACGGTATATTACATTTCATAGCGTTTTTGTTAAGATTGTTCTTCTTGTCTTCAACCTCACTTGAGCTTGTTGATTCTTATATACATTATATTTCTGTTATATCTGCTCTGCTGTGTCATTTCTGCATCTGTGGTGATTGGCATATGTCAATGCTTTCATCTCTGTACACTCTATTCTGCTGCCTCATGAACTGTGTCAACTAAATGGCGTATCATGTTAGTAACGTGCACAGAGATTCTGAGTTCTTGGGTTCAAATCCCGCCTGGGGCAAGTTTTAATTTGTTCTATTAAAGTTTTGTTCTTTCTCACCTATTCTTCTCGACCTGTCTGTAGTTCACATATGTTCTATTTTCGTCATGTTTTCTGTTGCTGCTCTGCACTGCGGTGGTTCTGATCGGTGATTGCTACGCTTTGGGTACTTGCTGCGCCTTGTGTTCTTGATTCACCTTGGGTGTTCAATGCGCATTGGGTCATTCATCCCTTCTATGTTGCTTGCTGTGCTTTGGGTGCTCATTGCGCTGAAGGTGCTTGGCCCCGAATCGCTGCTTGCAGCTATATTTAGGGGTCAAGCACCGAAGGTGCTGAGACACCTATTGGAATTGTTAGTATTATTATTATTATTTTTCCCCAATGGGAGTCTATGGCAGCCCTATGAACCGTACGTAGGAAAATGATGAAATTTGGCACAGTTGTAGAGGTGGTCATAAATAGTCATGTGACCAAAAATGGGGTCTTTAGCATTAACTCTATAGCGCCACCAGTAGTCCAAAAATTCAATGTTCAAACTGTTATAATTGGTGAACCATTTGATCTATGAAAATTCTACTTAGTACACGTGATTGCTCTCCTCATGCTTGTTGTTTTTAATACCTTACAGTAAAACTCCACCCATTACAGTAGTGGCCATTTTGAAATGTACAGTATTCCGTTTATTCGCTACTCCTCCTTCAAATTTGGTTCAATTGTTATGAAATTTGGCACAGGTGAACCTTGGAGTGAGCCGCACAGAAATGACCAAACAGAATTTTGATATTTATCTTTGTTCAAAAGTAATAAATGCGCAAACTTAACGAGGTTGACACAAAAATAGTTCTGAGGCTGTATCTCTGTCATTCTTTCATCAATTGAAATGAAATTTCGTACACGTCATGTCGACCATAAACTGGGGGTCCATGCCAAATTTGGTGACAGCGCCACCTATGGGTCATGAGATATGGAAAATGGCTTTTTTTGCGCATAACTACTGAAATGTTTGTCAGAAAATTATGATCTTGGTGTTTACGGATTCCTTGGCTCATGCCGAATCTGTCGATATGTATTATGTCGGGTTTGACCACACCACCTGTCCGCCATTTTGAAATTGGTCATAAATTGTTATATCTTTTGAACTATTGGACATATTCGTGCAAAAATAGTTAGGGAGCTTCGGCATGATGTCCTGAAGTTACCTGGGAAGTCAGAGTACAGCGCCACCTAGGGGTTATAAACTATAACAGTTCTTATAGAACTGCTTATATCTTCAGAATACTTTGACTGATATACATTTTCTTTGTGACATTTTATTCACTGGTTTTGCCGATCGCAACAATACCTTGTTTGGCATTTTCCATCATTCTGTTCATGTGTTATTTTAAAGCATATGATAAATAATTTTTTCGCTACTCCTTTTACAAATTTTGTTTATTTTATGCCAGGTTCTGCTTGTATAATGTTTGGAGCAATCCGCACAGACGTGACTGAACAGATTTTTCTGCTGAGTGTCAAATTTTTGAGAAATACCTCTGTAAAGCGGACCATGCCTGTCATGCTGTCCCTTTGTCATATTAAAAAGAATCTGACAAAATTTGCCCATGTTGTTCATTATTGTACAAAATGTTCTTCACGAATTCAGTGCCATTTAAGTTATCTGATTGCCCTACACTTTGTATTTCTGTTTATTTTTGCTTTGTTGTGTTATTTCTGCCCTTTCAGTGATTGGCATGTCAATGTTTGCAGCTTTGAAGCCTCTTTTCCAAAGCCTTTCAACCCATGATTCCTCAGTGGCGCATGCGGTTAGTGCTGTGCTTTGAGAACCTGAGTTCATGGGTTCAAGTCCCATGTGCAGTGGTTTTTTGTCTTAAATTTTTTTTCACTTAAGTTTTGTGATTTTCATACTATACATTGTATTTCAGTTATTTTTGCTCTCTGTTGTCATTTCTACACTTTTGGTAATTGCTGGATATCAATGTTTATAGCTGTAAAGCTGTTTTCTATAGCTTGGACACACCAACTCAGTGGTTTAATCATTTACTCAGTGGCGCATGCGGTTAGTGCTGTGCTTTGGGAACATGAGGTCATGGGTTTGAATCCCAGCTCTTACTTTCACTTATTGAGATTTCCTTTTGTGTTCCTTTTAACACGTTCTTCTCGACCTGTCTTTTCCACACGTGTTATATTTTTGAAATCTTTTATGTTGTTGCTCCGCACTGCAGTGGTTCTGCTCTGCATTTGCTTTGCTTCGGGTTCGGGCTCTGTATTGCGCGCTTTGCGCATTTGCTGCATTGTGTGGTTTTTGCTGTGCTTTGGGTGCTCATTGCGCTGAAGGTGCTTGACCCCGCAATTGCTGCTTGCAGCTATAATTAGGGGTCAAGCACCGAAGGTGCTGAGACACCTATTGCTATTGTTAGTATTATTATTATTATTATTCTTACTCTTGTCCAATGGGAGTCTATGGCAGCCCTATGAACCATAAGTAGTAGAATGATGAAATTTGGCACAATTGTAGTGCTGGTCCTAAATAGTCATGTGACCAATAATGGGGTCTCTAGCAGTAACTCTATAGCGCCACCAGCAGATCAAAAATTCAATGTTCGAACTGTTATAACTAATGATACATTTGAACTATGAAAATTCTACTTAGTACACGTGATTGCCCTTCTCACATTTATTGATTTTAAATCCTTACAGTAAGACTCCTCCCATTACAGTAGTGGCCATTTTGAAATGTACAGTTGTTTGTTTTTTCGCTACTCCTCATTCAAATTTTGTTCAATTGTTATGAAGTTTGTCACAGATGATCTTTGTAGTGAGCTGCATAGAAATGACCGAACAGAATTTTGATATTTATCTTTATGCAAAAGTAATAAATGCGTGAACTTAACGAGGTTGATGCAATAATGGTTCTGAAGCTGTACTTCGGTCATTCTTTGATCAATTGAAATGAAATTTGGTACACTTCATGTTGACCATGAATTGGGGGTCCATATCAATTTTGGTGACAGCGCCACCTATGGGTCATGAGATATGAAAATAGGCTATTTTTGCCCATAACTTCTGAACTGTTTGTCAGAAAATTATGATCTTGATGTCTATGGATTGCTTACATCATGCCGCATCTGTCGATGTGTATTATGCCGGGTTTGACCAAACCGCCTGTCCGCCATTTTGAAATTTCAGATAAATTGTTATATTTTTTGAACTATTGGACATATCCGCGCAAAAAGTGGTAAGGAGCTTTGACATGATGTCCTGAAGGTACCTGGGAAGTCAGAGTACAGCGCCACCTAGGGGTAATAAACTATAACAGTTCTTATGGAACCCTTTATAACTTTGGAATACTTTGTCTGATATCAATTTCTTTCTGAAATTGTATTCACTGGTTTATGCCGGTTGCAACGATACCTCATTTGTCATTTTCCAACATTCTGTTCATGTATTATTGTAAAGCATTTGCTAGATGATTTTTCCGCTACTCCTTTTACAAATTTTGTTTATTTTTTCACAGGTTCTGCTCGTATAATGTTTGGAGCAATCCGCACAGAAATGACTGAACAGATTTTTGATATTCTGTTCTCTTTCTTAGAAATACCACTCCAAAGTTGACCGTGCCTGTGACGTTGTCTATTTGTCATAGTAAATGAATGTGACTGTATATTACATTGTATAACATTACTATACAGAATGATGTTCTTGTCTTCAATTTCACTTGAACTCATGTACATTGTATTTATGTTATTTCTACTTCTGCTGTGTCAATTCTGCATCTTTGGTGATTGACATATGTCAATCCTTGCAGATATCTAATCTTTTTCTGCTGCCCCATGAACTGTGTCAACTGAGTGGCGCATCCAGGAAAGCACATGCATTGAGATTCTGAGTTCTTGGGTTTGAATCCCACCTGAGTCGTATATTAGGTTTTTCTATTAATGTTTTGTTCTTTCTCATCAATTCTTCTCAACCTGTCTGTAGTTCACATATGTTATATTTTTCCATGTTTGCTGTTGTTGCTCTGCATTGTGGTGGTTCTGCTCTATGATTCCTGAGCCTTGCGTGTTTGATGCGCTTTATGGTGCTTGCTGTGCTTTGTGAGCTTGCTGTGCTTTGTGTGCTTGCTGTGCTTTGTGAGTTTGCTGTCTTTGTGTGCTTGCTGTGCTTTGTGAGTTTGCTGTCTTTGTGTGCTTGCTGTGCTTTGTGAGCTTGCTGTGCTTTGTGAGCATGCTGTGCTTTGTGAGCTTAATGTGCTTTGTGTGCTTGCTGTGCTTTGTGTACTTGCTGTCCTTTGTGAGCTTGCTGTGCTTTGTGAGCTTGCTGTGCTTTCTGAGCTTGCTGTGCTTTCTGAGCTTGCTCTGCTTTGTGTGCTTGGTGAGCTTGCTGTGCATTTTGAGCTTGCTGTGCTTTGTCAGCTTGCTGTGCTTGGTGTGCTTGCTATGCTTGGTGTGCTTGCTGTGCTTGGTAAGCCTGCTGTGGTTTGTGAGCTTGTTGTGCTTTTTGAGCTTGCTGTGCTTTGTGTGTTTGATGTGCTTTGTGTGCTTGCTGTGTTTTGTGAGCTTACTGTGCTTTGTGTGCTTGCTATGCTTTGTGAGCTTGCTGTGCTTTGTGTGCTTGCTGTGCTTTGTGTACCTACTGTGCTTTGTGTGCTGGCTGTGCTTTGTGTGCTTTGGTGAGCTTGCTGTGCTTTGTGTGCTTGCTGTGCTTTGTGAGCTTGCTGTGATTTGTGAGCTTGCTGTGTTTTGTGAGCTTACTGTGCTTGCTTTGGGTGCTCATTATTGCGCTGAAGGTGCTTGGCCCCGAGTTGCTGCTTGCAGCTATATTTATTATTATTATTATTATTTTTCCCCAATGGGAGTCTATGGCAGCCCTATGAACCGTACATAGGAAAATGATGAAATTTGGCACAGTTGTAGAGGTGGTCATAAATAGTAATGTGACCAAAAATGGGGTCTTTAGCAGTAACTCTATAGCGCCACCAGTAGTCCAAAAAATCAATGTTTAAACTGTTATAATTGGTGAACCATTTGATCTATGAAAATTCTACTTAGTACACGTGATTGCTCTCATCGTGCTTATTGAATTTGATACTTTACAGTAAGACTCCACCCATTACAGTAGCGGCCATTTTGAAATGTACAGTATTTCGTTTTTTCGCTACTCCTCCTTCAAATGCGGTTCAATTCTTATGAGATTTGGCACAGATGATCTTTGGAGTGAGCCGCACAGAAATGAATGAACAGAATTTTGATATTGATCTTTGTTCAAAAGTAATAAATGCGCAAACTTAACGAGGTTGACACAAAAATGGTTCTGAAGCTGTAGCTCAGTCATTCTTTGATCAATTGAAATGAAATTTGGTACACTTCATGTGGACCATGAACTTGGGGTCCATGCCAAATTTGGTGACAGCGCCACCTATGGGTCATGAGATAGAAAAATAGGCTATTATTTCCCATAACTTCTGAACTGTTTGTCAGAAAATTATGATCTTGATGTCTATGGATTGCTTACCTCATGCCGCATCTGTCGATGTGAATTATGCCGGGTTTGACCAAACCGCCTGTCCGCCATTTTGAAATTTCAAATAAATTGTTATATTTTTTGAACTATTGGACATATCCGCGCAAAAACTGGTAAGGAGCTTCGACATGATGTCCTGAAGGTACATGGGAAGTCAGAGTACAGCGCCACCTAGGGGTTATAAACTATAACAGTTCTTATTGAACTGCTTATTACTTCTGAATACTTTGTCTGATGTACATATTCTTTGTGAAATTGTATTCACTGTTTTATGCCGATCTCAACGATACCTTGTTTGTCATTTTCCAACATTATAATCAGGTGTTATTGTAAGGCATATGGTAAATGATTTTTTCGCTACTCCTTTTACAAATTTTGTGTATTTTATGTCAGGTTCTGCTCGTATAATGTTTGGAGCAATCCGCACAGATGTGACCGAACAGATTTTTGATATTCTGTTCTCTTTCTTAGAAATACCACTGTAAAGTTTACCGTGCCTGTGACGTTGTCTATTTGTCATAGTAATAAATTAATGTGACTGTATATTACATTGTATAGCATCACTATACATAATGATCTGCTTGTCTTCAATTTCACTTGAACTAATGTACATTGTATTTCTGTTATTTCTACTTCTGCTGTGTCAATTCTGCATCTTTGGTGATTGACATGTTAATCCTTTCAGCTCTCTAATCTCTTGTCTGCTGCCTCATGAACTGTGTCAACTGAGTGGCGCATCTACATAACCAATTGCATTTAGATTCTAAGTTCCTGGGTTCGAATCCCACCTGAGTCATGATGTTTTGTTCTTCCTCATCAATTCTTCTCAACCTGTCTGTAGTTCACATGTGTTCTATTTTTCCATGTTTGCTGTTGTTGCTCTGCATTGTGGTGCTTCTGCTGTGTCTTTCCTGCATCTTTGATGATTGACATATGTTAATCCTTTCAGCTCTCTAATCTCTTGTCTGCTGCCTCATGAACTGTGTCAACTGAGTGGCGCATCTAGATAATCATATGCATTGAGATTCTGAGTTCCTGGGTTCAAATCCCACCTGAGTCATGACGTTTTGTTCTTCCTCATCAATTCTTCTCAACCTGTCTGTAGTTCACATGTGTTCTATTTTTTCATGTTTGCTGTTGTTGCTCTGCATTGTGGTGCTTCTGCTGTGTCTTTCCTGCATCTTTGATGATTGACATATGTTAATCCTTTCAGCTCTCTAATCTCTTGTCTGCTGCCTCATGAACTGTGTCAACTGAGTGGCGCATCTAGATAATCATATGCATTGAGATTCTGAGTTCCTGGGTTCAAATCCCACCTGAGTCATGACGTTTTGTTCTTCCTCATCAATTCTTCTCAACCTGTCTGTAGTTCACATGTGTTCTATTTTTTCATGTTTGCTGTTGTTGCTCTGCTTTATGGTGGTTCTTGCTGTGCTTTGTGAGCTTGCTGTGCTTTGTGTGCTTGGTATGCTTGCTGTGCTTTGTGTGCTTGCTGTGCTTTGTGAGCTTGCTGTGCTTTGTGTGTCTGCTGTGATTTGTGTAATTGCTGTGCTTGCTGTGCTTTGTGTGCTTGCTGTGCTTTGTGTGCTTGCTGTGCTTTGTGAGCTTGCTGTGCTTTGTGTGCCGGCTGTGATTTGTGTGATTGCTGTGCTTTGTGTTCTTGCTATGCTTTGTGTGCTTGTTGTGCTTTGTGTGCTTGCTGTGCTTTGTGTCCTTGCTGTGCTTTGTGAGCTTGCTGTGCTTTGTGTGCCTGCTGTGATTTGTGTAATTGCTGTGCTTTGTGTGCTTGCTGTGCATTGTGAGCTTGCTGTGCTTTGTGTGCTTTGTGTGCTTGCTGTGCTTTCTGAGCTTGCTGTGATTTGTGTGCCTGCTGTGATTTGTGTAATTGCTGTGCTTTGTGTGCTTGATGTGCATTGTGAGCTTGCTGTGCTTTGTGTGCTTGCTGTGCTTTGTGTGCTTGCTGTGATTTGTGTAATTGCTGTGCTTGCTGTGCATTGTGTGCTTGCTGTGCTTTGTGTGCTTGCTGTGCTTTGTGAGCTTGCTTTGCTTTGTGTGCCGGCTGTGATTTGTGTAATTGCTGTGCTTTGTGATCTTGCTATGCTTTGTGTGCTTGTTGTGCTTTGTGTGCTTGCTGTGCTTTGTGTGCTTGCTGTGCTTTGTGTGCTTGCTGTGCTTTGTGAGCTTGCTGTGCTTTGTGTGCCTGCTGTGATTTGTGTAATTGCTGTGCTTTGTGTGCTTGCTGTGCATTGTGAGCTTGCTGTGCTGTGTGTGCATTGCGCCGAAGGTGCTTGACCCCGTGTTGCTGCTTGCAGCTATATTTAGGGGTCAAGCACCGAAGGTGCTGAGACACCTATTGTTTTTGTTAGTATTATTATTATTATTAGGGGTCAAGCACCGAAGGTGCTGAGACACCTATTGGAATTGTCAGTATTATTATTATTATTTTTCCGCAATGGGAGTCTATGGCAGCCCTATGAACCGTACATAGGAAAATGATGAAATTTGGCACAGTTGTAGAGGTGGTACTGAAAAGTCAAGTGACCAAAAATGGGGTCTCTAGCACTAACTCTATAGCGCCACCAGCAGTGCAAAAATTCAATGTTCAAATGGTTATAACTGGTGATCCGCTTGATCTATGAAAATTCTACTTAGTACACGTGATTGCTCTCATACCGCTTATTGAATTTGATACTTTACAGTAAAACTCCACCCATTACAGTAGCGGCCATTTTGAAATGTACAGTATTTCGTTTTTTCGCTACTCCTCCTTCAAATGTGGTTCAATTCTTATGAGATTTGGCACAGATGATCTTTGGAGTGAGCCGCACAGAAATGACCGAACAGAATTTTGATATTTATCTTTGTTCAAAAGTAGTAAATGCGCAAAGTTAACGAGGTTGACGGAAAAATGGTTTGAAGCTGTAGCTCAGTCATTCTTTGATCAATTCAAATGAAATTTGGTACACTTCATGTGGACCATGAACTTGGGGTCCATGCCAAATTTGGTGACAGCGCCACCTATGGGTCATGAAATAATAAAATTGGCTATTTTTGCCCATAACTTCTGAACTGTTTGTCAGAAAATTATGATCTTGATGTCTATGGATTGCTTACCTCATGCCGCATCTGTCGATGTGTATTATGCCGGGTTTGACCGAACCGCCTGTCCGCCATTTTGAAATTTCACATAATTTGTTATATTTTTTTAACTATTGGACATATCCGCGCAAAAATTAGTAAGGAGCTTCGACATGATGTCCTGAAGGTACCTGGGAAGTCAGAGTACAGCGCCACCTAGGGGTTATAAACTATAACAGTTCTTATGGAACTGCTTATAACTTCTGAATACTTTGTCTGATATTAATTTCTTTGTGAAATTGTATTCACTGGTTTATGCCAATTGCAACGATACCTCGTTTGTCATTTTCCAACATTCTGTTCATGTGTTACTGTAAAGCATTTGGTACATGATTTTTTCGCTACTCCTTTTACAAATTTTGTTTATTTTATGCCAGGTGCTGCTCGTATAATGTTTGGAGCAATCCGCACAGAAATGACCGAACAGATTTTTGATATTCTGTTCTCTTTCTTAGAAATACCACTCCAAAGTTGACTGTGCCGTTGTCTATTTGTCATAGTAAATTAATGTGACTGTATGTTACATTGTATAGCATTACTATACAGAATGATCTTCTTGTCTTCAATCTCACTTGATCTTTTTGATTCTCATATACATTGTATTTCTGTTAGTTCTGCTCTGCACTGTCAGTTCTGCATCTGTGTTGATTGGCATATGTCAATCCTTGCAGCACCTAAGCTGTTTTTTGCTGCCCTTTGGGCTGTGTTAACTAAGTTGCGCATCTGGTTAACCAGATGCCATGAGATCCTGAGGTCATGGGTTCGAATCCCATGTACAGTGATATTTTGTCTTAACTTTTTTCTCACTTAAGTTTATTGATTTTCATACAATACATTGTATTTCAGTTATTTGTGCTCTCTGTTGTCATTTCTGCACTTTTGGTAATTGCTGAATATCAATGTTTACAGCTCTATATCTCTATTCTATAGCTTGGACACACCAAGTCAGTGGTTTAATTGTTTACTCAGTGGCGTATGCGGTAACTGCTGTGCCTTGGGAACCTGAGTTCATGGGTTCGAATCCCATGTGCAGTGGTTTTTGTCTTAACTTTTTTTCTCACTTAAGTTTTGTGATATTCATACAATACATTGTATTTCAGTTATTTGTGCTCTCTGTTGTCATTTCTGCACTTTTGGTAATTGCTGGATATCAATGTTTACAGCTCTATATCTCTATTCTATAGCTTGGACACACCTAGTCAGTGGTTTAATCGTTTACTCAGTGGCGTATGCGGTAACTTGTGTGCCTTGGGAACCTGAGTTCATAGGTTCAAACCCATGTGCAGTGGTTTATGTCTTAACTTTTTTTTCTCACTTAAGTTTTGTGATTTCTATACAATACATTGTATTTTAGTTATTTGTGCTCTTTGTTGTCATTTCTGCACTTTTGGTAATTGCTGGATATCAATGTTTACAGCTCTATATCTCTATTTTATAGCTTGGACACACCAACTCAGTGGTTTTACCGTTTACTCAGTGGCGCATGCGTTAACTGCTATGCTTTGGGAACCTGAGGTCATGGGTTCGAATCCCAGCTCTCACTTTCACTTATTGAGATTTCCTTTTGCGTTTCCTTTAACACGTTCTTCTCGACCTGTCTGGTTTTCCACACGTGTTATATTTTTGCCATCTTTACTGTTGTTGCTCCGCACTGCAGTGATCCTGCTCTGCATTTGCTTTGCTTCGGGTTCGGGCTCTGTATTGCGCACTTTCTGCGCTTTGCACATTTGCTGCGTCGTGTGGTTTTTGCTGTGCTTTGGGTGCTCATTGCGCTGAAGGTGCTTGACCCCGCAATTGCTGCTTGCAGCTATATTTATTATTATTATTATTATTTTTCCCCAATGGGAGTCTATGGCAGCCCTATGAACCGTACATAGGAAAATGATGAAATTTGGCACAGATGTAGAGGTGGTCATAAATAGTCATGTGACCAAAAATGGGGTCTTTAGCAGTAACTCTATAGCGCCACCAGTAGTCCAAAAAATCAATGTTCAAACTGTTATAATTGGTGAACCATTTGATCTATGAAAAATCTACTTAGTACATGTGATTGCACTCATCGTGCTTATTGAATTTGATACTTTACAGTAAGACTCCACCCATTACAGTAGCGGCCATTTTGAAATGTACAGTATTTCGTTTTTTCGCTACTCCTCCTTCAAATGCGGTTCAATTCTTATGAGATTTGGCACAGATGATCTTTGGAGTGAGCCGCATAGAAATGACCGAACAGAATTTTGATATTGATCTTTGTTCAAAAGTAATAAATGCGCAAACTTAACGAGGTTGACGCAAAAATGGTTCTGAAGCTGTAGCTCAGTCATTCTTTGATCAATTGAAATGAAAATTGGTACACGTCATGTGGACCATGAACTTGGGGTCCATGCCAAATTTGGTGACAGCGCCACCTATGGGTCATGAGATAGAAAAATAGGCTATTTTTGCCCATAACTTCTGAATTGTTTGTCAGAATATGATGATCTTGATGTCTATGGATTGCTTACCTCATGCCGCATCTGTCGATGTGAATTATGCCGGGTTTGACCAAACCGCCTGTCCGCCATTTTGAAATTTCAAATAAATTGTTATATTTTTTGAACTATTGGACATATCCGCGCAAAAAATGATAAGGAGCTTCGACATGATGTCCTGAAGGTACATGGGAAGTCAGAGTACAGCGCCACCTAGGGGTTATAAACTATAACAGTTCTTATTGAACTGCTTATAACTTCTGAATACATTGTCTGATATACATTTTCTTTGTGAAATTGTATTCACTGTTTTATGCTGATCGCAACGATACCTTGTTTGTCATTTTCCAACATTATGTTCAGGTGTTATTGTAAGGCATATGGTAAATGATTTTTTCGCTACTCCTTTTACAAATTTTGTGTATTTTATGTCAGGTTCTGCTCGTATAATGTTTGGAGCAATCCGCACAGATGTGACCGAACAGATTTTTGATATTCTGTTCTCTTTCTTAGAAATACCACTCTAAAGTTCACCGTGCCTGTGACGTTGTCTATTTGTCATAGTAATAAATTAATGTGACTGTATATTACATTGTATAGCATCACTATACATAATGATCTGCTTGTCTTCAATTTCACTTGAACTAATGTACATTGTATTTCTGTTATTTCTACTTCTGCTGTGTCAATTCTGCATCCTTGGTGATTGACATGTTAATCCTTTCAGCTCTCTAATCTCTTGTCTGCTGCCTCATGAACTGTGTAAACTGAGTGGCGCATCTAGTTAACCATTTGCATTTAGATTCTAAGTTACTGGGTTCGAATCCCACCTGAGTCATGATGTTTTGTTCTTCCTCATCAATTCTTTTCAACCTGTCTGTAGTTCACATGTGTTCTATTTTTCCATGTTTGCTGTTGTTGCTCTGCATTGTGGTGCTTCTGCTGTGTCTTTCCTGCATCTTTGTTGATTGACATATGTTAATCCTTTCAGCTCTCTAATCTCTTGTCTGCTGCTTCATGAACTGTGTCAACTGAGTGGCGCATCTAGTTAATCATATGCATTGAGATTCTGAGTTCCTGGGTTCAAATCCCACCTGAGTCATGACGTTTTGTTCTTCCTCATCAATTCTTCTCAACCTGTCTGTAGTTCACATGTGTTCTATTTTTCCATGTTTGCTGTTTTTGCTCTGCATTATGGTGGTTCTTGCTGTGCTTTGTGAGCTTGCTGTGCTTTGTGTGCTTGCTGTGCTTTGTGAGCTTGCTATGCTTTGTGTGCTTGCTGTGCTTTGTGAGCTTGCTGTGCTTTGTGTGCCGGCTGTGATTTGTGTAATTGCTGTGCTTTGTGTTCTTGCTATGCTTTGTGTGCTTGTTGTGCTTTGTGAGCTTGCTGTGCTTTGTGAGCTTGCTGTGTTTGTGTGCTTGCTGTGCTTTGTGAGCTTGCTGTGCTTTGTGTGCTTGCTGTGCTTTGTGTGCTTGCTGTGCTTTGTGTGCTTGCTGTGCTTTGTGTGCTTGCTGTGCTTTGTGTGCTTGCTGTGCTTTGTGTGCTTGCTGTGCTTTGTGTGCTTGCTGTGCTTTGTGTGCTTGCTGTGCTTTGTGTGCTTGTTGTGCTTTGTGAGCTTGCTGTGCTTTGTGAGCTTGCTGTGCTTTGTGAGCTTGCTGTGCTTTGTGTGCTTGCTGTGCTTTGTGTGCTTGCTGTGCTTTGTGTGCTTGCTGTGCTTTCTGAGCTTGCTGTGCTTTCTGAGCTTGCTGTGCTTTGTGTGCTTGCTGTGCTTTCTGAGCTTGCTGTGCTTTGTGTGCTTGATGTGCTTGGTGAGCTTGTTGTGCATTTTGAGCTTGTTGTGCATTTTGACCTTGCTGTGCTTTGTCAGCTTGCTGTGCTTTGACAGCTTGCTGTGCTTGGTGTGCTTGCTAGGCTTGGTGTGCTTGCTGTGCTTGGTGTGCTTGCTGTGCTTGGTGAGCTTGTTGTGCTTTTTGAGCTTGCTGTGCTTTGTGTGCTTGCTATGCTTTGTGAGCTTGCTGTACTTTGTGAGCTTCCTGTACTTTGTGAGCTTGCTGTGCTCTGTGAGCTTACTGTGCTTTGTGAGCTTGCTGTGCTTGGTGTGCTTGCTATGCTTGGTGTGCTTGCTGTGCATGGTGTGCTTGCTGTGCTTGGTGAGCTTGCTGTGGTTTGTGAGCTTGTTGTGCTTTTTGAGCTTGCTGTGCTATGTGTGCTTGAGCTTGCTGTGCTCTGTGTGCTTGCTGTGCTTTGTGAGATTGCTGTGCTTTGTGAGCTTGCTGTGCTTTGTGAGCTTGCTGTGCTTTGTGAGCTTGCTGTGCTTTGTGTGCTTGGTGAGCTTGCTGTGCTTTGTGTGCTTGCTGTGCTTTGTGTGCTTGCTGTGCTTTGTGTGCTTGCTGTGCTTTGTGTGCTTGCTGTGCTTTGTATGCTTGCTGTGCTTTGTGTGCCTGCTGTGCTTTGTGTGCTGCTGTGCTTTGTGTGCTTGGTGAGCTTGCTGTGCTTTGTGTGCTTGCTGTGCTTTGTGAGCTTGCTGTGATTTGTGAGCTTGCAGTGTTTTGTGAGCTTGCTGTGCTTGCTTTGGGTGCTCATTATTGCGCTGAAGGTGCTTGGCCCCGAGTTGCTGCTTGCAGCTATATTTATTATTATTATTCTTACTCTTGTCCAATGGGAGTCTATGGCAGCCCTATGAACCATAAGTAGTAGAATGATGAAATTTGGCACAATTGTAGTGGTGGTCCTAAATAGTCATGTGACCAATAATGGGGTCTCTAGCAGTAACTCTATAGCGCCACCAGCAGATCAAAAATTCAATGTTCGAACTGTTATAACTAATGATACATTTGAACTATGAAAATTCTACTTAGTACACGTGATTGCCCTTCTCACATTAATTGATATTAATACCTTACAGTAAGACTCCTCCCATTACAGTACTGGCCATTTTGAAATGTACAGTTGTTTGTTTTTTCGCTACTCCTCATTCAAATTTGGTTCAATTGTTATGAAGTTTGTCACAGATGATCTTTGTAGTGAGCTGCATAGAAATGACCGAACAGAATTTTGATATTTATCTTTATGCAAAAGTAATAAATGCGTGAACTTAACGAGGTTGATGCAATAATGGTTCTGAAGCTGTACCTCGGTCATTCTTTGATCAATTGAAATGAAATTTGGTACACTTCATGTTGACCATGAACTGGGGGTCCATATCAAATTTGGTGACAGCGCCACCTATGGGTCATGAGATATGAAAATAGGCTATTTTTGCCCATAACTTCTGAACTGTTTGTCAGAAAATTATGATCTTGATGTCTATGGATTGCTTGGCTCATGCCGCATCTGTCGATGTGTATTATGCCGGGTTTGACCAAACCGCCTGTCCGCCATTTTGAAATTTCAAATAAATTGTTATATTTTTTGAACTATTGCACATATCCGTGCAAAAAGTGGTAAGGAGCTTTGACATGATGTCCTGAAGGTACCTGGGAAGTCAGAGTGCAGCGCCACCTAGGGGTAATAAACTATAACAGTTCTTATGGAACTGCTTATAACTTCGGAATACTTTGTCTGATATGAATTTCTTTCTGAAATTGTATTCACTGGTTTATGCCGGTTGCAACGATACCTCATTTGTCATTTTCCAAAATTCTGTTCATGTATTATTGTAAAGCATTTGGTAGATGATTTTTCCGCTACTCCTTTTACAAATTTTGTTTATTTTTTGCCAGGTTCTGCTCGTATAATGTTTGGAGCAATCCGCACAGAAATGACTGAACAGATTTTTGATATTCTGTTCTCTTTCTTAGAAATACCACTCCAAAGTTGACCGTGCCTGTGACGTTGTCTATTTGCCATAGTAAATTAATATGACTGTATATTACATTGTATAGCATTACTATACATAATGATCTGCTTGTCTTCAATTTCACTTGAACTCATGTACATTGTATTTATGTTATTTCTACTTCTGCTGTGTCAATTCTGCATCTTTGGTGATTGACATATGTCAATCCTTGCAGATATCTAATCCTTTTCTCCTGCCTCATGAACTGTGTCAAGTGAGTGGCGCATCTAGTTAAACCACATGCATTGAGATTCTGAGTTCCTGGGTTCGAATCCCACCTGTGTCATGACGTTTTGTTCTTCCTCATCAATTCTTCTCAACCTGTCTGTAGTTCACATGTGTTCTATTTTTCCATGTTTGCTGTTGTTGCTCTGCATTGTGGTGCTTCTGCTGTGTCTTTCCTGCATCTTTGGTGATTAACATATGTTAACCCTCTGGGGTCGGACCCTTTTTGGACACAGTCAGAGGTTCTGACATGCTCTCACATTTGGTCTTTTTTCAGTTGCTTTAAAACACATTAATGGCTAATATCACATAACACTGTATTCAGCACAAACTGTGCTATAATAATATGTAAGATAAATGTATGTACATGTTTGTATTTTTAAGTAAATGATGTTTATGCGTGGTTAGTAAAAAAAGAAAACAAAAAGTTGCTGAAATAAGGCCAAGAAACACATCCTAAACATTTGTTAACAAGCAAAAAAGTTATCTACTCTTGTAGAGTAGAGAATTTGCTACAAAAAGATGTAAAAACCATTTAACCCACTCATTCACATGAAAAAATACATTGATTTAACTTTTGTAAGACACTTTTTGCTGTGTAAAGGCAATATGCAAGGGAGGGTCAATGGTCATGAATATTGATGTGTTTCACACCTGAGGAGACCCAACCCCCTAATGGCTCAGTGAGGAATGTTGGGACAAAAGAACTGTGACTGTGGGGAGACTTAAAGAGAAAATCTTTTGCTTGTAGTTAAAAAAAATAGGTTAAAATAAAGTACAAAATACTTTTTTAGTAAAATAAAAGTCTTATAGGCTTGCAAAAAAATGCTAAAAACATGAACAATACAATAGATTTAAGAAGCTTTATTATAATTATAAATGAAGAAGCTTCATTGTAATTATAAATAATAAAGTAACAATATGTATACATGTAACAATATTCTATATGACCAGTACAATATGGCTCTAATTAAAAGAAAAGGATTCTAAATGGTCAGCTGTGAAAGTTTGGTGTGCATCTAAAAATACTTCCAAATATAAAAAAATAAGGTATACATTTGTAAACCATCACACACTGTAACTCTTTGGGAATGGAGTTAAATGTTGTCGTCCCATTGTTCAAAACGTGCGGGTACCAGACGAAGTTGGTGTTGCAGACACATTCCTGAAAACATATCTTAATTAATATCATGTATTTTCAAAGTACAAAGCAACACATCAGTATTACTAATATTGAGAACTTTTTTTAATAATTAATAGGGGTGACCCCGAATAGTTGAAGATTCGATGCATCGGAGAAGCCGGATTCGACTACCAATCTCACAGTCGAATCGTTGCAGATGTGTTATGAAATGAGGATCATTCAATTTTGGCCGTATATGGGTGCACACATTATCTGATTTCACATATAACAGCTTTCTCCCAATATATTAATATACAGTATATTATTATAATGCTGCAAATAATATGTGATGTAGCAGCTTTCAATAAATATTTTTAAAATGCGTTAAATCCAACTAACAAAGCCTGTGATGGGGCTACACGTCCATAAGAGGTTTCTATGTTAATAAACCATTGCATCTTTGTTTCTACATTTAAAAGACAAAGCTGGCAATTCTGGCAATACTTTCGTTTTTTATTAATTTCTTTATTTTATTTATAAATCACTCTGGGTTATCTGATTTATCTATTTGGCTTGTGTTTTGTTTCCGTGCACTTGAGGCATTTTGCACATTTGTTCTGCACGTTGTTACTTCTGACCTTATTTTATTTAAAAAATGTATTTATTATAAACGTAAATTCTGATATAATTTAAGTCTGTACATTTTGGATTGTTTTTCGTTCTATCGACGTTGCGCTATTGCGTTCTGGCCATGTTTGCGCATGCAATTTAGCCGAAAGTGCTAGGTGCTCTACGTCTCATATTTAGAAGTTCATCGAACTAAACATTACAAAACGGATGTTTTTCGACGGGTATACGTTTTAAAATGTATTTCAAACCGAGTGGTTATCTATTATGGTCGGTGTTCACTTTCAAATGATAGCAAAGAGATTCCTGAAATAAATAATATCATCAGGTCTTTCTGTATCTAAAGTGAATACAGAGATGATCAAAGTCAAAGCAAGCAAGCATTTCTGTGCTAAACAATAACGCGTAGTGTCTATAAAATCATTAATTTCAGTGTTTTTCTTGTTATAAATTAACGTTTAATGAATTGTATACAAAGCTTAGTTTTTATCATTTACAGTAACAATCACAAATTATTTGTCATTTGTCTTTTTTTTGGTCATGGCTTTGACGCGCTTAATCTCCAAATTAAATAAAAATACTAAATTGTAGCCGGGGTTTCCAAGGCAGGATCACCATTGTTATTTTTTAGGTTTAGTTCTCAAAATGTTTTTTTGTGTGATGTTCTGTAGATCGTGGCATTAAAATGTTATGAGGAATAATTAAACAAATGTTGCCTTACATTTTACCTTAAAAAAAATATATAAATGCATCCACAGTCAAATATATACTGTTATATAACTCAGGCAGTAAAGCAGAAAATAATTGGGTACAGAGATGCGCTGTATATGTTTGTTAACGGGCCATTACCGGACATATTTATAGCTAAAAATTAACACATGACATATCTCCGGGCACATTTACAGCACATCAATACTAGGCTACATCGAAACATTTACACCCGAACAGATACATGCATATTTGAGCATGATGACAATCTCTGGGCACATTTACTGTTATCATGTAAGCAACATGTCAGTAATACAAATATTGTGAATGCATAAGTTCTATGTTTATGCATAGTTTTATGCATTAAAAAATCAAGCAACACATCAGTAATACTAATATTGAGAACAGAAAAGCCGGTAAATGTAACTTACACTTTATGAATTTCGGGTTCGTTTCTGCATGCCCCCGTGCGAGTAAATGACGATGAAGCCACGTTACTAAAAAAATTTTTATTTGTATCATGTATTTTCGGAAAATACAGATATGTTTATATATATATACATCTTGTATTTTCCAAATTACTACGCAAAACATCAGTAAAAGTCTACTAATAAAACAGAAAAGCCCGCAAATGTGACTTACCCTTTATGAATGTCCGTCGCATTTCTGCAAATGCCCGCTGAAGAGGAGAGTGATGCTGCCACATTCCTACAAAAGTTTTTAATAATTAATATAATGTATTCTCCACAGTAACAAACTTATAAAGCAATACTAAGGCGGTAAAGCATAGTTGAGATAAGATAATTGGGTACATAGATGCGGTATATCTTTGTTAACGGGCCATTACCGGACATATTTATGGCTAAACATTAACACATTACATATCTCCGGACACATTTACAGCACATCGATACTACATCGATACATTTACACCCGAACAGATAGTCGCGTAAACAAGACTTGTTGAGGCATAAACACTAGTCAAAATATATTCTAAATAGTGATATTGTTTTATGACATATTGTATATTTACAGCACACCATACAATCATACTGTTTAACGCATGACATATCTCCGGGCTCATTTACAGCACAATGTTACACCCGAGCAAATAAAGAAGCCTTATTGATAAGTCGGCATGGACACTATAGTTATAGTAGTGATATTGCTTTATAACATATTCACATTACACTAATCAGCATACGGTTTAATGTAAGAACTATCATTTTAATGTAAACAAGTTGCCAATTACGAGACGTTTCTATAAAGTCATTATGAATATCTGCGTGCAAATAGTCAGTATACAGTATATAAAAGTTTACATCACACAACATTTCAACAAATGTAGGTAAAACTTACTCTTCAGAAATTATATCCTCAGCTGGATCAAGTCGCTCTTCAAAAAACAAACGTTCATCGTCAGAGTCCTGCTCTTCGTCTGAAGAAACAGTATAGCTTCCTCACCTGTAAAGCGTGTCATCTTCCCAGCGCGTTGATAAGTGGATGAAACTGTCAAACTCGCTGGTTCTTAAAGCATTGTTTGGGGGCGTTGATCTTGTTTGCATAGCCCGCATCAGGTAATTTCCATATGAATGGCGCGCACACGGTAGGTGGGATCACATTAGCGCTAATGAGGTCGAGACAGAAAAACTGTACCTCTCTTTACTTACATGTCGATTACACAAACAGACAATGAGTTCTTCAGATTTTAATTACATCATGTAAAAGTAGACATTTCAGGCTTTCTTTAGACATATGTATCATGTTCGTGTGACAAGTATTGGCGGAGTTATCAGTTCATGTTTGAAACGTGTTTGAGGAAAATGGTCAAGGAGACAGAGATGTCGAAATGCACTCCCTGTTTATTTTCTTTATTTGCCAAAAGCACACAGTTTTGTTGTTATTATGAAGGCACTCACATTAAAGTAGAGACTTCACAGTTTCGAATGATGTATTACATGTATGTGTATGATTATGAATGACGGAGTATTTTAAGTGGATGTCACAGGAAACAGGAAAAAATGCGTCAAAACGCGGCCCCGCGTTTTTGGACCCCAGGGGGTTAATCCTTTCAGCTCTCTAATCTCTTGTCTGCTGCCTCATGAACTGTGTCAACTGAGTGGCGCATCTAGTTAAACCACATGCATTGAGATTCTGAGTTCCTGGGTTCGAATCCCACCTGAGTCATGACGTTTTGTTCTTCCTCATTAATTCTTCTCAACCTGTCTGTAGTTCACATGTGTTCTATTTTTCCATGTTTGCTGTTGTTGCTCTGCATTGTGGTGCTTCTGCTGTGTCTTTCCTGCATCTTTGGTGATTGACATATGTTAATCCTTTCAGCTCTCTAATCTCTTGTCTGCTGCCTCATGAACTGTGTCAACTGAGTGGCGCATCTAGATAAACCACATGCATTGAGATTCTGAGTTCCTGGGTTCGAATCCCACCTGAGTCATGACGTTTTGTTCTTCCTCATCAATTCTTCTCAACCTGTCTGTAGTTCACATGTGTTCTATTTTTCCATGTGTGCTGTTGTTGCTCTGCATTGTGGTGCTTCTGCTGTGTCTTTCCTGCATCTTTGGTGATTGACATATGTCAATCCTTTCAGCTCTCTAATCTCTTGTCTTCTGCCTCATAAACTGTGTCAACTGAGTGGCGCATCTAGTTAAACCACATGCATTGAGATTCTGAGTTCCTGGGTTCGAATCCCACCTGAGTCATGACGTTTTGTTCTTCCTCATCAATTCTTCTCAACCTGTCTGTAGTTCACATGTGTTCTATTTTTCCATGTGTGCTGTTGTTGCTCTGCATTGTGGTGCTTCTGCTGTGTCTTTCCTGCATCTTTGGTGATTGACATATGTCAATCCTTTCAGCTCTCTAATCTCTTGTCTGCTGCCTCATAAACTGTGTCAACTGAGTGGCGCATCTAGTTAAACCACATGCATTGAGATTCTGAGTTCCTGGGTTCGAATCCCACCTGAGTCATGACGTTTTGTTCTTCCTCATCAATTCTTCTCAACCTGTCTGTAGTTCACATGTGTTCTATTTTTCCATGTTTGCTGTTGTTGCTCTGCATTATGGTGGTTCTTGCTGTGCTTTGTCAGCTTGCTGTGCTTTGTGTCCTTGCTGTGCTTTGTGAGCTTGCTATGCTTTTTGTGCTTGCTGTGCTTTGTGTGCTTTGTGAGCTTGCTGTGCTTTGTGTGCCTGCTGTGATTTGTGTAATTGCTGTGCTTGCTGTGCTTTGTGTGCTTGCTGTGCTTTGTGTGCTTGCTGTGCTTTGTGAGCTTGCTGTGCTTTGTGTGCCAGCTGTGATTTGTGTAATTGCTGTGCTTTGTGTTCTTGCTATGCTTTGTGTGCTTGTTCTGCTTTGTGTGCTTGCTGTGCTTTGTTTGCTTGCTGTGCTTTGTGAGCTTGCTGTGCTTTGTGTGCCTGCTGTGATTTGTGTAATTGCTGTGCTTTGTGTGCTTGCTGTGCATTGTGAGCTTGCTGTGCTTTGTGTGCTTGCTGTGCTTTGTGTGCTTGCTGTGCTTTGTGAGCTTGCTGTGCTTTGTGTGCCTGCTGTGATTTGTGTAATTGCTGTGCTTTGTGTGCTTGCTGTGCATTGTGAGCTTGCTGTGCTTTGTGTGCTTGCTGTGCTTTGTGTGCTTGCTGTGCATTGTGAGCTTGCTGTGCTTTGTGTGCTTGCTGTGCTGTGTGTTCATTGCGCCGAAGGTGCTTGACCCCGCAATTGCTGCTTGCAGCTATATTTAGGGGTCAAGCACCGAAGGTGCTGAGACACCTATTGGAATTGTCAGTATTATTATTATTCTGCTGTTTCTTCTTCTTCTTAGCCATAGGCGTCTATGGCAGCCCTATGAACCGTACATAGGAAAATTATGAAATTTGGCACAGTTGTAGTGGTGGTCTTAAAAGGTCATGTGACCAAAAATGGGGTCTCTAGTACTAACTCTATAGCGCCACCAGCAGTGCAAAAATTCAATGTTCAAATGGTTATAACTGCATATCCGCTTGATCTATGAAAATTCTACTTAGTACACATGATTGTTCTCCTCATGCTTGTTGTTTTTAATACCTTACAGTAAAACTCCGCCCATAACAGTAGCGGCCATTTTGAAATGTACAGTATTCCGTTTTTTCGCTACTCCTCCTTCAAATGTGGTACAATTCTTATGAGATTTGGCACAGATGATCTTTGGAGTGAGCCGCACAGAAATGACTGAACAGAATTTTGATTTTTATCTTTGTTCAAAAGTAATAAATGCGCAAACTTAACGAGGTTGACGCAAAAATAGTTCTGAAGCTGTAGCTCAGTCATTCTTTGATCAATTGAAATGAAATTTGGTACACTTCATGTGGACCATGAACTTGGGGTTCATGCCAAATTTGGTGACAGCGCCACCTATGGGTCATGAGATATGAAAATAGGCTATTTTTGCCCATAACTTCTGAACTGTTTGTCAGAAAATTGTGATCTTGATGTCTATGGATTGCTTACCTCATGCCGCATCTGTCGATGTGTATTATGCTGGGTTTGACCGAACCGCCTGTCCGCCATTTTGAAATTTTAGATAATTTGTTATATTTTTTGAACTATTGGACATATCCGCACAAAAATTAGTAAGGAGCTTCGACATGATGTCCTGAAGGTACCTGGGAAGTCAGAGTACAGCGCCACCTAGGGGTTATAAACTATAACAGTTCTTATGGAACTGCTTATAACTTCTGAATACTTTGTCTGATATTAATTTCTTTGTGAAATTGTATTCACTGGTTTATGCCGATTGCAACGATACCTCGTTTGTCATTTTCCAACATTCTGTTCATGTGTTATTGTAAAGCATATGGTAGATGATTTTTTCGCTACTCTTTTTACAAATTTTGTTTATTTTATGCCAAGTACTGCTCGTATAATGTTTGGAGCAATCCGCACAGAAATGACTGAACAGATTTTTGATATTCTGTTCTCTTTCTTAGAAATACCACTCCAAAGTTGACCGTGCCTGTAACGTTGTCTATTTGTCATAGTAAATTAATGTGACTGTATATTACATTGTATAGCATTACTATACAGAATGATCTTCTTGCCTTCAATCTCACTTGAGCTTTTTGATTCTCATATACATTGTATTTCTGTTAGTTCTGCTCTGCACTGTCAGTTCTGCATCTGTGATAATTGGCATATGTCAATCCTTGCAGCACCTAAGCTGTTTTTTGCTTCCCCTTGAGCTGTGTTAACTGGGTTGCGCATCTGGTTAACCACTTGCCATGAGATTCTGAGGTCATGGGTTCGAAGCCCATGTGCAGTGATTTTTTGTCTTAACTTTTTTCTCACTTAAGTTTTGTGATTTTCATACTATACATTGTATTTCAGTTATTTGTGCTCTCTGTTGTCATTTCTGCACTTTTGGTAATTGCTGGATATCAATGTTTACAGCTCTAAATCTCTATTCTATAGCTTGGACACACCAACTCAGTGGTTTAATCGTTTGCTCAGTGGCGCATGCGTTAACTGCTGTGCTTTGAGAACTTGAGTTCATGGGTTCGAATCCCATATGCGGTGATTTTTGTCTTCACTTTTTTTCTCACTTAAGTTTTGTGATTTTCATACAGTACATTGTATTTCAGTTATTTGTGCTCTCTGTTGATATTTCTTTACGTTTGGTAATTGCTGGATATCAATGTTTACAGCTCTAAATCTCTATTCTATAGCTTGGACACACCAACTCAGTAGTTTAATTGTTTACTCAGTGGCGCATGCGGTAAGTGCTGTGCTTTGGGAACCTGAGGTCATGGGTTCAAATCCCAGCTCTTACTTTCACTTATTGAGATTTCCTTTTGCGTTTCCTTTAACACGTTCTTCTCGACCTGTCTGGTTTTCCACACGTGTTATATTTTTGCCATCTTTACTGTTGTTGCTCCGCACTGCAGTGATCCTGCTCTGAATTTGCTTTGCTTCGGGTTCGGGCTCTGTATTGCGCGCTTTCTGCGCTTTGCGCATTTGCTGCGTCGTGTGCTTTTTGCTGTGCTTTGGGTGCTCATTGCGCTGAAGGTGCTTGACCCCGCAATTGCTGCTTGCAGCTATATTTAGGGGTCAAGCACCGAAGGTGCTGTGACACCTATTGGAATTGTTAGTATTATTATTATTATTCTGCGTCTTCTTCTTCTTAGCCATAGGCGTCTATGGCAGCCCTATGAACCGTACATAGGAAAATGATGAAATTTGGCACAGTTGTAGTGGTGGTCCTAAAAAGTCAAGTGACCAAAAATGGGGTCTCTAGCACTAACTCTATAGCGCCACCAGCAGTGCAAAAATTCAATGTTCAAATGGTTATAACTGCTGATCCGCTTGATCTATGAAAATTCTACTTAGTACACGTGATTGCTCTCCTCATGCTTGTTGTTTTTAATACCATACAGTAAAACTCCACTCATTACAGTAGTGGCCATTTTGAAATGTACAGTATTCCATTTATTCGCTACTCCTCCTTCAAATTTTGTTCAATTGTTATGAAATTTGGCACAGGTGATCTTTGGAGTGAGCCGCACAGAAATGACTGAACAGAATTTTGATATTTATCTTTGTTCAAAAGTAATAAATGCGCAAACTTAACGAGGTTGACGCAAAAATGGTTCTGAAGCTGTAGCTCGGCCATTCTTTGATCAATTGAAATGAAATTTGGTACACTTCATGTGGACCATGAACTTGGGGTTCATGCCAAATTTGGTGACAGCGCCACCTATGGGTCATGAGATATGAAAATAGGCTATTTTTGCCCATAACTTCTGAACTGTTTGTCAGAAAATTATGATCTTGATGTCTATGGATTGCTTACCTCATGCCGCATCTGCCGATGTGTATTATGCCGGGTTTGACCGAACCGCCTGTCCGCCATTTTGAAATTTCAGATAATTTATTATATTTTTTTAACTGTTGGACATATCCGCGCAAAAATTAGTAAGGAGCTTCGACATGATGTCCTGAAGGTACCTGGGAAGTCAGAGTACAGCGCCACCTAGGGGTTATAAACTATAACAGTTCTTATGGAACTGCTTATAACTTCTGAATACTTTGTCTGATATTAATTTCTTTGTGAAATTGTATTCACTGGTTTATGCCGATTGCAACGATATCTCGTTTGTCATTTTCCAACATTCTGTTCATGTGTTATTGTAAAGCATATGGTAGATGATTTTTTCGCTACTCCTTTTACAAATTTTGTTTATTTTATGCCAGGTACTGCTCGTATAATGTTTGGAGCAATCCACACAGAAATGACCGAACAGATTTTTGATATTCTGTTCTCTTTCTTAGAAATATCACTCCAAAGTTGACCGTGCCTATGACATTGTCTATTTGTCATAGTAAATTAATGTGACTGTATATTACATTGTATAGCATTACTATACAGAATGATCTTCTTGTCTTCAATCTCACTTGAGCTTTTTGATTCTCATATACATGTTTGTTCTGCTCTGCACTGTCAGTTCTGCATCTGTGTTGATTGGCACATGTCAATCCTTGCAGTACCTAAGCTGTTTTTTTGCTTCCCTTTGAGCTGTGTTAACTGAGTTGTGCATCTGGTTAACCACATGCCATGAGATTCTGAGGTCATGGGTTCGAATCCCATGTGCAGTGATATTTTGTCTTAACTTTTTTCTCACTTAAGTTTTGTGAATCTCATACTATAGATTGTATTTCAGTTATTTGTGCTCTCTGTTGTCATTCCTGCACTTTTGGTAATTGCTGGATATCAATGTTTACAGCTCTAAATCTCTATTCTATAGCTTGGACACACCAACTCGGTGGTTTAATTGGTTACTCAGTGGCGCATGCGGTAACTGCTGTGCTTTGGGAACCTGAGGTCATGGGTTCGAATCCCAGCTCTTACTTTCACTTATTGAGATTTCCTTTTGTGTTCACTTTAACACGTTCTTCTCGACCTGTCTGGTTTTCCACACGTGTTATATTTTTGCCATCTTTACTGTTGTTGCTCCGCACTGCAGTGGTTCTGCTCTGCATTTGCTTTGCTTCGGGTTCGGCCTCTATATTGCGCGCTTTCTGCGCTTTGCACATTTGCTGCGTCGTGTGGTTTTTGCTGTGCTTTGGGTGCTCATTGCGCTGAAGGTGCTTGGCCCCGCAATTGCTGCTTGCAGCTATATTTAGGGGTCAAGCACCGAAGGTGCTGAGACACCTATTGTTTTTGTTAGTATTATTATTATTATTATTATTATTATTATTATTATTTTTCCCCAATGGGAGTCTATGGCAGCCCTATGAACCGTACATAGGAAAATGATGAAATTTGGCACAGATGTAGAGGTGGTCATAAATAGTCATGTGACCAAAAATGCGGTCTTTAGCAGTAACTCTATAGCGCCACCAGTAGTCCAAAAAATCAATGTTCAAACTGTTATAATTGGTGAACCATTTGATCTATGAAAACTCTACTTAGTACACATGATTGCTCTCATCGTGCTTATTGAATTTGATACTTTACAGTAAGACTCCACCCATTACAGTAGCGGCCATTTTGAAATGTACAGTATTTCGTTTTTTCGCTACTCCTCCTTCAAATGCGGTTCAATTCTTATGAGATTTGGCACAGATGATCTTTGGAGTGAGCCGCATAGAAATGACCGAACAGAATTTTGATATTGATCTTTGTTCAAAAGTAATAAATGCGCAAACTTAACGAGGTTGACGCAAAAATGGTTCTGAAGCTGTAGCTCAGTCATTCTTTGATCAATTGAAATGAAATTTGGTACACTTCATGTGGACCATGAACTTGGGGTCCATGCCAAATTTGGTGACAGCGCCACCTATGGGTCATGAGATAGAAAAATAGGCTATTATTGTGCATAACTTCTGAACTGTTTGTCAGAAAATTATGATCTTGATGTCTATGGATTGCTTACCTCATGCCGCATCTGTCGATGTGAATTATGCCGGGTTTGACCAAACCGCCTGTCCGCCATTTTGAAATTTCAAATAAATTGTTATATTTTTTGAACTATTGGACATATCCGCGCAAAAAATGGTAAGGAGCTTCGACATGATGTCCTGAAGGTACATGGGAAGTCAGAGTACAGCGCCACCTAGGGGTTATAAACTATAACAGTTCTTATTGAACTGCTTATAACTTCTGATTACTTTGTCTGATATTAATTTCTTTGTGAAATTGTATTCACTGTTTTATGCCGATCGCAACGATACCTTGTTTGTCATTTTCCAACATTATGTTCAGGTGTTATTATAAGGCATATGGTAAATGATTTTTTCGCTACTCCTTTTACAAATTTAGTGTATTTTATGTCAGGTTCTGCTCGTATAATGTTTGGAGCAATCCGCACAGATGTGACCGAACAGATTTTTGATATTCTGTTCTCCTTCTTAGAAATACCACTCTAAAGTTTACCGTGCCTGTGACGTTGTCTATTTGTCATAGTAATAAATTAATATGACTGTATATTACATTGTATAGCATTACTATACATAATGATCTGCTTGTCTTCAATTTCACTTGAACTAATGTACATTGTATTTTTGTTATGTCTACTTCTGCTCTGTCAATTCTGCATCTTTGGTGATTGACATGTTAATCCTTTCAGCTCTCTAATCTCTTGTCTGCTGCCTCATGAACTGTGTAAACTGAGTGGCGCATCTAGTTAACCAATTGCATTTAGATTCTAAGTTCCTGGGTTCGAATCCCACCTGAGTCATGATGTTTTGTTCTTCCTCATCAATTCTTCTCAACCTGTCTGTAGTTCACATGTGTTCTATTTTTCCATGTTTGCTGTTGTTGCTCTGCATTGTGGTGCTTCTGCTGTGTCTTTCCTGCATCTTTGGTGATTGACATATGTTAATCCTTTCAGTTCTCTAATCTCTTGTCTGCTGCTTCATGAACTGTGTCAACCGAGTGGCGCATCTAGTTAATCATATGCATTGAGATTCTGAGTTCCTGGGTTCAAATCCCACCTGAGTCATGACGTTTTGTTCTTCCTCATCAATTCTTCTCAACCTGTCTGTAGTTCACATGTGTTCTATTTTTCCATGTTTGCTGTTGTTGCTCTGCATTATGGTGGTTCTAGCTGTGCTTTGTGAGCTTGCTGTGCTTTGTGTGCTTGCTGTGCTTTGTGAGCTTGCTATGCTTTGTGTGCTTGCTGTGCTTTGTGTGCTTTGTGAGCTTGCTGTGCTTTGTGTGCCTGCTGTGATTTGTGTAATTGCTGTGCTTGCTGTGCTTTGTGTGCTTGCTGTGCTTTGTGTGCTTGCTGTGCTTTGTGAGCTTGCTGTGCTTTGTGTGCCGGCTGTGATTTGTGTAATTGCTGTGCTTTGTGATCTTGCTATGCTTTGTGTGCTTGTTGTGCTTTTGTGTGCTTGCGGTGCTTTGTGTGCTTGCTGTGCTTTGTGAGCTTGGTGTGCTTTGTGTGCCTGCTGTGATTTGTGTAATTGCTGTGCTTTGTGTGCTTGCTGTGCATTGTGAGCTTGCTGTGCTTTGTGTGCTTGCTGTGCTGTGTGTGCATTGCGCTGAAGGTGCTTGACCCCGTGTTGCTGCTTGCAGCTATATTGGTCATTGTTTCTGTTAGTAAATTTTTCTTCTTCCCCAATGGGAGTCTATGGCAGCCCTATGAACCGTATGTAGGAAAATGATGAAATTTGGCACAATTGTAGTGGTCGTCATACATAGTCATGTGGCCAAAAATGGGGTCTGTAGCAATAACTCTATAGCGCCACCATTAGCTCAAAAATTCAATGTTCAAATGGTTATAACTGGTGATCCATTAGATCTATGAAAATTCTACTTTGTACACGTGATTGCTCTCATCCCGCTTATTGAATTTGATACTTTACAGTAAGACTCCTCCCATTACAGTATCGGCCATTTTGAAATGTACAGTATTTCGTTTTTTCGCTACTCCTCTTTCAAATTTGTTTCAATTCTTATGAGATTTGGCACAGGTGATCTTTGGAGTGAGCCGCATAGAAATGACTCAACAGAATTTTGATATTTTTCTTTATTCAAAAGTAATTAATGCATGAACTTAACGAGATTATTGCAAAATTGGTTCTGAAGCTGTATCTCGGTCATTCTTTGATCAATCGAGATGAAATTTGGTACACTTCATGTCGACCATGAACTGGGGGTCCATGCCAAATTTGGTGACAGCGCCACCTATGGGTCATGAGATAGGAAAAAGGGCTATTTTTGTGCATAACTTCTGAACCGTTTGTCAGAAAATTATGATCTTGGTGTCTACGTATTCCTTGGCTCATGCCGCATCTGTCGATATGTATTATGCCGGGTTTGACCGAACCGCCTGTCCGCCATTTTAAAATTTGTGTTAAATTGCTATAACTTTTGAAGTATCGGATATATCGGCAAAAAAATCGGTAGGGAGCTTCGGCAAGATGTCCTGAGGGTACCTGGGAAATCACAGTACAGCGCCACCTATGGGTTATAAACTATAGCAGTTCTTATGGAACTGCTTATTACTTCTGAATTCTTTGTATGGCATGTCAGCTTTTTTCTGCTGCCACTTGCGCTGTGTCTACCGAGTGGCGCATCTGTTAAGTCGTATGCATAGAGATCCTGAGTTCATGGGTTTGAATCCTGTCTGAGGCAGGTGCTAATTTCTTCTATTAAAGTTTTGTTCTTTCTCACCTATTCTTCTTTACCTGTCTGTAGTTCACATATGTTCTATTTTTGCCATGTTTTCTGTTGCTGCTCTGCACTGCGGGGGTTCTGCTCTGTCATTGCTACGCTTTGGGTTCTTTGCGGTGCCTTGTGTTCTTGATGCACCTTGGGTGCTCAATGCGCCCTGGGTGATTGATACATTGTATCTTGCTTGCTGTGCTTTGGGTGCTCATTGCGCTGATGGTGCTTGGCCCCGTATCGCTGCTTGCAGCTATATTTAGGGGCCAAGCACCTATGGTGCTGTGGCACCTATTGTTTCTGTTAGTATTATTATTCTTCTTAATCTTAATCTTAATCTTCCCCAATGGGAGTCTATGGCAGCCCTATGAACCGTATATAGGAAAATGATGAAATTTGGCACAGTTGTAGTGGTGGTCATAAATAGTCATTTGGCCAAAAATGGGGTCTCTAGCAGTAACTCTATAGTGCCACCATCATCTCAAAAATTCAATGTTCAAATGGTTATAACTCGTGATCCATTAGATCTATGAGAATTCTACTTAGTACACATGATTGCTCTCCTCATGCTTATTGAATTTGAAACTTTACAGTAAGACTCCTCCCATTACAGTATCGGCCATTTTGAAATGTACAGTATTTCGTTTTTTCGCTACTCCTCCTTCAAATTTGGGTCAATTCTTATGAGATTTGGCACATATGATCTTTGGAGTGAGCCGCATAGAAATGACTGAACAGAATTTTTATATTTTTCTCTATTCAAAAGTAATTAATGCGTGAACTTAACGAGATTGACGCAAAATTGGTTCTGAAGCTGTATCTCGGTCATTCTTTGATCAATCGAGATGAAATTTGGTACGCTTCATGTCGACCATGAAATGGGGGTCCATGCCAAATTTGGTGACAGCGCCACCTATGGGTCATGAGATAGGAAAAAAGGCTATTTTTGTGCATAACTTCTGAATCGTTTGTCAGAAAATTATGATCTTGGTGTCTACGGATTCCTTGGCTCATGCCGCATCTGCCGATATGTATTATGCCGGGATTGACCGAACCGCCTGTCCGCCATTTTGAAATCTGTGATAAATTGCTATAACTTTTGAAGTATAGGATATAACGGCGCAAAAATCGGTAGGGAGCTTCGGCATTACGTCCTGAGGAAATCAGAGAACAGCGCCACCTAGGGGTTATAAACTATAACAGTTCTTATAGAACTGCTTATAACTTCTGAATTCTTTGTATGGCATGTAAGCTCTTTTCTGCTGCCCCATGAGCTGTGTCTACTGAGTGGCGCATCTGTTAAGTCGTATGCATTGAGATCCTGAGTTCCTGGGTTCAAATCCCGCCTGAGGCAGATGTAAATTTCTTCTATTAAAGTTTTGTTCTTTCCCACCTATTCTTCTTGACCTGTCTGTAGTTCACATATGTTCTATTTTTGCCATGTTTTCTGTTGCTGCTCTGCACTGCGGTGGTTCTGCTCTGTCATTGCTACGCTTTGGGTTCTTTGCGGCGCCTTGTGTTCTTGATGCACCCTGGGTGCTCAATGCGCCCTGGGTGATTGATACGTTGTATGTTTCTTGCTGTGCTTCGGGTGCTCATTGCGCTGATGGTGCTTGGCCCCGTATCGCTGCTTGCAGCTATATTTAGGGGTCAAGCACCGAAGGTGCTGAGACACCTATTGTTTCTGTTAGTATTATTATTATTATTATTATTATTTTTCCCCAATGGGAGTCTATGGCAGCCCTATGAACCGTACATAGGAAAATGATGAAATTTGGCACAGTTGTAGAGATGGTCATAAATAGTCATGTGACCAAAAATGGGGTCTTTAGCAGTAACTCTATAGCGCCACCAGTAGTCCAAAAATTCAATGTTCAAACTGTTATAATTGGTGAACTATTTGATCTATGAAAATTCTACTTAGTACACGTGATTGCTCTCATCCCGCTTATTGAATTTGATACTTTACAGTAAGACTCCACCCATTACAGTAGCGGCCATTTTGAAATGTACAGTATTTCGTTTTTTCGCTACTCCTCCTTCAAATGTGGTTCAATTCTTATGAGATTTGGCACAGATGATCTTTGGAGTGAGCCGCATAGAAATGACCGAACAGAATTTTGATTTTTATCTTTGTTCAAAAGTAATAAATGCGCAAACTTAACGAGGTTGACGCAAAAATGGTTCTGAAGCTGTAGCTCAGTCATTCTTTGATCAATTGCAATGAAATTTGGTACACTTCATGTGGACCATGAACTTGGGGTCCATGCCAAATTTGGTGACAGCGCCACCTATGGGTCATGAGATAATAAAATAGGCTATTTTTGCCCATAACTTCTGAACTGTTTGTCAGAAAATTATGATCTTGATGTCTATGGATTGCTCACTTCATGCCACATCTGTCGATGTGAATTATGCCGTGTTTGACCAAACCGCCTGTCCGCCATTTTGAAATTTCAAATAAATTGTTATATTTTTTGAACTATTGGACATATCCGCGCAATAAATGGTAAGGACCTTCGACATGATATCCTGAAGGTACCTGGGAAGTCAGAGTACAGCGCCACCTAGGGGTTATAAACTATAACAGTTCTTATTGAACTGCTTATAACTTCTGAATACATTGTCTGATATACATTTTCTTTGTGAAATTGTATTCACTGTTTTATGTTGATCGCAACGATACCTTGTTTGTCATTTTCCAACATTATGTTCAGGTGTTATTGTAAGGCATATGGTAAATGATTTTTTCGCTACTCCTTTTACAAATTTTGTGTATTTTATGTCAGGTTCTGCTCGTATAATGTTTGGAGCAATCCGCACAGATGTGACCGAACAGATTTTTGATATTCTGTTCTCTTTCTTAGAAATACCACTCTAAAGTTTACCGTGCTGTGACGTTGTCTATTTGTCATAGTAATAAATTAATGTGACTGTATATTACATTGTATAGCATCACTATACATAATGGTCTGCTTGTCTTCAATTTCACTTGAACTCATGTACATTGTATTTCTGTTATTTCTACTTCTGCTGTGTCAATTCTGCATCTTTGGTGATTGACATGTTAATCCTTTCAGCTCTCTAATCTCTTGTCTGCTGCCTCATGAACTGTGTCAACTGAGTGGCGCATCTAGTTAAACCACATGCATTGAGATTCTGAGTTCCTGGGTTCGAATCCCACCTGAGTCATGACGTTTTGTTCTTCCTCATCAATTCTTCTCAACCTGTCTGTAGTTCACATGTGTTCTATTTTTCCATGTTTGATGTTGTTGCTCTGCAGTGTGGTGCTTCTGGTGTGTCTTTCCTGGATGTTTGGTGATTGACATATGTTAATCCTTTCAGCTCTCTAATCTCTTGTCTGCTGCCTCATGAACTGTGTCAACTAAGTGGCGCATCTATTTAAACCACATTCATTGAGATTCTGAGTTCCTGGGTTCGAATCCCACCTGAGTCATGACGTTTTGTTCTTCCTCATCAATTCTTCTCAACCTGTCTGTACTTCACATGTGTTCTATTTTTCCATGTTTGCTGTTGTTGCTCTGCATTATGGTGGTTCTTGCTGTGCTTTGTGAGCTTGCTGTGCTTTGTGAGCTTGCTGTGCTTTGTGAGCTTGCTGTGCTTTGTGAGCTTGCTATGCTTTGTGAGCTTGCTGTGCTTTGTGTGCTTGCTGTGCTTTGTGAGCTTGCTGTGCTTTGTGTGCCTGCTGTGATTTGTGTGCTTGCTGTGCTTTGTGTGCTTGCTGTGATTTGTGTGCTTGCTGTGCTTTGTGAGCTTGCTGTGCTTTGTGAGCTTGCTGTGCTTTGTGTGCTTGCTGTGCTTTGTGAGCTTGCTGTGCTTTGTGTGCTTGCTGTGCTGTGTGTGCATTGCGCCGAAGGTGCTTGACCCCGTGTTGCTGCTTGCAGCTATATTGGTCATTGTTTCTGTTAGTAAATTTTTCTTCTTCCCCAATGGGAGTCTATGGCAGCCCTATGAACCGTATGTAGGAAAATGATGAAATTTGGCACAATTGTAGTGGTGGTCATACATAGTCATGTGGCCAAAAATGGGGTCTCTAGCAATAACTTTATAGCGCCACCATTAGCTCAAAAATTCAATGTTCAAATGGTTATAACTGGTGATCCATTAGATCTATGAAAATTCTACTTCGTACACGTGATTGCTCTCATCCCGCTTATTGAATTTGATACTTTACAGTAAGACTCCTCCCATTACAGTATCGGCCATTTTGAAATGTACAGTATTTCGTTTTTTCGCTACTCCTCTTTCAAATTTGTTTCAATTCTTATGAGATTTGGCACAGGTGATCTTTGGAGTGAGCCGCATAGAAATGACCGAACAGAATTTTGATATTTTTCTTTATTCAAAAGTAATTAATGCATGAACTTAACGAGATTATTGCAAAATTGGTTCTGAAGCTGTATCTCGGTCATTCTTTGATCAATCGAGATGAAATTTGGTACACTTCATGTCGACCATGAACTGGGGGTCCATGCCAAATTTGGTGACAGCGCCACCTATGGGTCATGAGATAGGAAAAAGGGCTATTTTTGTGCATAACTTCTGAACCGTTTGTCAGAAAATTATGATCTTGGTGTCTACGTATTCCTTGGCTCATGCCGCATCTGTCGATATGTATTATGCCGGGTTTGACCGAACTGCCTGTCCGCCATTTTGAAATTTGTGTTAAATTGCTATAACTTTTGAAGTATCGGATATATCGGCAAAAAAATCGGTAGGGAGCTTCGGCAAGATGTCCTGAGGGTACCTGGGAAATCACAGTACAGCGCCACCTATGGGTTATAAACTATAGCAGTTCTTATGGAACTGCTTATTACTTCTGAATTCTTTGTATGGCATGTCAGCTTTTTTCTGCTGCCACTTGAGCTGTGTCTACCGAGTGGCGCATCTGTTAAGTCGTATGCATAGAGATCCTGAGTTCATGGGTTTGAATCCCGTCTGAGGCAGGTGCTAATTTCTTCTATTAAAGTTTTGTTCTTTCTCACCTATTCTTCTTTACCTGTCTGTAGTTCACATATGTTCTATTTTTGCCATGTTTTCTGTTGCTGCTCTGCACAGCGGTGGTTCTGCTCTGTCATTGCTAAGCTTTGGGTTCTTTGTGGTGCCTTGTGTTCTTGATGCACCTTGGGTGCTCAATGCGCCCTGGGTGATTGATACATTGTATCTTGCTTGCTGTGCTTTTGGTGCTCATTGCGCTGATGGTGCTTGGCCCCGTATCGCTGCTTGCAGCTATATTTAGGGGTCAAGCACCGAAGGTGCTGAGACACCTATTGGAATTGTCAGTATTATTATTATTATTTTTCCACAATGGGAGTCTATGGCAGCCCTATGAACCGTACATAGGAAAATGATGAAATTTGGCACAGTTGTAGAGGTGGTACTGAAAAGTCAAGTGACCAAAAATGGGGTCTCTAGCACTAACTCTATAGCGCCACCAGCAGTGCAAAAATTCAATGTTCAAATGGTTATAACTGGTGATCTGCTTGATCTATGAAAATTCTACTTAGTACACATGATTGCTCTCATCCCACTTATTGAATTTGATACTTTACAGTAAAACTCCACCCATTACAGTAGCGTCCATTTTGAAATGTACAGTATTTCGTTTTTTCGCTACTCCTCCTTCAAATGTGGTTCAATTCTTATCAGATTTGGCACAGATGATCTTTGGAGTGAGCCGCACAGAAATGACCGAACAGAATTTTGATATTTATCTTTGTTCAAAAGTAGTAAATGCGCAAAGTTAACGAGGTTGACGCAAAAATGGTTCTGAAGCTGTAGCTCAGTCATTCTTTGATCAATTCAAATGAAATTTGGTACACTTCATGTGGACCATGAACTTGGGGTCCATGCCAAATTTGGTGACAGCTCCACCTATGGGTCATGAGATAATAAAATAGGCTATTTTTGCCCATAACTTCTGAACTGTTTGTCAGAAAATTATGATCTTGATGTCTATGGATTGCTTACCTCATGCCGCATCTGTCGATGTGTATTATGCCGGGTTTGACCGAACCGCCTGTCCGCCATTTTGAAATTTCACATAATTTGTTATATTTTTTTAACTATTGGACATATCCGCGCAAAAATTAGTAAGGAGCTTCGACATGATGTCCTGAAGGTACCTGGGAAGTCAGAGTACAGCGCCACCTAGGGGTTATAAACTATAACAGTTCTTATGGAACTGCTTATAACTTCTGAATACTTTGTCTGATATTAATTTCTTTGTGAAATTGTATTCACTGGTTTATGCCGATTGCAACGATACCTCGTTTGTCATTTTCCAACATTCTGTTCATGTGTTATTGTAAAGCATTTGGAACATGATTTTTTCGCTACTCCTTTTACAAATTTTGTTTTATTTATGCCAGGTGCTGCTCGTATAATGTTTGGAGCAATCCGCACAGAAATGACCGAACAGATTTTTGATATTCTGTTCTCTTTCTTAGAAATACCACTCCAAAGTTGACTGTGCCTGTGCCGTTGTCTATTTGTCATAGTAAATTAATGTGACTGTATGTTACATTGTATAGCATTACTATACAGAATGATCTTCTTGTCTTCAATCTCACTTGATCTTTTTGATTCTCATATACATTGTATTTCTGTTAGTTCTGCTCTGCACTGTCAGTTCTGCATCTGTGTTGATTGGCATATGTCAATCCTTGCAGCACCTATGCTGTTTTTTGCTGCTCTTTGGGCTGTGTTAACTGAGTTGCGCATCTTGTTAACAAGATTCCATTAGATCCTGAGGTCATGGGTTTGAATCCCATGTACAGTAATATTTTTTCTTAACTTTTTTCTCACTTAAGTTTATTGATTTTCATACAATACATTGTATTTCAGTTATTTGTGCTCTCTGTTGTCATTTCTGCACTTTTGGTAATTGCTGGATATCAATGTTTACAGCTCTATATCTCTATTCTATAGGTTGGACAAACCAACTCAGTGGTTTAACCGTTTACTCAGTGGCGTATGCGGTAACTGCTGTGCCTTGGGAACCTGAGTTCATGAGTTCGAATCCCATGTGCAGTGGTTTTTGTCTTAACTTTTTTTTCTCACTTAAGTTTTGTGATTTTCATACAATACATTGTATTTCAGTTATTTGTGCTCTCTGTTGTCATTTCTGCACTTTTGGTAATTGCTGGATATCAATGTTTACAGCTCTATATATCTATTCTATAGCTTGGACAAACCAACTCAGTGGTTTAACCGTTTACTCAGTGGCGCATGCGTTAACTGCTATGCTTTGGGAACCTGAGGTCATGGGTTCGAATCCCAGCTCTCACTTTCACTTATTGAGATTTCCTTTTGCGTTTCCTTTAACACGTTCTTCTCGACCTGTCTGGTTTTCCACACGTGTTATATTTTTGCCGTCTTTACTGTTGTTGCTCCGCACTGCAGTGATCCTGCTCTGCATTTGCTTTGCTTCGGGTTCGGGCTCTGTATTGCGCGCTTTCTGCGCTTTGCACATTTGCTGCGTCGTGTGGTTTTTGCTGTGCTTTGGGTGCTCATTGCACTGAAGGTGCTTGGCCCCGCAATTGCTGCTTGCAGCTATATTTATTAGGGGTCAAGCACCGAAGGTGCTGAGACACCTATTGTTTCTGTTAGTATTATTATTATTATTATTATTTTTCCCCAATGGGAGTCTATGGCAGCCCTATGAACCGTACATAGGAAAATGATGAAATTTGGCACAGTTGTAGAGATGGTCATAAATAGTCATGTGACCAAAAATGGGGTCTTTAGCAGTAACTCTATAGCGCCACCAGTAGTCCAAAAATTCAATGTTCAAACTGTTATAATTGGTGAACTATTTGATCTATGAAAATTCTACTTAGTACACGTGATTGCTCTCATCCCGCTTATTGAATTTGATACTTTACAGTAAGACTCCACCCATTACAGTAGCGGCCATTTTGAAATGTACAGTATTTCGTTTTTTCGCTACTCCTCCTTCAAATGTGGTTCAATTCTCATGAGATTTGGCACAGATGATCTTTGGAGTGAGCCGCATAGAAATGACCGAACAGAATTTTGATTTTTATCTTTGTTCAAAAGTAATAAATGCGCAAACTTAACGAGGTTGACGCAAAAATGGTTCTGAAGCTGTAGCTCAGTCATTCTTTGATCAATTGCAATGAAATTTGGTACACTTCATGTGGACCATGAACTTGGGGTCCATGCCAAATTTGGTGACAGCGCCACCTATGGGTCATGAGATAATAAAATAGGCTATTTTTGCCCATAACTTCTGAACTGTTTGTCAGAAAATTATGATCTTGATGTCTATGGATTGCTCACTTCATGCCGCATCTATCGATGTGAATTATGCCGTGTTTGACCAAACCGCCTGTCCGCCATTTTGAAATTTCAAATAAATTGTTATATTTTTTGAACTATTGGACATATCCGCGCAAAAAATGGTAAGGCCCTTCGACATGATATCCTGAAGGTACCTGGGAAGTCAGAGTACAGCGCCACCTAGGGGTTATAAACTATAACAGTTCTTATTGAACTGCTTATAACTTCTGAATACATTGTCTGATATACATTTTCTTTGTGAAATTATATTCACTGTTTTATGCTGATCGCAACGATACCTTGTTTGTCATTTTCCAACATTATGTTCAGGTGTTATTGTAAGGCATATGGTAAATGATTTTTTCGCTACTCCTTTTACAAATTTTGTGTATTTTATGTCAGGTTCTGCTCGTATAATGTTTGGAGCAATCCGCACAGATGTGACCGAACAGATTTTTGATATTCTGTTCTCTTTCTTAGAAATACCACTCTAAAGTTTACCGTGCCTGTGACGTTGTCTATTTGTCATAGTAATAAATTAATGTGACTGTATATTACATTGTATAGCATCACTATACATAATGGTCTGCTTGTCTTCAATTTCACTTGAACTCATGTACATTGTATTTCTGTTATTTCTACTTCTGCTGTGTCAATTCTGCATCTTTGGTGATTGACATGTTAATCCTTTCAGCTCTCTAATCTCTTGTCTGCTGCCTCATGAACTGTGTCAACTGAGTGGCGCATCTAGTTAAACCACATGCATTGAGATTCTGAGTTCCTGGGTTCGAATCCCACCTGAGTCATGACGTTTTGTTCTTCCTCATCAATTCTTCTCAACCTGTCTGTAGTTCACATGTGTTCTATTTTTCCATGTGTGCTGTTGTTGCTCTGCATTGTGGTGCTTCTGCTGTGTCTTTCCTGCATCTTTGGTGATTGACATATGTCAATCCTTTCAGCTCTCTAATCTCTTGTCTGCTGCCTCATAAACTGTGTCAACTGAGTGGCGCATCTAGTTAAACCACATGCATTGAGATTCTGAGTTCCTGGGTTCGAATCCCACCTGACTCATGACGTTTTGTTCTTCCTCATCAATTCTTCTCAACCTGTCTGTAGTTCACATGTGTTCTATTTTTCCATGTGTGCTGTTGTTGCTCTGCATTGTGGTGCTTCTGCTGTGTCTTTCCTGCATCTTTGGTGATTGACATATGTCAATCCTTTCAGCTCTCTAATCTCTTGTCTGCTGCCTCATAAACTGTGTCAACTGAGTGGCGCATCTAGTTAAACCACATGCATTGAGATTCTGAGTTCCTGGGTTCGAATCCCACCTGAGTCATGACGTTTTGTTCTTCCTCATCAATTCTTCTCAACCTGTCTGTAGTTCACATGTGTTCTATTTTTCCATGTTTGCTGTTGTTGCTCTGCATTATGGTGGTTCTTGCTGTGCTTTGTGAGCTTGCTGTGCTTTGTGTCCTTGCTGTGCTTTGTGAGCTTGCTATGCTTTTTGTGCTTGCTGTGCTTTGTGTGCTTTGTGAGCTTGCTGTGCTTTGTGTGCCTGCTGTGATTTGTGTAATTGCTGTGCTTGCTGTGCTTTGTGTGCTTGCTGTGCTTTGTGTGCTTGCTGTGCTTTGTGTGCTTGCTGTGCTTTGTGAGCTTGCTGTGCTTTGTGTGCCAGCTGTGATTTGTGTAATTGCTGTGCTTTGTGTTCTTGCTATGCTTTGTGTGCTTGTTGTGCTTTGTGAGCTTGCTGTGCTTTGTTTGCTTGCTGTGCTTTGTGAGCTTGCTGTGCTTTGTGTGCCTGCTGTGATTTGTGTAATTGCTGTGCTTTGTGTGCTTGCTGTGCATTGTTAGCTTGCTGTGCTTTGTGTGCTTGCTGTGCTTTGTGTGCTTGCTGTGCTTTGTGAGCTTGCTGTGCTTTGTGTGCCTGCTGTGATTTGTGTAATTGCTGTGCTTTGTGTGCTTGCTGTGCATTGTGAGCTTGCTGTGCTTTGTGTGCTTGCTGTGCTTTGTGTGCTTGCTGTGCTTTGTGAGCTTGCTGTGCTTTGTGTGCCTGCTGTGATTTGTGTAATTGCTGTGCTTTGTGTGCTTGCTGTGCATTGTGAGCTTGCTGTGCTTTGTGTGCTTGCTGTGCTGTGTGTTCATTGCGCCGAAGGTGCTTGACCCCGCAATTGCTGCTTGCAGCTATATTTAGGGGCCAAGCACCGAAGGTGCTGAGGCACCTATTGGAACTGTCAGTATTATTATTCTTCATCTTCCCCAATGGGAGTCTATGGCAGCCCTATGAACCGTACGTAGGAAAATGATGAAATTTGGCACAGTTGTAGTGGTGGTCTTAAAAAGTCATGTGACCAAAAATGGGCTCTCTAGTCCTAACTCTATAGCGCCACCACCAGTGCAAAAATTCAATGTTCAAATGGTTATAACTGCTGATCCGCTTGATCTATGAAAATTCTACTTAGTACACGTGATTGCTCTCCTCATGCTTGTTGTTTTTAATACCTTACAGTAAAACTCCACCCATTACGGTAGCGGCCATTTTGAAATGTACAGTATTCCGTTTATTCGCTACTCCTCCTTCAAATTTTGTTCAATTGTTATGAAATTTGGCACACGTGAACTTTGGAGTGAGCCGCACAGAAATGACCGAACAGAATTTTGATATTTATCTTTATGCAAAAGTAATAAATGCGTGAACTTAACGAGGTTGATGCAATAATGGTTCTGAAGCTGTAGCTCGCTCATTCTTTGATCAATTGAAATGAAATTTGGTACAATTCATGTGGACCATGAACTTGGGGTTCATGGCAAATTTGGTGACAGCGCCACCTATGGGTCATGAGATATGAAAATAGGCTATTTTTGCCCATAACTTCTGAACTGTTTGTCAGAATATTATGATCTTGATGTCTATGGATTGCTTACATCATGCCGCATCTGTCGATGTGTATTATGCCGGGTTTGACCAAACCGCCTGTCCGCCGTTTTGAAATTTCACATAAATTGTTATATTTTTTGAACTATTGGACATATCCGCGCAAAAAGTGGTAAGGAGCTTTGACATGATGTCCTGAAGGTACCTGGGAAGTCAGAGTACGGTGCCACCTAGGGGTAATAAACTATAACAGTTCTTATGGAACTGCTTATAACTTCGGAATACTTTGTCTGATATTAATTTCTTTGTGAAATTGTATTCACTGGTTTATGCCGATTGCAACGATACCTCGTTTGTCATTTTCCAACATTTTGTTCATGTGTTATTGTAAAGCATATGGTAGATGATTTTTTCGCTACTCTTTTTACAAATTTTGTTTATTTTATGCCAGGTACTGCTCGTATAATGTTTGGAGCAATCCGCACAGAAATGACTGAACAGATTTTTGATATTCTGTTCTCTTTCTTAGAAATACCACTCCAAAGTTGACCGTGCCTGTGACGTTGTCTATTTGTCATAGTAAATTAATGTGACTGTATATTACATTGTATAGCATTACTATACAGAATGATCTTCTTGTCTTCAATCTCACTTGAGCTTTTTGATTCTCATATACATTGTATTTCTGTTAGCTCTGCTCTGCATTGTCAGTTCTGCATCTGTGTTGATTGGCATATGTCAATCCTTGCAGCACCTAAGCTGTTTTTTGCTGCCCTTTGAGCTGTGTCTACTGAGTGGCGCATCTGCTAAGTCGTATGCATAGAGATCCTGAGTTCATGGGTTCGAATCCTGCCTGAGGCAGGTGTTAATTTCTTCTATAAAAGTTTTGTTCTTTCCCACCTATTCTTCTTGAGCTGTCTGTAGTTCACATATGTTCTATTTATGCCATGTTTTCTGTTGCTGCTCTGCACTGTGGTGGTTATGCTCTGTCATTGCTACGCTTTGGGTTCTTTGCGGCGCCTTGTGTCCTTGATGCACCTTGGGTGCTCAATGCGCCCTGGGTGATTGATACGTTGTATCTTTCTTGCTGTGCTTTGGGTGCTCATTGCGCTGATGGTGCTTGGCCCCGTATCGCTGCTTGCAGCTATATTTAGGGGTCAAGCACCGAAGGTGCTGAGACACCTATTGGAATTGTTAGTATTATTATTATTATTATTATTATCGTCCCATGGGAGTCTATGGCAGCCCTATGAACCGTACATAGGAAAATGATGAAATTTGGCACAGTTGTAGAGGTGGTCATAAATAGTCATGTGACCAAAAATGGCGTCTCTAGCAATAACTCTATAGCGCCACCAGCAGTGCAAAAAATCAATGTTCAAACTGTTATAAATAGTGAACCATTTGATCTATGAAAATTCTACTTAGTACACGTGATTGCTCTCATCCCGCTTATTGAATTTGATACTTTACAGTAAGACTCCACCCATTACAGTAACGGCCATTTTGAAATGTACAGTATTTTGTTTTTTCGCTACTCCTCCTTCAAATGTGGTTCAATTCTTATGAGATTTGGCACAGGTGATCTTTGGAGTGAGCCGCATAGAAATGACTGAACAGAATTTTGATATTCATCTTTGTTCAAAAGTAATAAATGCGCAAACTTAACGAGGTTGACGCAAAAATGGTTCTGAAGCTGTAGCTTGGTCATTCTTTGATCAATTGAAATGAAATTTGGTACACTTCATGTGGACCATGAACTTGGGGTTCATGCCAAATTTGGTGACAGCGCCACCTATGGGTAATGAGATAGGAAAATAGGCTATTTTTGCCCATAACTTCTGAACTGTTTGTCAGAAAATTATGATCTTGATGTCTATGGATTGCTTACCTCATGCCGCATCTGTCGATATGTATTATGCCGGGTTTGACCAAACCGCCTGTCCGCCATTTTGAAATTTCACATAAATTGTTATATTTTTTGAACTATTCGAGATATCCGCGCAAAAATTGGTAAGAAACTTTGACATGATGTCCTGAAGTTACCTGGGAAGTCAGAGTACAGCGCCACCTATGGGTTATAAACTATAACAATTCTTATTGATATTATACTGTTATCTCTTTTCTGCTGCCCAATGAACTGTGTCAACTGAGTGGTGCAACTAGTTAATCATATGCATTGAGATTCTGAGTTCCTGGGTTCAAATCCCACCTGAGTCATGACGTTTTGTTCTTCCTCATCAATTCTTCTCAACCTGTCTGTAGTTCACATGTGTTCTATTTTTCCATGTTTGCTGTTGTTGCTCTGCATTATGGTGGTTCTTGCTGTGCTTTGTGAGCTTGCTGTGCTTTGTGAGCTTGCTGTGCTTTGTGTGCTTGCTGTGCTTTGTGAGCTTGCTATGCTTTGTGTGCTTGCTGTGCTTTGTGTGCTTGCTGTGCTTTGTGAGCTTGCTGTGCTTTGTGTGCATGCTGTGATTTGTGTAATTGCTGTGCTTTGTGTGCTTGCTGTGCATTGTGAGCTTGCTGTGCTTTGTGTGCTTGCTGTGCTTTGTGTGCATTGCGCCGAAGGTGCTTGACCCCGTGTTGCTGCTTGCAGCTATATTGGTCATTGTTTCTGTTAGTTAATTTTTCTTCTTCCCCAATGGGAGTCTATGGCAGCCCTATGAACCGTATTTAGGAAAATGATGAAATTTGGCACAGTTGTAGTGGTGGTCATAAATAGTCATGTGGCCAAAGAAGGGGTCTCTAGCAGTAACTCTATAGCGCCACCAGCAGTGCAAAAATTCAATGTTCAAATGGTTATAACTGGTGATCCGCTTGATCTATGAAAATTCTACTTAGTACACGTGATTGCTCTCCTCATGCTTGTTGTTTTTAATGCCTTACAGTAAAACTCCACCCATTACAGTAGTGGCCATTTTGAAATGTACAGTATTCCGTTTATTCGCTACTCCTCCTTCAAATTTGGTTCAATTATTATGAAATTTGGCACAGGTGATATTTGGAGTGAGCCGCATAGAAATGACCGAACAGAATTTTGATATTTATCTTTGTTCAAAAGTAATAAATGCGCAAACTTAACGAAGTTGACGCAAAAATGGTTCTGAAGCTGTAGCTCGGTCATTCTTTGATCAATTGAAATGAAATTTGGTACACTTCATGTGGACCATGAACTTGGGGTTCATGCCAAATTTGGTGACAGCGCCACCTATGGGTCATGAGATATGAAAATAGGCTATTTTTGCCCATAACTTCTGAATACTTTGTCTGATATACATTTCTTTGTGAAATTGTATTCACTGGTTTATGTCGATTGCAACGATACCTCGTTTGTCATTTTCCAACATTCTGTTCATGTGTTATTGTAAAGCATATGGTAGATGATTTTTTCGCTACTCTTTTTACAAATTTTGTTTATTTTATGCCAGGTACTGCTTGTATAATGTTTGGAGCAATCCGCACAGAAATGACTGAACAGATTTTTGATATTCTGTTCTCTTTCTTAGAAATACCACTCCAAAGTTGACCGTGCCTGTGACGTTGTCTATTTGTCATAGTAAATTAATGTGACTGTATATTACATTGTATAGCATTACTATACAGAATGATCTTCTTGTCTTCAATCTCACTTGAGCTTTTTGATTCTCATATACATTGTATTTCTGTTAGTTCTGCTCTGCATTGTCAGTTCTGCATCTGTGTTGATTGGCATATGTCAATCCTTGCAGCACCTAAGCTGTTTTTTGCTGCCCTTTGAGCTGTGTCTACTTAGTGGCGCATCTGCTAAGTCGTATGCATAGTGATCCTGAGTTCATGGGTTCGAATCCTGCCTGAGGCAGGTGTTAATTTCTTCTTTAAAAGTTTTGTTCTTTTCCACCTATTCTTCTTGACCTGTATGTAGTTCACATATGTTCTATTTATGCCATGTTTTCTGTTGCTGCTCTGCACTGTGGTGGTTATGCTCTGTCATTGCTACGCTTTGGGTTCTTTGCGGCGCCTTGTGTTCTTGATGCACCTTGGGTGCTCAATGCGCCCTGAGTGATTGATAAGTTGTATCTTTCTTGCTGTGCTTTGGGAGCTCATTGCGCTGATTGTGCTTGGCCCCGTATCGCTGCTTGCAGCTATATTTAGGGGTCAAGCACCGAAGGTGCTGAGACACCTATTGCAATTGTTAGGGGTCAAGCACCGAAGGTGCTGAGACACCTATTGTTTTTGTTAGTATTATTATTAGGGGCCAAGCACCTATGGTGCTGTGGCACCTATTGTTTCTGTTAGTATTATTAGGGGCCAAGCACCTATGGTGCTGTGGCACCTATTGTTTCTGTTAGTATTATTATTAGGGGCCAAGCACCTATGGTGCTGTGGCACCTATTGTTTCTGTTAGTATTATTAGGGGTCAAGCACCGAAGGTGCTGAGACACCTATTGTTTCTGTTAGTATTATTATTAGGGGTCAAGCACCGAAGGTGCTGAGACACCTATTGTTTTTGTTAGTATTATTAGGGGTCAAGCACCGAAGGTGCTGAGACACCTATTGTTTCTGTTAGTATTATTAGGGGTCAAGCACCGAAGGTGCTGAGACACCTATTGCTATTGTTAGTATTATTATTAGGGGCCAAGCACCGAAGGTGCTGAGGCACCTATTGGAACTGTCAGTATTATTATTCTTCATCTTCCCCAATGGGAGTCTATGGCAGCCCTATGAACCGTACGTAGGAAAATGATGAAATTTGGCACAGTTGTAGTGGTGGTCTTAAAAAGTCATGTGACCAAAAATGGCGTCTCTAGTCCTAACTCTATAGCGCCACCAGCAGTGCAAAAATTCAATGTTCAAATGGTTATAACTGCTGATCCGCTTGATCTATGAAAATTCTGCTTAGTACACTTGATTGCTCTCCTCATGCTTGTTGTTTTTAATACCTTACAGTAAAACTCCACCCATTACAGTAGCGGCCATTTTGAAATGTACAGTATTCCGTTTATTCGCTACTCCTCCTTCAAATTTGGTTCAATTGTTATGAAATTTGGCACAGGTGAACTTTGGAGTGAGCCGCACAGAAATGACCGAACAGAATTTTGATATTTATCTTTGTTCAAAAGTAATAAATGCGCAAACTTAACGAGGTTGACGCAAAAATGGTTCTGAAGCTGTAGCTCGGTCATTCTTTGATAAATTGAAATGAAATTTGGTACACTTCATGTGGACCATGAACTTGGGGTTCATGCCAAATTTGGTGACAGCGCCACCTATGGGTCATGAGATATGAAAAAAGGCTATTTTTGTGCATAACTTCTGAATCGTTTGTCAGAAAATTATGATCTTGGTGTCTACGGATTCCTTGGCTCATGCCGCATCTGTCGATGTGTATTATGCCAAGATTGACCGGACCGTCTGTCCGCCATTTTAAAATGTGTGATAAATTGCTATAACTTTTGAAGTATCAGATATATCGGCGCAAAAATCGGTAGGGAGCTTCGGCATGATGTCCTGAGGAAATCAGAAAACAGCGCCACCTAAGGGTTATAAACTATAACAGTTCTTATAGAACTGCTTATAACTTCTGAATTCTTTGTTTTGCATGTAAGCTCTTTTCTGCTGTCCTTTGCACTGTAAAATGTAATAGCTAACTTTACTTAAAAATAAATAGTTATCATAACTAGTTGCTCCATAATTTGTTGACTCTACTAGCTTACAATAAGTTGACACAGCATTTTGGTGAGGAGAGTAATTAAACTGATCATACTTCAGTAACCTTTACTTGAGAAGTATGAGTGTCTCCACACCCTCCCAACAGTTGGTGGCGGTAATGCACCATGCTGGATGCCAACCGCCAATACAAATCAACGAAGAAGAGATTGCACATGCGCAGTTCCTCCTGAGACGTTGGATTTGAACCATCACGCGGCAAAAGAACGTTTGTCTGGATTTGGTTTGAAGGTAAGAGCATGCAAAATGTTAATTTGGAAAGGCCATGCATGTAATACTTCAGTCTGTTTGTAGGTTAAATGTATTTCTACAATTTAGTAAAGTCAGGACTATGTTCTGTTAATGTTCTGAGCTGAGTTTTGTTTGTGAGGTAAGGTTTAAGCTAAAGCTAGCTAACCACCTTGTCATAGTCCCACCTTGTAAATCTCAAATTTCTTAAACTGTAAATATGAATTAATATCGCCAAACGCAATGTGCTTGTTAACTGTTGCGTGCATCGGCTATAACTGGCGATGGCACAGTAAAACTTTAACTTATCTGCTAGCTCAGCTGTTAAGCAGGAGGTCTGGATCAGAATATTCATATATTCATTCGATTTTTAATTTTGAGATTCGAATTTTTTTTCTGTTTTTAACATTAGCGTTAAGGCAGAGACTGCCAAGCAGGAAGTGCACTTCACGCTCCCGCTCAAGGTTTGTAACTTACTGTTAATGTGCTCCAATATTAAAGGTGGGATATATTTTTCTATTGAAAGGGCATTTGGTATTTTTGTGATTTTAAAATAATAAAGGTTATTTATTTAACATTTTGGCCCAAGCAGAAAATTAAGGGCACCTCAACTCAGCCTGCAATTATTTAAAATTTTCCCAAAATAACTGCATTACTGAAAAATACTAGATACTAAACCTAAATTAATGAAACTTTCAGAATAGAAAGTTATGATATGAACCAAATAATTATAAAACCCCCTTGACTAATTCTAAGCATAAAATACATACATATACAATTTGTTATATTCAGATAGCCTGTTGTAATGGAATGAGTAGCAGGGTAATATACATACATGTATCCTTTATGCCTTACAAGCAAGCGTTAATTAGAGCTGATTGGATGCAGAAGTTGCAGTAATATATTCATTTTCGAGGCTTGTGTAATACTAGTTTTCTGGCCAGTGTGACCTAGTGATTTGTTATTAAAACGCATCCAAAATGACTTCATTAAATGCTCATTTGTCTGTTTCTTTAGGTTCTGTCAGAGTTCTTTCGCTTAACCAGCAAAAACCTCAAAATCGAGTTTTTCAAAGAACTGGACAAATACACTCCTCGCTGTCTCGACATTTTCAAGTCCAAGGGTGGATGTACCGGCCAGATACTTAAGGCGTATTTGCATCATCAAATCGCACTGGGGGTACGTTTCTCATGCACATTAATGATTTAATGGTGTCAGCAAAATAGTGTAACCACATTGTATTTTCAGAGCTGTTAATTGATGGTCCTTGACCATTTATGGGTGATATGTATGAAATTATCTTTCAGAAAACAGATGTTACTGCTTAGTGAACAGCAGTCCTCCGTGGCCTTCCCATCCTCCTTGGAGATGAGAACAAAGACTTCTTCAAGACATACTTTGTAAGTAGTTTCAGGTGCTAATTTACAGTGGCCGAGTAGGCTTGTCGCGATAGTCTGTGTAACGGTGATTACCAGTGTGTCAGCCTCTTACCGGTTAGATCACTTGCCCACCGCGACACCGTCTTTCACCGTCGTTTTGATATTTTTTGTAATTAAATAATTTAGTTTCGTTAGAGAGAGCAAACATGAATGTGTCTTCTGCCTGAATTCAGCAGAGCTGAACGCGCATCATCACAGAGCAGCCGGTGTCAGATTTCATTTATTCCTTTCAGAGTGTGTGAGGCGAGCGACTGACTAGACGATGGCAGAAGCCGTATGCTTACTCATTTTTGTTATAATATAGATATATGTTGTTTAAAGGAATAGTCTACTCATTTTCAATATTAAAATATGTTATTACCTTAACTAAGAATTGTTGATACATCCCTCTATCATCTGTGTGCGTGCACGTTAAGCACTGGAGCGCGCTGCGACGCTTCGATAGCATTTAGCTTAGCCCCATTCATTCAATGGTACCATTTAGAGATAAAGTTAGAAGTGACCAAACACATCAACGTTTTTCCTATTTATGACGAGTAGTTATACGAGCAAGTTTGGTGGTAGAAAATAAAACGTAGCGCTTTTCTAAGCGGATTTAAAAGAGGAACTATATTTTATGGTGTAATAGCACTTTTGGGAGTACTTCGACTCGCCTGAAAAGTCCGCTCCCCTTCTCCCTCTCATAATGGGAGAGGAAGGGTGTTACTGCGCCGAGTCGAAGTACTCCCAAAAGTGCTATTACGCCATAAAATATAGTTCCTCTTTTAAATCCGCTTAGAAAAGCGATACGTTTTATTTTGTACCACCAAACTTGCTCGTATAACTACTCGTCTTAAATAGTTAAAACGTTGATGTGTTTGGTCACTTCTGGCTTTGTCTCTGATTGGTACCATTGAATGAATGAAATGCTATCGAAATGCTGGGTGCTGTCGGGGCGTCGCGGCGCGCTCCGGCGCTTGCGTGCACGCACACAGATGATGGAGGGATGTATCAACTCTTCTTAGTTAGGGTAATAACATATTTTAATATTGAAAATGAGTAGACTATTCCTTTAAGACAGCGTACGCAAGCACTGCATTTAAACAGTTGCATTTAATTCAAATTGAAAGTAAGCCCCTCCCACCCTGTGAAACCGGTATCATCGGGGTTGTCACGCACCGATTAACCGGTGGGAAAATTCTGTCACCGCAGCAACCCTATGGCCGAGAGGGGTCACAACACATGCATTGCAAATGCCACAGCACCTCCAGATTTGGAAACAAGCTAGTTAACAGCTAGTTTAACAAATTAGCCTTTTTGGGTTAGCCCTAACGTTTTGCCCCACAAACGTGATAGAAGAACACCCCAATGTTTTCGTTGTAGCGATATTTAAAGACAGCATTTTTACCCATAATGCATTCTGGACTGATGTAGATGGCTCCAAGCGCTGCTACAAACATAAGGCAAATAAACAATAACGTTATCAAGATAAGCTATTACCTCAGTTAGCGAGCGAAATATACCTTCCTCCGTGTTTACGGCATGTTTAGGCTCAAATTGGAAAGTCTTGAATGGCAGACATTTCGCTCGCTAATTGAGGTAATCGCTTCACTTGATAATGTTATAGTTTATTTGCCTTTTGTTTGTAGCGGCGCTTGGACCGGTCTACGTCACGGTCCATAATGCATTATGGGTCAAACAAACAATGGTGACTTACTAGTAAAAAGGTTGTCTTAAAATATCTCGCTACAACAAAAACATTGGAGGTGGTGTTCTATCACGTTTTTGGAACAAATGGTAGGGCTAACTCAATAAGGCTAATGTGTCATCAGCCAATGCCTCTTCAGATGTAAATATGAGCAGATGTGAGATACCCTCAATTGGTCCTGATCAGAACTACCTATCAACCTTCTTTCTAAAGTGACTGCTTTGTGTTTTCTACCTAAATGCAAGGTTGTACATCAATGTGGAATTGTGTAATAATATCTCATGTAATTTGTGTTTTTAGGACTGTGATGAACCGGAACTGGCCAACACCTCCATTGAGATCCTAACAGTAATCCCGGAAGGTACCCCACCTCAAGGAACACGCCAACATTTTGGGTTTTTGGCTTGTTCACCAGAATTCCCCAGGGTTGGATGAGTCCATGCGTGCCATTTTCATCTCTGTGTGTCCTGTGGCTTTGTCTGACGCACCCACCGCTAGCTTAGCTTAGCAAAAAGATTGTAAGTAAATGGCTTCAGCTAGCGTACTGCTCCCTATGAGTGACGGAATAGCGCGAACATTTTCCTGTTTGTATGTTGTGATTTGTGTGGTCGCAGCGTGTACAGATAGCAGGGTCATGTGAGACACAGCCATCTTCTGGCAGTGTACATACAGGGAACTATAGAAGCGCTGCTACTTGGGTGGAGTGATTTGTTCGCAGCACTTGAGAAGCCCCCTGGTGAGGAGAGAGTTGTGCTAATCACTCCGCCCAAGTATCAGTGCTTCATCTGAGAATATAGTTTCCTGTATGTATACTGTTGAAGGATGTCTGTCTCATATGACCTTGTTGTTTTTGCACGCTGTGACTGTGCGAATCGCAACATATAGGTGGGAGAATGTTCGTGTTGATTTGTCACTTATTTGGAGCAGTGTGCTAGCTGGAGCCATTTACTTCCGGTCTTTTTGCTGAGCCGGGCTGGCGGTGGGTGCGTCAGACGGAGTTGCAGGACGCACAGAGATGAGAAGGGTATGTGTGGACTTATCTAACTCTGGGGGATACGGTGAATAAGGTAAAGACCCAAAATGTCTGCGTGTTCCTTTAAGGCCCAAAATTACTTCACTCAAAAATCTTCTGTGCAGTGAGTAGTGAAGTTCTTTGTTTTACACACACACACACACACACACACACACACACTTACATTTATGGTGTATCTACATTATTGATGGACATATATATTTTTTTCTTTTTGTCATTTGGTCTTGGTTTTGTGTAATGGTGAATGTGTGATTTGTTGGGTTTTTATGTCTTTTTTCAAAATTCAAATTCTCTCTTATTGGATGTGCAGTTCACTGTATTGATCTGTTTCAATCAAATAAAGTGTTTCATTGATTCATTCAAACTGTTGTCTCTCTTTGTTTCAACAACTTAAAACTTTTGAGTGAAGTTTACTTGAATATTTTAAGGCAATCGGTTTCCTAAGATTTCCTTAGTAATGTGAACACTTAGCCTTGTAAGGATAACTTGCCTTAATGAGTACTGCTAACTGAACATAACTCAGTTGTCTGAACTGACATTTCCTTAGTGACGGGAGCTAATTATTTTTAAGTTCACTGTACTACCATGACATGAGTTGTCTTGACTAAAAATTTTTTTGTCATCATAACTAATGATTTTGCGTTAACTGTACTCAAGTGTACTACCATGATATGAGTTGTCCTAACACATTTCTTCTCAGCTACAACAACTTAAAAATTGATTGTCAACTTTACTTTAAAAATTTGAGGCAATCGGTTTCCTAAGTTTTTTTAAGTAAAGTCAACAAATTACATTTTACAGTGTGAGCTGTGTCTACCGAGTGGCGCATCTGTTAAGTCGTACGCATAGAGATCCTGAGTTCACGGGTTCGAATCCCGCCTGGGGCAGGTGTTAATTTCTTCTATTAAAGTTTTGTTCTTTCTCACCTATTCTTCTTGACCTGTCTGTAGTTCACATATGTTCTATTTTTGCCATGTTTTCTGTTGCTGCTCTGCACTGCGGTGGTTCTGCTCTGTCATTGCTACGCTTTGGGTTCTTTGCTGAGCCTTGTGTTCTTGATGCACCTTGGGTGCTCAATGCGCCCTGCGTGATTGATACGTTTTATGTTTCTTGCTGTGCTTTGGGTGCTCATTGCGCTGAAGGTGCTTGGCCCCGTATCGCTGCTTGCAGCTATATTTATTATTATTCTTACTCTTGTCCAATGGGAGTCTATGGCAGCCCTATGAACCATAAGTAGTAGAATGATGAAATTTGGCACAATTGTAGTGGTGGTCCTAAATAGTCATGTGACCAATAATGGGGTCTCTAGCAGTAACTCTATAGCGCCACCAGCAGATCAAAAATTCAATGTTCGAACTGTTATAACTAATGATACATTTGAACTATGAAAATTCTACTTAGTACACGTGATTGCCCTTCTCACATTAATTGATTTTAATACCTTACAGTAAGACTCCTCCCATTACAGTACTGGCCATTTTGAAATGTACAGTTGTTTGTTTTTTCGCTACTCCTCATTCAAATTTGGTTCAATTGTTATGAAGTTTGTCACAGATGATCTTTGTAGTGAGCTGCATAGAAATGACCGAACAGAATTTTGATATTTATCTTTATGCAAAAGTAATAAATGCGTGAACTTAACGAGGTTGATGCAATAATGGTTCTGAAGCTGTACCTCGGTCATTCTTTGATCAATTGAAATGAAATTTGGTACACTTCATGTTGACCATGAACTGGGGGTCCATATCAAATTTGGTGACAGCGCCACCTATGGGTCATGAGATATGAAAATAGGCTATTTTTGCCCATAACTTCTGAACTGTTTGTCAGAAAATTATGATCTTGATGTCTATGGATTGCTTGGCTCATGCCGCATCTGTCGATGTGTATTATGCCGGGTTTGACCAAACCGCCTGTCCGCCATTTTGAAATTTCAAATAAATTGTTATATTTTTTGAACTATTGCACATATCCGTGCAAAAAGTGGTAAGGAGCTTTGACATGATGTCCTGAAGGTACCTGGGAAGTCAGAGTGCAGCGCCACCTAGGGGTAATAAACTATAACAGTTCTTATGGAACTGTTTATAACTTTGGAATACTTTGTCTGATATGAATTTCTTTCTGACATTGTATTCACTGGTTTATGCCGGTTGCAACGATACCTCATTTGTCATTTTCCAAAATTCTGTTCATGTATTATTGTAAAGCATTTGGTAGATGATTTTTCCGCTACTCCTTTTACAAATTTTGTTTATTTTTTGCCAGGTTCTGCTCGTATAATGTTTGGAGCAATCCGCACAGAAATGACTGAACAGATTTTTGATATTCTGTTCTCTTTCTTAGAAATACCACTCCAAAGTTGACCGTGCCTGTGACGTTGTCTATTTGCCATAGTAAATTAATATGACTGTATATTACATTGTATAGCATTACTATACATAATGATCTGCTTGTCTTCAATTTCACTTGAACTCATGTACATTGTATTTATGTTATTTCTACTTCTGCTGTGTCAATTCTGCATCTTTGGTGATTGACATATGTCAATCCTTGCAGATATCTAATCTTTTTCTCCTGCCTCATGAACTGTGTCAAGTGAGTGGCGCATCTAGTTAAACCACATGCATTGAGATTCTGAGTTCCTGGGTTCGAATCCCACCTGTGTCATGACGTTTTGTTCTTCCTCATCAATTCTTCTCAACCTGTCTGTAGTTCACATGTGTTCTATTTTTCCATGTTTGCTGTTGTTGCTCTGCATTGTGGTGCTTCTGCTGTGTCTTTCCTGCATCTTTGGTGATTAACATATGTTAACCCTCTGGGGTCGGACCCTTTTTGGACACAGTCAGAGGTTCTGACATGCTCTCACATTTGGTCTTTTTTCAGTTGCTTTAAAACACATTAATGGCTAATATCACATAACACTGTATTCAGCACAAACTGTGCTATAATAATATGTAAGATAAATGTATGTACATGTTTGTATTTTTAAGTAAATGATGTTTATGCGTGGTTAGTAAAAAAAGAAAACAAAAAGTTGCTGAAATAAGGCCAAGAAACACATCCTAAACATTTGTTAACAAGCAAAAAAGTTATCTACTCTTGTAGAGTAGAGAATTTGCTACAAAAAGATGTAAAAACCATTTAACCCACTCATTCACATGAAAAAATACATTGATTTAACTTTTGTAAGACACTTTTTGCTGTGTAAAGGCAATATGCAAGGGAGGGTCAATGGTCATGAATATTGATGTGTTTCACACCTGAGGAGACCCAACCCCCTAATGGCTCAGTGAGGAATGTTGGGACAAAAGAACTGTGACTGTGGGGAGACTTAAAGAGAAAATCTTTTGCTTGTAGTTAAAAAAAAATAGGTTAAAATAAAGTACAAAATACTTTTTTAGTAAAATAAAAGTCTTATAGGCTTGCAAAAAAATGCTAAAAACATGAACAATACAATAGATTTAAGAAGCTTTATTATAATTATAAATGAAGAAGCTTCATTGTAAATATAAATAATAAAGTAACAATATGTATACATGTAACAATATTCTATATGACCAGTACAATATGGCTCTAATTAAAAGAAAAGGATTCTAAATGGTCAGCTGTGAAAGTTTGGTGTGCATCTAAAAATACTTCCAAATATAAAAAAATAAGGTATACATTTGTAAACCATCACACACTGTAACTCTTTGGGAATGGAGTTAAATGTTGTCGTCCCATTGTTCAAAACGTGCGGGTACCAGACGAAGTTGGTGTTGCAGACACATTCCTGAAAACATATCTTAATTAATATCATGTATTTTCAAAGTACAAAGCAACACATCAGTATTACTAATATTGAGAACTTTTTTTAATAATTAATAGGGGTGACCCCGAATAGTTGAAGATTCGATGCATCGGAGAAGCCGGATTCGACTACCAATCTCACAGTCGAATCGTTGCAGATGTGTTATGAAATGAGGATCATTCAATTTTGGCCGTATATGGGTGCACACATTATCTGATTTCACATATAACAGCTTTCTCCCAATATATTAATATACAGTATATTATTATAATGCTGCAAATAATATGTGATGTAGCAGCTTTCAATAAATATTTTTAAAATGCGTTAAATCCAACTAACAAAGCCTGTGATGGGGCTACACGTCCATAAGAGTTTTCTATGTTAATAAACCATTGCATCTTTGTTTCTACATTTAAAAGACAAAGCTGGCAATTCTGGCAATACTTTCGTTTTTTATTAATTTCTTTATTTTATTTATAAATCACTCTGGGTTATCTGATTTATCTATTTGGCTTGTGTTTTGTTTCCGTGCACTTGAGGCATTTTGCACATTTGTTCTGCACGTTGTTACTTCTGACCTTATTTTATTTACAGTTTTTTACAATCACTTTGCTACTATTTTCAGAACATTGATGTCATTTTTCACAACTCTAGATACAAAACTCAAAACGGTAATCACTTGTAACACAGGCTGTCTAGTGTTCAAAACATTGCATTGTGCATTCACATCTTTAAAGACATCTTGCACTTGCACAATCATTGTTTCAAAACACAAATTTACTGTGAAATACCATGGAAACATAACTATAGATCACCCACACACAAGCAACTGAAAGTTTCACTAAGTCATTGTTTGTACAATCATTAAGTATTGTAGAACAAAATTGGTGATACAGATTTCATTATGGTACATGTAGAGCAAATACATATCTGTAAAAGTTCTGCAGTAGTAGAGAGAATACGACAGACACATTGGAATCATTGAACAAAGTTTGTAATGTATTGATGAAAACACTACAGTACAATCACAACATAGGTCACATCATTTCACAATCTGCACTCAATCATCAGTAACAAGTTGGCAGAATTGGACAAGCAATTACAAGGGCCTGCATCTATACAGTACAGTGATAATTGGTTCATGCTCCATGCTTATTGGTTACAATGAACCTCATTATCTTGAAACTTTCATGATTTTCAGTAAACATGGAAGATTCTTTGTCTATTTCCATACAACTATTACGAATAATGCAACAGTTACTTATCATTTTGGGCAGTCGTAGTGATTGATAGTTAGATCATTGTAAGAAAATGAATAGACACTTATTTGAAATGTGATGTGTGAATAGCCTTTTGAAACAGTAGTACTGTGATGTTAAGTTGTGTCATATTGAACATGTGATTTTGGTTGAATGAACAAATGATCCAAGTTTTATGTGTATTGTATCCAAGCAATTGAGAAAAGAGTTAAGAGTTTTGAAAAATGTGCATTTTGATCTTTGGTTGTGAGTTTTGTGTCTAGAGTTGTGAAAAATGACATCAATGTTCTGAAAATAGTAGCAAAGTGATTGTAAAAAACTGTAAAAAATGTATTTATTATAAACGTAAATTCTGATATAATTTAAGTCTGTACATTTTGGATTGTTTTTCGTTCTATCGACGTTGCGCTATTGCGTTCTGGCCATGTTTGCGCATGCAATTTAGCCGAAAGTGCTAGGTGCTCTACGTCTCATATTTAGAAGTTCATCGAACTAAACATTACAAAACGGATGTTTTTCGACGGGTATACGTTTTAAAATGTATTTAACTGAGTGGTTATCTATTATGGTCGGTGTTCACTTTCAAATGATAGCAAAGAGATTCCTGAAATAAATAATATCATCAGGTCTTTCTGTATCTAAAGTGAATACAGAGATGATCAAAGTCAAAGCAAGCAAGCATTTCTGTGCTAAACAATAACGCGTAGTGTCTATAAAATCATTAATTTCAGTGTTTTTCTTATTATAAATTAACGTTTAATGAATTGTATACAAAGCTTAGTTTTTATCATTTACAGTAACAATCACAAATTATTTGTCATTTGTCTTTTTTTTGGTCATGGATTTGACCCGCTTAATCTCCAAATTAAATAAATATACTAAATTGTAGCCGGGGTTTCCAAGGCAGGATCACCATTGTTATTTTTTAGGTTTAGTTCTCAAAATGTTTTTTTGTGTGATGTTCTGTAGATCGTAGCATTAAAATTTTATGAGGAATAATTAAACAAATGTTGCCTTACATTTTACCTTAAAAAAATATATATAAATGCATCCACAGTCAAATATATACTGTTATATAACTCAGGCAGTAAAGCAGAAAATAATTGGGTACAGAGATGCGCTGTATATGTTTGTTAACGGGCCATTACCGGATATATTTATAGCTAAAAATTAACACATGACATATCTCCGGGCACATTTACAGCACATCAATACTAGGCTACATCGAAACATTTACACCCGAACAGATACATGCATATTTGAGCATGATGACAATCTCTGGGCACATATACTGTTATCATGTAAGCAACATGTCAGTAAAACAAATATTGTGAATGCATAAGTTCTATGTTTATGCATAGTTTTATGCATTAAAAAAATCAAGCAACACATCAGTAATACTAATATTGAGAACAGAAAAGCCGGTAAATGTAACTTACACTTTATGAATTTCGGGTTCGTTTCTGCATGCCCCCGTGCGAGTAAATGACGATGAAGCCACGTTACTAAAAAATTTTTTATTTGTATCATGTATTTTCGGAAAATACAGATATGTTTATATATATATACATCTTGTATTTTCCAAATTACTACGCAAAACATCAGTAAAAGTCTACTAATAAAACAGAAAAGCCCGCAAATGTGACTTACCCTTTATGAATGTCCGTCGCATTTCTGCAAATGCCCGCTGAAGAGGAGAGTAATGCTGCCACATTCCTACAAAAGTTTTTAATAATTAATATAATGTATTCTCCACAGTAACAAACTTATAAAGCAATACTAAGGCGGTAAAGCATAGTTGAGATAAGATAATTGGGTACATAGATGCAGTATATCTTTGTTAACGGGCCATTGCCGGACATATTTATGGCTAAACATTAACACATTACATATCTCCGGACACATTTACAGCACATCGATACTACATCGATACATTTACACCCGAACAGATAGTCGCGTAAACAAGACTTGTTGAGGCATAAACACTAGTCAAAATATATTCTAAATAGTGATATTGTTTTATGACATATTGTATATTTACAGCACACCATACAATCATACTGTTTAACGCATATCTCCGGGCTCATTTACAGCACAATGTTACACCCGAGCAAATAAAGAAGCCTTATTGATAAGTCGGCATGGACACTATAGTTATAGTAGTGATATTGCTTTATAACATATTCACATTACACTAATCAGCATACGGTTTAATGTAAGAACTATCATTTTAATGTAAACAAGTTGCCAATTACGAGACGTTTCTATAAAGTCATTATGAATATCTGCGTGCAAATAGTCAGTATACAGTATATAAAAGTTTACATCACACAACATTTCAACAAATGTAGGTAAAACTTACTCTTCAGATATTATATCCTCAGCTGGATCAAGTCGCTCTTCAAAAAACAAACGTTCATCGTCGGAGTCCTGCTCTTCGTCTGAAGAAACAGTGAACTCTTCCTCGCTGCCAGGAGCATCTGTATAGCTTCCTCACCTGTAAAGCATGTCATCTTCCCAGCGCGTTGATAAGTGGATGAAACTGTCAAAACTCGCTGCTTCTTAAAGCATTGTTTGGGGGCGTTGATCTTGTTTGCATAGCCCGCATCAGGTAATTTCCATATGAATGGCGCGCACACGGTAGGTGGGATCACATTAGCGCTAATAAGGTCGAGACAGAAAAACTGTACCTCTCTTTACTTACATGTCGATTACACAAACAGACAATGAGTTCTTCAGATTTTAATTACATCATGTAAAAGTAGACATTTCAGGCTTTCTTTAGACATATGTATTAGTGATGCGCGGGTCGGCGTTTTTTCCAACCCGCGGGTCCCGCTTTTATGAAATATTTGGCCCGCCCCAACCCGCACCGCAACACTGTATCTATTTTTACAACCCGCACCGCCCCGCGCCCGCGACCATTCAAATAGACATACTAGGCATTTGTAATATAAATAAAAAGAGGCTTTATTTCAGCCTAAGAGTGCTTGGAAACAGCCATTAGATTACATCGCCCTGTAAACTGGCCACAACATACACCAATGAGCCATAGAAACCAGCATGGTCATATTAATATAGAGATTGGATAATGATAAACCAGGGGTGTCCAATACATCGATCGCAAAGGCAATGCCGGTAGATCGCAGTCACACAAGTTAACTCTGTATTCTCATGCTGCTCCATGCCTCCACGGGGAAATTGGCATTATGAGTAATTGTGAAACACGTAAGTCTTTTTGAGTTGCTGTGCCTTTCTTCTCATATGTGTTTTTATAAATCTTATGCCTGCCCGCTGCAGCTCAGTCGTGTAAACTTCCGAAATTTACAAGCATTCAATCGCATTCGCATCGCATTCTTGCTTTCAAGCACGAGATGAAGCACGCGAGAGCGAGCGAACGAGGGAGAGAGAGAGAGAGGCAGCGTTGTGCTGATATATGCTTCTGATACTATTGTAATTTTCCCTCAAGTTTGTTTCACTAATTCTCCGCTATTTTAAACAGTACTCGACATGTGCTCCAGGATTTTTTTAACTCTTCAAGAAAATAGAGTAATGGTGACATCCCTAAATCCAATGTAGAGATGCAGTATAGTCCACGCATTTAAAGTGTTTTTAGCATGTAGAACTTGTCGGCTTTATCATTTTAAAAGTAGAAAAAAGCAGCATTTGTATTATCTATTCACAAATTCCCTACCTTAATTTCTCCTGCAGATCGTCTTTCATCTTTTAATTCTCCGTTTGTTTTGTTGTTGTGGCTGGCAGCCAGCGGGACGCGCTTCCGTGACGTCAAAGGTTTGGGGATATCAAGTTACTTTGCGGAAGTTACGTTGCCACATAGGCCTACGTAATTTAACCTTATCAAAGAACGTAATTAAATGTAAAAATATATATTCCCAAATATTTAATATATATGCTACAGGGAATTAGACGCAACATATCAGTTTTTTAATTTTGTTTTTAATGACCCGCCCCAACCCGCCCCGCATTAAAATTACAATTTCTTTACCCGCCCCAACCCGACCCGCGGGTTACCCGCGGGGCCCGCGGGTTACGGGACGACCCGCGCATCACTAATATGTATCATGTTCGTGTGACAAGTATTGGCGGAGTTATCAGTTCATGTTTGAAACGTGTTTGAGGAAAATGGTCAAGGAGACAGAGATGTCGAAATGCACTCCCTGTTTATTTTCTTTATTTGCCAAAAGCACACAGTTTTGTTGTTATTATGAAGGCACTCACATTAAAGTAGAGACTTCACAGTTTCGAATGATGTCTTACATGTATGTGTATGATTATGAATGACGGAGTATTTTAAGTGGATGTCACAGGAAAAAGGAAAAAATGCGTCAAAACGCGGCCCCGCGTTTTTGGACCCCAGGGGGTTAATCCTTTCAGCTCTCTAATCTCTTGTCTGCTGCCTCATGAACTGTGTCAACTGAGTGGCGCATCTAGTTAAACCACATGCATTGAGATTCTGAGTTCCTGGGTTCGAATCCCACCTGAGTCATGACGTTTTGTTCTTCCTCATTAATTCTTCTCAACCTGTCTGTAGTTCACATGTGTTCTATTTTTCCATGTTTGCTGTTGTTGCTCTGCATTGTGGTGCTTCTGCTGTGTCTTTCCTGCATCTTTGGTGATTGACATATGTTAATCCTTTCAGCTCTCTAATCTCTTGTCTGCTGCCTCATGAACTGTGTCAAGTGAGTGGCGCATCTAGTTAAACCACATGCATTGAGGTTCTGAGTTCCTGGGTTCGAATCCCACCTGAGTCATGACGTTTTGTTCTTCCTCATCAATTCTTCTCAACCTGTCTGTAGTTCACATGTGTTCTATTTTTCCATGTTTGCTGTTGTTGCTCTGCATTGTGCTGGTTCTTGCTGTGCTTTGTGTGCTTGCTGTGCTTTGTGTGCCTGCTGTGCTTTGTGTGCTTGCTGTGCTTTGTGAGCATGCTGTGCTTTGTGAGCTTAATGTGCTTTGTGTGCTTGCTGTGCTTTGTGAGCTTGCTGTGCTTTCTGAGCTTGCTGTGCTTTGTGTGCTTGCTGTGCTTTCTGGGCTTGCTGTGCATTTTGAGCTTGCTGTGCTTTGTCAGCTTGCTGTGCTTTGTGTGCTTGCTATGCTTGGTGTGCTTGCTGTGCTTGGTGAGCTTGCTGTGGTTTGTGAGCTTGTTGTGCTTTTTGAGCTTGCTGTGCTTTGTGTGTTTGATGTGCTTTGTGTGCTTGATGTGCTTTGTGTGTTTGCTGTGTTTTGTGAGCTTACTGTGCTTTGTGTGCTTGCTATGCTTTGTGACCTTGCTGTGCTTTGTGAGCTTGCTGTGCTTTGTGAGCTTGCTGTGCTTTGTATGCTTACTGTGCTTTGTGAGCTTGCTGTGCTTTGTGTGCCGGCTGTGCTTTGTGTGCCGGCTTTGCTTTGTGAGCTTGCTGTGATTTGTGAGCTTGCTGTGTTTTGTGTGCTTGCTGTGCTTGCTTTGGGTGCTCATTATTGCGCTGAAGGTGCTTGGCCCCGATTTGCTGCTTGCAGCTATATTTATTATTATTATTATTTTTCCCCAATGGGAGTCTATGGCAGCCCTATGAACCGTACATAGGAAAATGATGAAATTTGGCACAGTTGTAGAGATGGTCATAAATAGTCATGTGACCAAAAATGGGGTCTTTAGCAGTAACTCTATAGCGCCACCAGTAGTCCAAAAATTCAATGTTCAAACTGTTATAATTGGTGAACTATTTGATCTATGAAAATTCTACTTAGTACACGTGATTGCTCTCATCCCGCTTATTGAATTTGATACTTTACAGTAAGACTCCACCCATTACAGTAGCGGCCATTTTGAAATGTACAGTATTTCGTTTTTTCGCTACTCCTCCTTCAAATGTGGTTCAATTCTTATGAGATTTGTCACAGATGATCTTTGGAGTGAGCCGCATAGAAATGACCGAACAGAATTTTGATTTTTATCTTTGTTCAAAAGTAATAAATGCGCAAACTTAACGAGGTTGACGCAAAAATGGTTCTGAAGCTGTAGCTCAGTCATTCTTTGATCAATTGCAATGAAATTTGGTACACTTCATGTGGACCATGAGCTTGGGGTCCATGCCAAATTTGGTGACAGCGCCACCTATGGGTCATGAGATAATAAAATAGGCTATTTTTGCCCATAACTTCCGAACTGTTTGTCAGAAAATTATGATCTTGATGTCTATGGATTGCTCACTTCATGCCGCATCTGTCGATGTGAATTATGCCGTGTTTGACCAAACCGCCTGTCCGCCATTTTGAAATTTCAAATAAATTGTTATATTTTTTGAACTATTTGACATATCCGCGCAAAAAATGGTAAGGACCTTCGACATGATATCCTGAAGGTACCTGGGAAGTCAGAGTACAGCGCCACCTAGGGGTTATAAACTATAACAGTTCTTATTGAACTGCTTATAACTTCTGAATACATTGTCTGATATACATTTTCTTTGTGAAATTGTATTCACTGTTTTATGCTGATCGCAACGATACCTTGTTTGTCATTTTCCAACATTATGTTCAGGTGTTATTGTAAGGCATATGGTAAATGATTTTTTCGCTACTCCTTTTACAAATTTTGTGTATTTTATGTCAGGTTCTGCTCGTATAATGTTTGGAGCAATCCGCACAGATGTGACCGAACAGATTTTTGATATTCTGTTCTCTTTCTTAGAAATACCACTCTAAAGTTTACCGTGCCTGTGACGTTGTCTATTTGTCATAGTAATAAATTAATGTGACTGTATATTACATTGTATAGCATCACTATACATAATGGTCTGCTTGTCTTCAATTTCACTTGAACTCATGTACATTGTATTTCTGTTATTTCTACTTCTGCTGTGTCAATTCTGCATCTTTGGTGATTGACATGTTAATCCTTTCAGCTCTCTAATCTCTTGTCTGCTGCCTCATGAACTGTGTCAACTGAGTGGCGCATCTAGTTAAACCACATGCATTGAGATTCTGAGTTCCTGGGTTCGAATCCCACCTGAGTCATGACATTTTGTTCTTCCTCATCAATTCTTCTCAACCTGTCTGTAGTTCACATGTGTTCTATTTTTCCATGTGTGCTGTTGTTGCTCTGCATTGTGGTGCTTCTGCTGTGTCTTTCCTGCATCTTTGGTGATTGACATATGTTAATCCTTTCAGCTCTCTAATCTCTTGTCTGCTGCCTCATAAAATGTGTCAACTGAGTGGCGCATCTAGTTAAACCACATGCGTTGAGATTCTGAGTTCCTGGGTTCGAATCCCACCTGAGTCATGACGTTTTGTTCTTCCTCATCAATTCTTCTCAACCTGTCTGTAGTTCACATGTGTTCTATTTTTCCATGTTTGCTGTTGCTCTGCATTGTGCTGGTTCTTGCTGTGCTTTGTGTGCTTGCTGTGCTTTGTGTGCTTGCTGTGCTTTGTGTGCTTGCTGTGCTTTGTGAGCTTGCTGTGCTTTGTGTGCTGGTTGTGCTTTGTGAGCTTGCTGTGCTTTGTGTGCTTTGTGAGCTTGCTATGCTTTGTGTGCTTGCTGTGCTTTGTGTGCTTGCTGTGCTTTGTGAGCTTGCTGTGCTTTGTGTGCCTGCTGTGATTTGTGTGCTTGCTGTGCTTTGTGTGCTTGCTGTGCTTTGTGTGCTTGCTGTGCATTGTGAGCTTGCTGTGCTTTGTGTGCTTGCTGTGCTTTGTGTGCTTGCTGTGCTTTGTGTGCTTTCTGTGCTTTGTGAGCTTGCTGTGCTTTGTGTGCTGGTTGTGCTTTGTGAGCTTGCTGTGCTTTGTGTGCTTTGTGAGCTTGCTATGCTTTGTGTGCTTGCTGTGCTTGCTGTGCTTTGTGAGCTTGCTGTGTTTTGTGTGCCTGCTGTGATTTGTGTGCTTGCTGTGCTTTGTGTGCTTGCTGTGCTTTGTGTGCTTGCTGTGCATTGTGAGCTTGCTGTGCTTTGTGTGCTTGCTGTGCTTTGTGTGCATTGCGCCGAAGGTGCTTGACCCCGTGTTGCTGCTTGCAGCTATATTTAGGGGTCAAGCACCGAAGGTGCTGAGACACCTATTGGAATTGTACTTTTTTCTTCTTCTTAGCCATTGGTGTCTATGGCAGCCCTATGAACCGTATGTAGGAAAATGATTAAATTTGGCACAGTTGTAGTGGAGGTCATAAATAGTCAGGTGGTCAAAAATGGGGTCTCTAGCGGTAACTCTATAGCGCCACCAGCAGTGCAAAAATTCAATGTTCAAATGGTTATAACTGCAGATCCGTTTGATCTATGAAAATTCTACTTAGTACACGTGATTGCTCTCCTCATGCTTATTGTTTTTAATACCTTACAGTAAGACTCCACCCATTACAGTAGCAGCCATTTTGAAATGTACAGTATTTAGTTTTTTCGCTACTCCTCCTTCAAATTTGGGGCAATTGTTATGAAATTTGTCACAGGTGATCTTTGGAGTGAGCCGCACAGAAATGACCGAACAGAATTTTGATATTTAACTTTTTTCAAAAGTAATAAATGCGCAAACTTAACGAGGTTGACGCAAAAATGGTTCTGAAGCTGTACCTCGGTCATTCTTTGATCAATTGAAATGAATTTTGGTACACTTAATGTGGACCATGAACTTGGGGTTCATGCCAAATTTGGTGACAGCGCCACCTATGGGTCATGAGATATGAAAATAGGCTATTTTTGCCCATAACTTCTTAACTGTTTGTCAGAAAATTATGATCTTGATGTCTATGGATTGCTTACATCATGCCGCATCTGTCGATGTGTATTATGCCGGGTTTGACCGAACCGCCTGTCCGCCATTTTGAAATTTCACATAATTTGTTATATTTATTGAACTATTGGACATATCCGCGCAAAAATTAGTAAGGAGCTTCGACATGATGTCCTGAAGGTACCTGGGAAGTCAGAGTACAGCGCCACCTAGGGGTTATAAACTATAACAGTTCTTATGGAACTGCTTATAACTTCTGAATACTTTGTCTGATATTAATTTCTTTGTGAAATTGTATTCACTGGTTTATGCCGATTGCAACGATACCTCATTTGTCATTTTCCAACATTCTATTCATGTGTTATTGTAAGGCATATGGTAAATGATCTTTTCGCTACTCCTTTTACAAATTTTGTTTATTTTATGCCAGGTTCTGCTGGTATAATGTTTGGAGCAATCCGCACAGGAATGACTGAACAGATTTTTCTGGCACCTAGGCAGTTTTTTGAGAAATACCTCTGTAAAGTTGATCGTGCCTGTGATGTTGTCTATTTGTCATAGTTAATTACTGTATATTACATTTTATAGCGTTGCTCTACAGAATGTTTTTCTTGTCTTCAATCTCACTTGACCTTTTTGATTCTTTTATACATTGTATTTCTGTTATTTCTGCTCTGTGGTGTCATTTCTACATCTTTGGTAATTGGCATATATCAATCCTGCATCTCTGTAATCTCTTTTCTGCTGTCCCTTGAACTGTGTCAACTGAGTGGCGTGGCGAGTAAGGCAACCGCATAGAGATTATGATTTTTTGGGTTCGAATCCCACCTGAGTCATGATGTTTTGTTCTTCCTCATCAATTCTTCTCAACCTGTCTGTAGTTCACATGTGTTCTATTTTTCCATGTTTGCTGTTGTTGCTCTGCATTGTGGTGCTTCTGCTGTGTCTTTCCTGCATCTTTGGTGATTGACATATGTTAATCCTTTCAGCTCTCTAATCTCTTGTCTGCTGCCTCATGAACTGTGTCAACTTAGTGGCGCATCTAGTTAACCAGATCCATTGAGATTCTGAGTTCCTGGGTTCGAATCCCACCTGAGTCATGACGTTTTGTTCTTCCTCATCAATTCTTCTCAACCTGTCTGTAGTTCACATGTGTTCTATTTTTCCATGTCTGCTGTTGTTGCTCTGCATTGTGGTGGTTCTTGCTGTGCTTTGTATGCTTGCTGTGCTTTGTGTGCTTGCTGTGCTTTGGGAGTTTGCTGTGCTTTGTGTGCTGGTTGTGCTTTGTGAGCTTGCTGTGCTTTGTGAGCTTGCTGTGCTTTGTGTGCCTGCTGTGATTTGTGTGCTTGCTGTGCTTTGTGTGCTTGCTGTGCTTTTTGTGCTTGCTGTGCTTTGTGTGCTTGCTGGGCATTGTGAGCTTGCTGTGCTTTGTGTGCTTGCTGTGCTTTGTGTGCATTGCGCCGAAGGTGCTTGACCCCGTGTTGCTGCTTTCAGCTATATTTAGGGGCCAAGCACCTATGGTGCTGTGGCACCTATTGTTTCTGTTAGTATTATTATTATTATTTTTCCGCTTCCCCAATGGGAGTCTATGGCAGCCCTATGAACCGTATGTAGGAAAATGATGAAATTTGGCACAGTTGTACTGGTGGTCATAAATAGTTATGTGGCCAAAAATGGGGTCTCTAGCAGTAACTCTATAGCGCCACCATCACCTCAAAATTTCAATGTTCAAATGGTTATAACTGGTGATCCATTCGATCTATGAGAATTCTACTTAGTACACGTGATTGCTCTCATCCCGCTTATTGAATTTGATACTTTACAGTAAGACTCCTCCCATTACAGTAGCGGCCATTTTGAAATGTACAGTATTTCATTTTTTCGCTACTCCTCCTTCAAATTTGGTTCAATTCTTATGAGATTTGGCACATGTGATCTTTGGAGTGAGCCGCATAGAAATGACTGAACAGAATTTTGATATTTTTCTTTATTCAAAAGTAATTAATGCGTGAACTTAACGAGATTGACCCAAAATTGGTTCTGAAGCTGTATCTCGGTCATTCTTTGATCAATCGAGATGAAATTTGGTACGCTTCATATCGACCATGAAATGGGGGTCCATGCCAAATTTGGTGACAGCGCCACCTATGGGTCATGAGATAGGAAAAAAGGCTATTTTTGCGCATAACTTCTGAATCGATTGTCAGAAAATTATGATCTTGGTGTCTACGGATTCCTTGGCTCATGCCGCATCTGCCGATATGTATTATGCCGGGATTGACCGAACCGCCTGTCCGCCATTTTGAAATCTGTGATAAATTGCTATAACTTTTGAAGTATCGGATATATCGGCGCAAAAATCTGTAGGGAGCTTCGGCATGACGTCCTGAGGAAATCAGAGAACAGCGCCACCTAGGGGTATAAACTATAACAGTTCTTATAGAACTGCTTATAACTTCTGAATTCTTTGTATGGCATGTAAGCTCTTTTCTGCTGCCCTTTGAGCTGTGTCTACTGAGTGGCGCATCTGTTAAGTCTTATGCATTGAGATCATGAGTTCATGGGTTCGAATCCCGCCTGAGGCAGGTGTTAATTTCTTCTATTATAGTTTTGTTCTTTCTCACCTATTCTTTTTGACCTGTCTGTAGTTCACACATGTTCTATTTTTGCCATGTTTTCTGTTGCTGCTCTGCACTGCGGTGGTTCTGCTCTGTCATTGCTACGCTTTGGGTTCTTTGCTGAGCCTTGTGTTCTTGATGCACCTTGGGTGCTCAATGCGCCCTGGGTGATTGATAAGTTGTATCTTTCTTGCTGTGCTTCGGGAGCTCATTGCGCTGATTGTGCTTGGCCCCGTATCGCTGCTTGCAGCTATATTTAGGGGTCAAGCACCGAAGGTGCTGAGACACCTATTGTTTCTGTTAGTATTATTAGGGGTCAAGCCCCGAAGGGGCGAAGACCCCTATTGTATTTGTTAGTTTTCTTTTTAGGGGTCAAGCCCCGAAGGGGCGTAGAACCCTATTGTATTTGTTAGTTTTCTTAATTTTATTATTATTATTAGTTATTCTTCTTCCGCCATTGCGGTCTATGGCAGCCCATAGAACCGTACGTAGGAAAGTTATGAAATTTGGCACACTGATAAACGACAGTCCAATGTGTCCCCACAGCAAATTTGGAGTCTCTATATCTAACCCACTAGCGCCACCAACAGTCCAAAATTGCACTTATGTTTTTGCCTATAACTTCTGACCCGTACGTCCTAGAAATTAAATTCTTGTTTCCTCTGATTCCTTGGCTCAAGACGATTCGATTGGACCCTATGACGTCATTTTCCGTCATGAAAATTTTCCCGCCATTTTTAAATATTCATAAAACCTACTTTTGCGAACTCGTCCTAGAGCTTTTGCCGGATTGCCTTGAAAATCGGTATGCACCATCTAGAGACACTCAAGGCAAAAAGTTATTAAAAGAATTTTGATAAACCAATCCGTTGTCGTATAGCGCGTCAACAAATTTTACGTAGAGCTCAAAAAAACGGATTTGAGGCTGTATCTTCGCCAAACTTAAGCCTATTGACACGATACTTTGTATTTGTGATGCCAGTCAGGAACTAAGGGTGCATGCAGAGTTTCGTCACAGCGCCACCTAGTGGTCAGACTTATGTTTTACATGCCTATAACTTTGGCTCCGATTGACATATTTTCACAGGACTTGTTTCCTTTGAGTTCTAAATAGTTGCCGAGTCCAACGATACCAAACATACCCGAATTCGCCTTACGGTTAACCCTGCGCAGCAAAATAGCACTTAAGAAACACGCGTAAATATCTCCGCGAACGTTTTTCCGATCGACTCGAAAACACCATAGGAAGAAACTAACCTTACCTTCTGAACAAAAAGTTCTATTGGCGTTATATTAAAATTTTCATCAGAAATGGCCGAAAATTGCAAAAAACGAAAAATTACCTTCAAATTTTGTGTTTTTTACACATAAATGGTTGTAACTTTGTAACGAAAAGAGATTTTTTCACCAGATTTGATACGATGATGCATGAGCACATTCTGAGGCCACACAAAAAAAATTGTATGCTTGCACCACTAGATGGCCTTATAATTGAACAAAACCTTTGATAACAAGCCAGCCCTATGGTCATACAACTGTTTCTTAACTAAACTAAAGTGTATAGTCATAAAACTAGCTAGATGTAACACAATCATGACCTGATGTTGCATGCACAATTTTTTCATTGCGCCACCTACTGGTTTTGAGATGGAATATGGTATTTTTGCCTAAAACTACTGCAACAACACATCTAAAACCATGAGTCATCATGGATTATTCCTTTCATGGCTTTGACTATAATCACTGGTGGTTGCCAATTTACTCCCTAGCAACCATTGAGAATACCTTATCAACCGTTTTTGCAAAAGCTATATCTCTGCATCAGAACATCGTAGAGACATGGGGATGGTCTCTTTTGACTAATTAAACTTGTTGTAACATGATGTGACCACTGCAAACACCACTCACATGTCCTTCAGTGTTCTAATGTTCCATGATTGTCAATAACAGAAGGACGATTGCAGTAGACAAGAACTTAGATTAATTTTGTTGATAACTTTTTTGTTTTTTCATCTAAAATTATTAGATTTACCTAGGTTCTTCAATCTGCTTATCCAATCTCAATTTTACATCCTTTTGTGCCCTTTTCGGCTTGACCCCGGCATTGCTGCTTGCAGCTATATTTACAATTATTATTAGTTATTCTTCTTCCGCCATTGCGGTCTATGGCAGCCCATAGAACCGTACGTAGGAAAGTTATGAAATTTGGCACACTGATAAAGGACACTCCAGTGTGTCCCCACAGCAAATTTGGAGTCTCTATGTCTAACCCGCTAGCGCCACCAACAGTCCAAAGTTGCACTTATGTTTTTGCTTATAACTTCTGGTCTGTATGTCCTAGAAACACAATTCTCGTTTCCTCTGATTCCTTGGCTCAAGACGATTCGAAAGGACCCTATGACATAATTTTCCGTCATGAAAATTTTTCCACTATTTTGAATTATTCGTAAAACCTACTTTTTCGAACTCGTCCTAGAGCTTTTTTCCGATTGCCACGAAAATCGGCACGTAGCATCTAGAGACACTCATGGCAAAAAGTTATCAAAAGAATTTCAATACACCAATCCGTTGTCGTATACCGCCTTAACAAATTTTACATAGAGTGCAAAAAAACTGATTTTAGGCTGTATCTTCGTCAAACTTAGGCCTATTGACATGACACTTGGTACTTGTGATGCCAGTCAGGAACTGAGGGTGCATGCACAGTTTCGTTGCAGCGCCACCTAGTGGTCAGATTAATGTATTACACGCCTATAACTTTGGCGGCGGTCAATGTATTGTCACGGGACTTGTTTCCTTGGAGTTTTGAATAGTTGCCGAGTCCAATGATACCAAACATGCCAGATTTCGCCTTACGGTTAACCATTTGCGGCAAAACAGCACTTAAAAAACACGCGTGAATACCTTCGCGGGCGTTTTTCCGATCGACTCGAAAACACCATAGGAAGAAACTAACCTTACCTTCTGAACAAAAAGTTCTATTGGCATTATATTAAAATTTTCATCAGAAATGGCCGAAAATTGCAAAAAACGAAAAATGACCTTCAAATTTTGTGTTTTTTACACATAAATGGTTGTAACTTCGTAACAAAAAGAGATTTTTTCACCAGATTTGATACGCTGATGCATGAGCACATTCTGAGTCTACACAAAAAAAATTGTATGCTTTCACCACTAGATGGCCTTATAATTGAACAAAACCTTTGATATCAAGCCAGCTCTATGGTCATACAACTGTTTCTTCACTAAACTAAAGTGTATAGTCATAAAACTAGCTAGATGTAACACAACCATGACCTAATGTTGCATGCACAATTTTGTCATTGCGCCACCTACTGGTTTTGAGGTAGAATGTGTTTTTTTGCCTAAAACTACTACAACAACACATCTAAAACCATAAGTCATCATGGATTATTTCTTTCATGGCTTTGACTATAATCACTGGTGGTTGCCAATTCACTCCCTAGCAACCATTGAGAATACCTTATTAACCGTTTTTGCAAAAGCTATATCTCTGCATCAGAACATCGTAGAGACACGGGGATGGTCTCTTTTTTTACTAATTAAACTTGTTATAACATAATGTGACCCATGTTTTGCCACTGCAAACACCACTCACATGTCCTTCAGTGCTCTATTGTTCCATGATTGTCAATAACAAAAGGACGATTGCAGTAGACAAGAACTTAGATTATTTTTGTTGATAACTTTTTTGTTTTTTCATCTAAAATAATTAGGTTTACCTAGGTTCTTCAATCTGCTTATCCAATCTCAATTTTAAATCCTTTTGTGCCCTTTTCGGCTTGACCCCGGCATTGCTGCTTGCAGCTATATTTAGGGGTCAAGCCCCGAAGGGGCGTAGAACCCTATTGTTATTGTTAGTTTTCTTATTATTAGGGGTCAAGCCACGAAGTGGCGTAGACACCTATTGTTATTGTTAGTTTTCTTATTATTATTCTGCATCTTGTTCTTCCGCCATTGAAGTCAATGGCAGCCCATAGAACCGTACGTAGGAAAGTTATGAAATTTGGCACACATGTAGAGGACAGTCTCAGAAGTTACTATAGCAACTTTGGTGTGTCTGACTCAAACCCTCTAGCGCCACCAACAGTCCAAAAATCCACTTATGTTCATGCTCATAACTTCTGACCCATCAGTCCTAGAAACTAAATTCTTGTTTCCTCTGAATCCTTGGCTCATGATGATTCAAATGCACACATTAATGTCATTTGTGTCATGCACATCTTTCCGCCATTTTGAATTTTCCGTAAAACCTACTTTTTCGAACTCCTCCTAGAGCGTTTGTCCGATTTGCACGTCCTTTGGTATCTAGCATCTAGAGACACCCCTGACAAAAAGTTATCAAAAGCTTTTTGATAGACCAATGCGTTCTCGTATACCGTGACAACATATACGGCGGCGAGCACGCCAAAACGGACGTGAGGCCGTATCTTCGCAACACTTTGGTGTATCGACACGAAACTTGGTATATGTCATTACAGTCATGACCTGAGGGTGCCTGCAACATTTCGTCACAGCGCCACCTAGTGGTCACGAGATTCAAAAAATGCCTATTTTTGCTTATAACTACTTCAAACTTGAGTCTAAAATCATGAAGTTGGTCTTGTTAGATTCCTTGAGGCATGCCGAGTCAAACGATATCAAACGGTTTTCGGTCGGCCATTTTGGGTGTCGGCCATTTTGAATTTATCCATTAAGTTCAGTATTTCACAAACAGAATGGCGTATCGCTACGAAATTTGGCATGGTTCATCAGAGACATGTTCTGAGCGCACATATAAATCTTTAGGACGGCGCCACCTAGTGGTCAGGATATGTAAAGAAATTGTTTAAAATCTTTATTTCATTTGATTAAATTGCCACACTGACATGAGACTTCACTCTATTGATTCCTTGGCTCGTGCTGAGTCCGACTGTACCAAATATGTCTGAGTCAAACCTACTTCCTGTCGGCCATTTTGAATTATATTGAACACCTACTTTTTCGAACTCCTCCTAGAGCGCTCGTTTGATTGGCTTGATTTTTGGTAGGCATCATCTAGAGACACTCCAGACAAAAAGTTATCAAAAGCTTTTTGGTAGACCTATCCGTTGTCGTATAACGCATCAAAGAATGCGAGGGCGAGCACGCCAAAATGTGTTTGAGCCTGTATCTTCGCAAAACTTTTGCGTATTAATATGAGACTTGGTATATGTCATAACAGTGATGACCTGAGGGTGCATGCACCATTTCGTCACACTGCCCCCTACTGGTCACGAGATATAAAAAATGTCTATTTTTGCTTATAACTACTGCAAATTTGAATGTAAAATTATGAGACTGGTCTTGTTAGATTTCGTGAGGCATGGTGAGTCAAACGATACCAAATGGTTTTTGGTCGGCCATTTTGTGTGTCGGCCATTTTGAATTTTTTTTAAGTTCAAGTATTTCAGAAACGCAATTGCGTATTGTTATGAAACTTGGTATGGTTCATCAGCAACATTTTCTGGGAGGACTTGTAAACTTTCCGGTGCCCCCTAGTGGTCAAGAGATTTGAAGCTATATCTCTGCATCTCATTATCGTATTTACACCAAATTTGGTGGGTGTCATCACAATCAAGACCTGAGTCACAATTTATTTTTTGGTCAGTGCCCCCTAGTGGTCAAGTCATTTAAGGCTATATCTCTGCATCTCTTTATTGTATTTACACCAAATTTGGTGGGTGTCATCACAATCAAGACCTGAGTCACAATTTATTTTTTGGTCAGTGCCCCCTAGTGGTCAAGTCATTTAAGGCTATAGCTCTGCATCTCTTTATTGTATTTACACCAAATTTGGTGGGTGTCATCACAATCAAGACCTGAGTCACAATTTATTGTTTGGTCAGTGCCCCCTAGTGGTCAAGTCATTTAAGGCTATATCTCCGTATCGCTTTATTGTATTTACACTAAATTTGGTATGTGTCATCACAGTCATGGCCTGAGGCACCATCTATTCTTTCGGCACAGTGCCACCTAGTGGTCTCAAGTTACAAAAAAATAGCTATTTTTTCGTAAAACTAATGCAAACTTAGATCTTAAATCATGACAGTCATCAGGTATGAATCATTTTTTGCCATGTTTGGCTTGACCCCGGTATCGCTGCTTGCAGCTATATTTATTATTATTATTATTTTTCCCCAATGGGAGTCTATGGCAGCCCTATGAACCGTACATAGGAAAATGATGAAATTTGGCACAGTTGTAGAGATGGTCATAAATAGTCATGTGACCAAAAATGGGGTCTTTAGCAGTAACTCTATAGCGCCACCAGTAGTCCAAAAATTCAATGTTCAAACTGTTATAATTGGTGAACTATTTGATCTATGAAAATTCTACTTAGTACACGTGATTGCTCTCATCCCGCTTATTGAATTTGATACTTTACAGTAAGACTCCACCCATTACAGTAGCGGCCATTTTGAAATGTACAGTATTTCGTTTTTTCGCTACTCCTCCTTCAAATGTGGTTCAATTCTTATGAGATTTGGCACAGATGATCTTTGGAGTGAGCCGCATAGAAATGACCGAACAGAATTTTGATTTTTATCTTTGTTCAAAAGTAATAAATGCGCAAACTTAACGAGGTTGACGCAAAAATGGTTCTGAAGCTGTAGCTCAGTCATTCTTTGATCAATTGCAATGAAATTTGGTACACTTCATGTGGACCATGAACTTGGGGTCCATGCCAAATTTGGTGACAGCGCCACCTATGGGTCATGAGATAATAAAATAGGCTATTTTTGCCCATAACTTCTGAACTGTTTGTCAGAAAATTATGATCTTGATGTCTATGGATTGCTCACTTCATGCCGCATCTGTCGATGTGAATTATGCCGTGTTTGACCAAACCGCCTGTCCGCCATTTTGAAATTTCAAATAAATTGTTATATTTTTTGAACTATTGGACATATCCGCCCAAAAAATGGTAAGGCCCTTCGACATGATATCCTGAAGGTACCTGGGAAGTCAGAGTACAGCGCCACCTAGGGGTTATAAACTATAACAGTTCTTATTGAACTGCTTATAACTTCTGAATACATTGTCTGATATACATTTTCTTTGTGAAATTGTATTCACTGTTTTATGACCCACTCTAAAGTTTACCGTGCCTGTGACGTTGTCTATTTGTCATAGTAATAAATTAATGTGACTGTATATTACATTGTATAGCATCACTATACATAATGGTCTGCTTGTCTTCAATTTCACTTGAACTCATGTACATTGTATTTCTGTTATTTCTACTTCTGCTGTGTCAATTCTGCATCTTTGGTGATTGACATATGTCAATCCTTTCAGCTCTCTAATCTCTTGTCTGCTGCCTCATGAACTGTGTCAACTGAGTGGCGCATCTAGATAAACCACATGCATTGAGATTCTGAGTTCCTGGGTTCGAATCCCACCTGAGTCATGACGTTTTGTTCTTCCTCATCAATTCTTCTCAACCTGTCTGTAGTTCACATGTGTTCTATTTTTCCATGTGTGCTGTTGTTGCTCTGCATTGTGGTGCTTCTGCTGTGTCTTTCCTGCATCTTTGGTGATTGACATATGTCAATCCTTTCAGCTCTCTAATCTCTTGTCTTCTGCCTCATAAACTGTGTCAACTGAGTGGCGCATCTAGTTAAACCACATGCATTGAGATTCTGAGTTCCTGGGTTCGAATCCCACCTGAGTCATGACGTTTTGTTCTTCCTCATCAATTCTTCTCAACCTGTCTGTAGTTCACATGTGTTCTATTTTTCCATGTGTGCTGTTGTTGCTCTGCATTGTGGTGCTTCTGCTGTGTCTTTCCTGCATCTTTGGTGATTGACATATGTCAATCCTTTCAGCTCTCTAATCTCTTGTCTGCTGCCTCATAAACTGTGTCAACTGAGTGGCGCATCTAGTTAAACCACATGCATTGAGATTCTGAGTTCCTGGGTTCGAATCCCACCTGAGTCATGACGTTTTGTTCTTCCTCATCAATTCTTCTCAACCTGTCTGTAGTTCACATGTGTTCTATTTTTCCATGTTTGCTGTTGTTGCTCTGCATTATGGTGGTTCTTGCTGTGCTTTGTCAGCTTGCTGTGCTTTGTGTCCTTGCTGTGCTTTGTGAGCTTGCTATGCTTTTTGTGCTTGCTGTGCTTTGTGTGCTTTGTGAGCTTGCTGTGCTTTGTGTGCCTGCTGTGATTTGTGTAATTGCTGTGCTTGCTGTGCTTTGTGTGCTTGCTGTGCTTTGTGTGCTTGCTGTGCTTTGTGAGCTTGCTGTGCTTTGTGTGCCAGCTGTGATTTGTGTAATTGCTGTGCTTTGTGTTCTTGCTATGCTTTGTGTGCTTGTTCTGCTTTGTGTGCTTGCTGTGCTTTGTTTGCTTGCTGTGCTTTGTGAGCTTGCTGTGCTTTGTGTGCCTGCTGTGATTTGTGTAATTGCTGTGCTTTGTGTGCTTGCTGTGCATTGTGAGCTTGCTGTGCTTTGTGTGCTTGCTGTGCTTTGTGTGCTTGCTGTGCTTTGTGAGCTTGCTGTGCTTTGTGTGCCTGCTGTGATTTGTGTAATTGCTGTGCTTTGTGTGCTTGCTGTGCATTGTGAGCTTGCTGTGCTTTGTGTGCTTGCTGTGCTTTGTGTGCTTGCTGTGCATTGTGAGCTTGCTGTGCTTTGTGTGCTTGCTGTGCTGTGTGTTCATTGCGCCGAAGGTGCTTGACCCCGCAATTGCTGCTTGCAGCTATATTTAGGGGTCAAGCACCGAAGGTGCTGAGACACCTATTGTTTTTGTTAGTATTATTATTATTATTATTATTATTATTATTATTATTTTTCCCCAATGGGAGTCTATGGCAGCCCTATGAACCGTACATAGGAAAATGATGAAATTTGGCACAGATGTAGAGGTGGTCATAAATAGTCATGTGACCAAAAATGGGGTCTTTAGCAGTAACTCTATAGCGCCACCAGTAGTCCAAAAAATCAATGTTCAAACTGTTATAATTGGTGAACCATTTGATCTATGAAAAATCTACTTAGTACATGTGATTGCACTCATCGTGCTTATTGAATTTGATACTTTACAGTAAGACTCCACCCATTACAGTAGCGGCCATTTTGAAATGTACAGTATTTCGTTTTTTCGCTACTCCTCCTTCAAATGCGGTTCAATTCTTATGAGATTTGGCACAGATGATCTTTGGAGTGAGCCGCATAGAAATGACCGAACAGAATTTTGATATTGATCTTTGTTCAAAAGTAATAAATGCGCAAACTTAACGAGGTTGACGCAAAAATGGTTCTGAAGCTGTAGCTCAGTCATTCTTTGATCAATTGAAATGAAAATTGGTACACGTCATGTGGACCATGAACTTGGGGTCCATGCCAAATTTGGTGACAGCGCCACCTATGGGTCATGAGATAGAAAAATAGGCTATTTTTGCCCATAACTTCTGAATTGTTTGTCAGAAAATGATGATCTTGATGTCTATGGATTGCTTACCTCATGCCGCATCTGTCGATGTGAATTATGCCGGGTTTGACCAAACCACCTGTCCGCCATTTTGAAATTTCAAATAAATTGTTATATTTTTTTAACTATTGGACATATCCGCGCAAAAAATGGTAAGGAGCTTCGACATGATGTCCTGAAGGTACATGGGAAGTCAGAGTACAGCGCCACCTAGGGGTTATAAACTATAACAGTTCTTAATGAACTGCTTATAACTTCTGAATACATTGTCTGATATACATTTTCTTTGTGAAATTGTATTCACTGTTTTATGCTGTTCGCAACGATACCTTGTTTGTCATTTTCCAACATTATGTTCAGGTGTTATTGTAAGGCATATGGTAAATGATTTTTTCGCTACTCCTTTTACAAATTTTGTGTATTTTATGTCAGGTTCTGCTCGTATAATGTTTGGAGCAATCCGCACAGATGTGACCGAACAGATTTTTGATATTCTGTTCTCTTTCTTAGAAATACCACTCTAAAGTTCACCGTGCCTGTGACGTTGTCTATTTGTCATAGTAATAAATTAATGTGACTGTATATTACATTGTATAGCATCACTATACATAATGATCTGCTTGTCTTCAATTTCACTTGAACTAATGTACATTGTATTTCTGTTATTTCTACTTCTGCTGTGTCAATTCTGCATCTTTGGTGATTGACATGTTAATCCTTTCAGCTCTCTAATCTCTTGTCTGCTGCCTCATGAACTGTGTAAACTGAGTGGCGCATCTAGTTAACCATTTGCATTTAGATTCTAAGTTTCTGGGTTCGAATCCCACCTGAGTCATGATGTTTTGTTCTTCCTCATCCATTCTTCTCAACCTGTCTGTAGTTCACATGTGTTCTATTTTTCCATGTTTGCTGTTGTTGCTCTGCATTGTGGTGCTTCTGCTGTGTCTTTCCTGCATCTTTGGTGATTGACATATGTTAATCCTTTCAGCTCTCTAATCTCTTGTCTGCTGCTTCATGAACTGTGTCAACTGAGTGGCGCATCTAGTTAATCATATGCATTGAGATTCTGAGTTCCTGGGTTCAAATCCCACCTGATTCATGATGTTTTGTTCTTCCTCATCAATTCTTCTCAACCTGTCTGTAGTTCACATGTGTTCTATTTTTCCATGTTTGCTGTTGTTGATCTGCATTATGGTGGTTCTTGCTGTGCTTTGTGAGCTTGCTGTGCTTTGTGAGCTTGCTGTGCTTTGTGAGCTTGCTGTGCTTTGTGAACTTGCTGTGCTTTGTGAGCTTGCTATGCTTTGTGAGCTTGCTGTGCTTTGTGTGCTTGCTGTGCTTTGTGAGCTTGCTGTGCTTTGTGTGCCTGCTGTGATTTGTGTAATTGCTGTGCTTTGTGTGCTTGCTGTGCTTTGTGTGCTTGCTGTGCTTTGTGAGCTTGTTGTGCTTTGTGAGCTTGCTGTGATTTGTGTAATTGCTGTGCTTTGTGTTCTTGCTGTGCTTTGTGTGCTTGCTGTGCTTTGTGTGCTTGCTGTGCTTTGTGTGCTTGCTGTGCTTTGTGAGCTTGCTGTGCTTTGTGAGCTTGCTGTGCATTGTGAGCTTGCTGTGCTTTGTGTGCTTGCTGTGCTTTGTGAGCTTGCTGTGCTTTGTGTGCCTGCTGTGATTTGTGTAATTGCTGTGCTTGCTGTGCTTTGTGTGCTTGCTGTGCTTTGTGTGCTTGCTGTGCTTTGTGAGCTTGCTGTGCTTTGTGTGCCGGCTGTGATTTGTGTAATTGCTGTGCTTTGTGTTCTTGCTATGCTTTGTGTGCTTGTTGTGCTTTGTGTACTTGCTGTGCTTTGTGTGCTTGCTGTGCTTTGTGAGCTTGATGTGCTTTGTGTGCCTGCTGTGATTTGTGTAATTGCTGTGCTTTGTGTGCTTGCTGTGCATTGTGAGCTTGCTGTGCTTTGTGTGCTTGCTGTGCTTTGTGTGCTTGCTGTGCTTTGTGAGCTTGCTGTGCTTTGTGTGCCTGCTGTGATTTGTGTAATTGCTGTGCTTTGTGTGCTTGCTGTGCATTGTGAGCTTGCTGTGCTTTGTGTGCTTGCTGTGCTGTGTGTGCATTGCGCCGAAGGTGCTTGACCCCGTGTTGCTGCTTGCAGCTATATTTATTATTATTATTCTTACTCTTGTCCAATGGGAGTCTATGGCAGCCCTATGAACCATAAGTAGTAGAATGATGAAATTTGGCACAATTGTAGTGGTGGTCCTAAATAGTCATGTGACCAATAATGGGGTCTCTAGCAGTAACTCTATAGCGCCACCAGCAGATCAAAAATTCAATGTTCGAACTGTTATAACTAATGATACATTTGAACTATGAAAATTCTACTTAGTACACGTGATTGCCCTTCTCACATTAATTGATTTTAATACCTTACAGTAAGACTCCTCCCATTACAGTAGTGGCCATTTTGAAATGTACAGTTGTTTGTTTTTTCGCTACTCCTCATTCAAATTTGGTTCAATTGTTATGAAGTTTGTCACAGATGATCTTTGTAGTGAGTTGCATAGAAATGACCGAACAGAATTTTGATATTTATCTTTATGCAAAAGTAATAAATGCGTGAACTTAATGAGGTTGATGCAATAATGGTTCTGAAGCTGTACCTCGGTCATTCTTTGATCAATTGAAATGAAATTTGGTACACTTCATGTTGACCATGAACTGGGGGTCCATATCAAATTTGGTGACAGCGCCACCTATGAGTCATGAGATATGAAAATAGGCTATTTTTGCCCATAACTTCTGAACTGTTTGTCAGAAAATTAAGATCTTGATGTCTATGGATTGCTTGGCTCATGCCGCATCTGTCGATGTGTATTATGCCGGGTTTGACCAAACCGCCTGTCCGCCATTTTGAAATTTCACATGAATTGTTATATTTTTTGAACTATTGCACATATCCGTGCAAAAAGTGGTAAGGAGCTTTGACATGATGCCCTGAAGGTACCTGGGAAGTCAGAGTACAGCGCCACCTAGGGGTAATAAACTATAACAGTTCTTATGGAACTGCTTATAACTTCGGAATACTTTGTCTGATATCAATTTCTTTCTGAAATTGTATTCACTGGTTTATGCCGGTTGCAACGATACCTCATTTGTCATTTCCAACATTCTGTTCATGTATTATCGTAAAGCATTTGGTAGATGATTTTTCCGCTACTCCTTTTAAAAATTTTGTTTATTTTTTGCCAGGTTCTGCTCGTATAATGTTTGGAGCAATCCGCACAGAAATGACTGAACAGATTTTTGATATTATGTTATCTTTCTTAGAAATACCACTCCAAAGTTGACCGTGCCTGTGACGTTGTCTATTTGCCATAGTAAATTAATATGACTGTATATTACATTGTATAGCATTACTATACATAATGATCTGCTTGTCTTCAATTTCACTTGAACCCATTTACATTGTATTTATGTTATTTCTACTTCTGCTGTGTCTATTCTGCATCTATGGTGATTGACATATGTCAATCCTTGCAGATATCTAATCTTTTTCTGCTGCCCCATGAACTGTGTCAACTGAGTGGCGTATCCAGGAAAGCACATGCATTGAGATTCTGAGTTCTTGGGTTCGAATCCCACCTGTGTCATGACGTTTTGTTCTTCCTCATCAATTCTTCTCAACCTGTCTGTAGTTCACATGTGTTCTATTTTTCCATGTTTGCTGTTGTTGCTCTGCATTGTGGTGCTTCTGCTGTGTCTTTCCTGCATCTTTGGTGATTGACAAATGTTAATCCTTTCAGCTCTCTAATCTCTTGTCTGCTTCTTCATGAACTGTGTCAACTGAGTGGCGCATCTAGTTAATCATATGCATTGAGATTCTGAGTTCCTGGGTTCAAATCCCACCTGAGTCATGACGTTTTGTTCTTCCTCATCCATTCTTCTCAACCTGTCTGTAGTTCACATGTGTTGTATTTTTCCATGTTTGCTGTTGTTGCTCTGCATTATGGTGGTTCTTGCTGTGCTTTGTGTTCTTGCTGTGCTTTGTGTGCTTGCTGTGCTTTGTGTGCTTGCTGTGCTTTGTGTGCTTTGTGAGCTTGCTGTGCTTTGTGTGCCTGCTGTGATTTGTGTAATTGCTGTGCTTGCTGTGCTTTGTGTGCTTGCTGTGCTTTGTGTGCTTGCTGTGCTTTGTGTGCTTGCTGTGCTTTGTGTGCTTGCTGTGCTTTGTGAGCTTGCTATGCTTTGTGTGCTTGCTGTGCTTTGTGTGCTTTGTGAGCTTGCTGTGCTTTGTGTGCCTGCTGTGATTTGTGTAATTGCTGTGCTTGCTGTGCTTTGTGTGCTTGCTGTGCTTTGTGTGCTTGCTGTGCTTTGTGAGCTTGCTGTGCTTTGTGTGCCGGCTGTGATTTGTGTAATTGCTGTGCTTTGTGTTCTTGCTATGCTTTGTGTGCTTGTTGTGCTTTGTGTGCTTGCTGTGCTTTGTGTGCTTGCTGGGCTTTGTGAGCTTGCTGTGCTTTGTGTGCCTGCTGTGATTTGTGTAATTGCTGTGCTTTGTGTGCTTGCTGTGCATTGTAAGCTTGCTGTGCTTTGTGTGCTTGCTGTGCTGTGTGTGCATTGCGCCGAAGGTGCTTGACCCCGTGTTGCTGCTTGCAGCTATATTGGTCATTGTTTCTGTTAGTAAATTTTTCTTCTTCCCCAATGGGAGTCTATGGCAGCCCTATGAACCGTATGTAGGAAAATGATGAAATTTGGCACAATTGTAGTGGTGGTCATACATAGTCATGTGGCCAAAAATGGGGTCTCTAGCAATAACTTTATAGCGCCACCATTAGCTCAAAAATTCAATGTTCAAATGGTTATAACTGGTGATCCATTAGATCTATGAAAATTCTACTTCGTACACGTGATTGCTCTCATCCCGCTTATTGAATTTGATACTTTACAGTAAGACTCCTCCCATTACAGTATCGGCCATTTTGAAATGTACAGTATTTCGTTTTTTCGCTACTCCTCTTTCAAATTTGTTTCAATTCTTATGAGATTTGGCACAGGTGATCTTTGGAGTGAGCCGCATAGAAATGACCGAACAGAATTTTGATATTTTTCTTTATTCAAAAGTAATTAATGCATGAACTTAACGAGATTATTGCAAAATTGGTTCTGAAGCTGTATCTCGGTCATTCTTTGATCAATCGAGATGAAATTTGGTACACTTCATGTCGACCATGAACTGGGGGTCCATGCCAAATTTGGTGACAGCGCCACCTATGGGTCATGAGATAGGAAAAAGGGCTATTTTTGTGCATAACTTCTGAACCGTTTGTCAGAAAATTATGATCTTGGTGTCTACGTATTCCTTGGCTCATGCCGCATCTGTCGATATGTATTATGCCGGGTTTGACCGAACTGCCTGTCCGCCATTTTGAAATTTGTGTTAAATTGCTATAACTTTTGAAGTATCGGATATATCGGCAAAAAAATCGGTAGGGAGCTTCGGCAAGATGTCCTGAGGGTACCTGGGAAATCACAGTACAGCGCCACCTATGGGTTATAAACTATAGCAGTTCTTATGGAACTGCTTATTACTTCTGAATTCTTTGTATGGCATGTCAGCTTTTTTCTGCTGCCACTTGAGCTGTGTCTACCGAGTGGCGCATCTGTTAAGTCGTATGCATAGAGATCCTGAGTTCATGGGTTTGAATCCCGTCTGAGGCAGGTGCTAATTTCTTCTATTAAAGTTTTGTTCTTTCTCACCTATTCTTCTTTACCTGTCTGTAGTTCACATATGTTCTATTTTTGCCATGTTTTCTGTTGCTGCTCTGCACAGCGGTGGTTCTGCTCTGTCATTGCTAAGCTTTGGGTTCTTTGTGGTGCCTTGTGTTCTTGATGCACCTTGGGTGCTCAATGCGCCCTGGGTGATTGATACATTGTATCTTGCTTGCTGTGCTTTTGGTGCTCATTGCGCTGATGGTGCTTGGCCCCGTATCGCTGCTTGCAGCTATATTTAGGGGTCAAGCACCGAAGGTGCTGAGACACCTATTGGAATTGTCAGTATTATTATTATTATTTTTCCGCAATGGGAGTCTATGGCAGCCCTATGAACCGTACATAGGAAAATGATGAAATTTGGCACAGTTGTAGAGGTGGTACTGAAAAGTCAAGTGACCAAAAATGGGGTCTCTAGCACTAACTCTATAGCGCCACCAGCAGTGCAAAAATTCAATGTTCAAATGGTTATAACTGGTGATCTGCTTGATCTATGAAAATTCTACTTAGTACACATGATTGCTCTCATCCCACTTATTGAATTTGATACTTTACAGTAAAACTCCACCCATTACAGTAGCGTCCATTTTGAAATGTACAGTATTTCGTTTTTTCGCTACTCCTCCTTCAAATGTGGTTCAATTCTTATCAGATTTGGCACAGATGATCTTTGGAGTGAGCCGCACAGAAATGACCGAACAGAATTTTGATATTTATCTTTGTTCAAAAGTAGTAAATGCGCAAAGTTAACGAGGTTGACGCAAAAATGGTTCTGAAGCTGTAGCTCAGTCATTCTTTGATCAATTCAAATGAAATTTGGTACACTTCATGTGGACCATGAACTTGGGGTCCATGCCAAATTTGGTGACAGCTCCACCTATGGGTCATGAGATAATAAAATAGGCTATTTTTGCCCATAACTTCTGAACTGTTTGTCAGAAAATTATGATCTTGATGTCTATGGATTGCTTACCTCATGCCGCATCTGTCGATGTGTATTATGCCGGGTTTGACCGAACCGCCTGTCCGCCATTTTGAAATTTCACATAATTTGTTATATTTTTTTAACTATTGGACATATCCGCGCAAAAATTAGTAAGGAGCTTCGACATGATGTCCTGAAGGTACCTGGGAAGTCAGAGTACAGCGCCACCTAGGGGTTATAAACTATAACAGTTCTTATGGAACTGCTTATAACTTCTGAATACTTTGTCTGATATTAATTTCTTTGTGAAATTGTATTCACTGGTTTATGCCGATTGCAACGATACCTCGTTTGTCATTTTCCAACATTCTGTTCATGTGTTATTGTAAAGCATTTGGAACATGATTTTTTCGCTACTCCTTTTACAAATTTTGTTTTATTTATGCCAGGTGCTGCTCGTATAATGTTTGGAGCAATCCGCACAGAAATGACCGAACAGATTTTTGATATTCTGTTCTCTTTCTTAGAAATACCACTCCAAAGTTGACTGTGCCTGTGCCGTTGTCTATTTGTCATAGTAAATTAATGTGACTGTATGTTACATTGTATAGCATTACTATACAGAATGATCTTCTTGTCTTCAATCTCACTTGATCTTTTTGATTCTCATATACATTGTATTTCTGTTAGTTCTGCTCTGCACTGTCAGTTCTGCATCTGTGTTGATTGGCATATGTCAATCCTTGCAGCACCTAAGCTGTTTTTTGCTGCTCTTTGGGCTGTGTTAACTGAGTTGCGCATCTGGTTAACCACATGCCATGAGATCCTGAGGTCATGGGTTTGAATCCCATGTACAGTAATATTTTGTCTTAACTTTTTTCTCACTGAAGTTTATTGATTTTCATACAATACATTGTATTTCAGTTATTTGTGCTCTCTGTTGTCATTTCTGCACTTTTGGTAATTGCTGGATATCAATGTTTACAGCTCTATATCTCTATTCTATAGGTTGGACACACCAACTCAGTGGTTTAACCGTTTACTCAGTGGCGTATGCGGTAACTGCTGTGCCTTGGGAACCTGAGTTCATGAGTTCGAATCCCATGTGCAGTGGTTTTTGTCTTAACTTTTTTTTCTCACTTAAGTTTTGTGATTTTCATACAATACATTGTATTTCAGTTATTTGTGCTCTCTGTTGTCATTTCTGCACTTTTGGTAATTGCTGGATATCAATGTTAAAAGCTCTATATATCTATTCTATAGCTTGGACAAACCAACTCAATGGTTTAACCGTTTACTCAGTGGCGCATGCGTTAACTGCTATGCTTTGGGAACCTGAGGTCATGGGTTCGAATCCCAGCTCTCACTTTCACTTATTGAGATTTCCTTTTGCGTTTCCTTTAACACGTTCTTCTCGACCTGTCTGGTTTTCCACACGTGTTATATTTTTGCCATCTTTACTGTTGTTGCTCCGCACTGCAGTGATCCTGCTCTGCATTTGCTTTGCTTCGGGTTCGGGCTCTGTATTGCGTGCTTTCTGCGCTTTGCACATTTGCTGCGTCGTGTGGTTTTTGCTGTGCTTTGGGTGCTCATTGCGCTGAAGGTGCTTGGCCCCGCAATTGCTGCTTGCAGCTATATTTAGGGGCCAAGCACCGAAGGTGCTGAGGCACCTATTGGAACTGTCAGTATTATTATTCTTCATCTTCCCCAATGGGAGTCTATGGCAGCCCTATGAACCGTACATAGGAAAATGATGAAATTTGGCACAGTTGTAGTGGTGGTCTTAAAAAGTCATGTGACCAAAAATGGGGTCTCTAGTCCTAACTCTATAGCGCCACCAGCAGTGCAAAAATTCAATGTTCAAATGGTTATAACTGCTGATCCGCTTGATCTATGAAAATTCTACTTAGTACACGTGATTGCTCTCCTCATGCTTGTTGTTTTTAATACCTTACAGTAAAACTCCACCCATTACAGTAGCGGCCATTTTGAAATGTACAGTATTCCGTTTATTCGCTACTCCTCCTTCAAATTTGGTTCAATTGTTATGAAATTTGGCACAGGTGAACTTTGGAGTGAGCCGCACAGAAATGACCGAACAGAATTTTGATATTTATCTTTGTTCAAAAGTAATAAATGCGCAAACTTAACGAGGTTGACGCAAAAATGGTTCTGAAGCTGTAGCTCGGCCATTCTTTGATCAATTGAAATGAAATTTGGTACACTTCATGTGGACCATGAACTTGGAGTTCATGCCAAATTTGGTGACAGCGCCACCTATGGGTCATGAGATATGAAAATAGGGCTATTTTTGCCCATAACTTCTGAACTGTTTGTCAGAAAATTATGATCTTGATGTCTATGGATTGCTTACCTCATGCCGCATCTGTCGATGTGTATTATGCCGGGTTTGACCGAACCACCTGTCCGCCATTTTGAAATTTCACATAATTTGTTATATTTTTTGAACTATTGGACATATCCGCGCAAAAATTAGTAAGGAGCTTCGACATGATGTCCTGAAGGTACCTGGGAAGTCAGAGTACAGCGCCACCTAGGGGTTATAAACTATAACAGTTCTTATGGAACTGCTTATAACTTCTGAATACTTTGTCTGATATTAATTTCTTTGTGAAATTGTATTCACTGGTTTATGCCGATTGCAACGATACCTCGTTTGTCATTTTCCAACATTCTGTTCATGTGTTATTGTAAAGCATATGGTAGATGATTTTTTTTGCTACTCCTTTTACAAATTTTGTTTATTTTATGCCAGGTACTGCTCGTATAATGTTTGGAGCAATCCGCACAGAAATGACCGAACAGATTTTTGATATTCTGTTCTCTTTCTTAGAAATACCACTCCAAAGTTGACCGTGCCTGTGACATTGTCTATTTGTCATAGTAAATTAATGTGACTGTATATTACATTGTATAGCATTACTATACAGAATGATCTTCTTGTCTTCAATCTCATTTGAGCTTTTTGATTCTCATATACATTGTATTTCTGTTAGTTCTGCTCTGCACTGTCAGTTCTGCATCTGTGTTGATTGGCACATGTCAATCCTTGCAGCACCTAAGCTGTTTTTTTGCTGCCCTTTGAGCTGTGTTAACTAAGTTGTGCATCTGGTTAACCACATGCCATGAGATTCTGAGGTCATGGGTTCGAATCCCATGTGCAGTGGTATTTTGTCTTAACTTTTTTCTCACTTAAGTTTTGTGAATCTCATACTATACATTGTATTTCAGTTATTTGTGCTCTCTGTTGTCATTTCTACACTTTTGGTAATTGCTGGATATCAATGTTTATAGCTGTAAAGCTGTATTCTATAGCTTGGACACACCAACTCAGTGGTTTAATCGTTCACTCAGTGGCGCATGCGGTTAGTGCTGTGCTTTGGGAACATGAGGTCATGGGTTTGAATCCCAGCTCTTACTTTCACTTATTGAGATTTCCTTTTGTGTTCACTTTAACACGTTCTTCTCGACCTGTCTGGTTTTCCACACGTGTTATATTTTTGCCATCTTTTACTGTTGTTGCTCCGCACTGCAGTGGTTCTGCTCTGCATTTGCTTTGCTTCGGGTTCGGCCTCTGTATTGCGCGCTTTCTGCGCTTTGCGCATTTGCTGCGTCGTGTGGTTTTTGCTGTGCTTTGGGTGCTCATTGCGCTGAAGGTGCTTGACCCCGCAATTGCTTGCAGCTATATTTAGGGGTCAAGCACCGAAGGTGCTGAGACACCTATTGTTTTTGTTAGTATTATTTATTATTATTATTATTATTTTTCCCCAATGGGAGTCTATGGCAGCCCTATGAACCGTACATAGGAAAATGATGAAATTTGGCACAGATGTAGAGGTGGTCATAAATAGTCATGTGACCAAAAATGGGGTCTCTAGCACTAACTCTATAGCGCCACCAGCAGTGCAAAAATTCAATGTTCAAATGGTTATAACTGGTGATCCATTTGATCTATGAAAATTCTACTTAGTACACGTGATTGCTCTCCTCATGCTTATTGTTTTTAATGCCTTACAGTAAAACTCCACCCATTACAGTAGCGGCCATTTTGAAATGTACAGTATTCCGTTTATTCGCTACTCCTTCTTCAAATTTGGTTTAATTGTTATGAATTTTGGCACAGATGATCTTTGGAGTGAGCCGCACAGAAATGACCAAACAGAATTTTGATATTTATCTTTGTTCAAAAGTAATAAATGCATGAACTAACGAGATTGACGCAAAATTGGTTCTGAAGCTGTATCTCGGTCATTCTTTGATCAATCGAGATGAAATTTGGTACACTTCATGTCGACCATGAACTGGGGGTCCATGCCAAATTTGGTGACAGCGCCACCTATGGGTCATGAGATAGGAAAAAAGGCTATTTTTGCACATAACTTCTGAATCGTTTGTCAGAAAATTATGATCTTGGTGTCTACGGATTCCTTGGCTCATGCCGCATCTGTCGATATGTATTATGCCGGGATTGACCGAACCGTCTGTCCGCCATTTTGAAATTTGTGATAAATTGCTATAACTTTTGAAGTATCGGATATATCGGCGAAAAAATCGGTAGGGAGCTTCGGCATTATGTCCTGAGGAAAACAGAGAACAGCGCCACCTAGGGGTTATAAACTATAACAGTTCTTATTGAACTGCTCATAACTCCTGAATTCTTTGTATGGCATGTAAGCTCTTTTCTGCGGCCCCTTGAGCTGTGTCTACTGAGTGGCGCATCTGTTAAGTCGTATGCATAGAGATCCAGAGTTCATGGATTCGAATCCTGCCTGAGGCAGGTGTTAATTTCTTCTATTAAAAGTTTTGTTCTTTCCCACCTATTCTTCTTGACCTGTCTGTAGTTCACATATGTTCTATTTTTGCCATGTTTTCTGTTGCTGCTCTGCACTGCGGTGGTTCTGCTCTGTCATTGCTACGCTTTGGGTTCTTTGCGGCGCCTTGTGTTCTTGATGCACCTTGGGTGCTCAATGCGCTCTGGGTGATTGATACGTTGTATGTTTCTTGCTGTGCTTCGGGTGCTCATTGCGCTGATGGTGCTTGGCCCCGTATCGCTGCTTGCAGCTATATTTATTATTATTATTATTATTTTTCCCCAATGGGAGTCTATGGCAGCCCTATGAACCGTACATAGGAAAATGATGAAATTTGGCACAGATGTAGAGGTGGTCATAAATAGTCATGTGACCAAAAATGGGGTCTTTAGCAGTAACTCTATAGCGCCACCAGTAGTCCAAAAAATCAATGTTCAAACTGTTATAATTGGTGAACCATTTGATCTATGAAAATTCTACTTAGTACACGTGATTGCTCTCATCGTGCTTATTGAATTTGATACTTTACAGTAAGACTCCACCCATTACAGTAGCGGCCATTTTGAAATGTACAGTATTTCGTTTTTTCGCTACTCCTCCTTCAAATGCGGTTCAATTCTTATGAGATTTGGCACAGATGATCTTTGGAGTGAGCCGCATAGAAATGACCGAACAGAATTTTGATATTGATCTTTGTTCAAAAATAATAAATGCGCAAACTTAACGAGGTTGACGCAAAAATGGTTCTGAAGCTGTAGCTCAGTCATTCTTTGATCAATTGAAATGAAATTTGGTACACTTCATGTGGACCATGAACTTGGGGTCCATGCCAAATTTGGTGACAGCGCCACCTATGGGTCATGAGATAGAAAAATAGGCTATTATTGCCCATAACTTCTGAACTGTTTGTCAGAAAATTATGATCTTGATGTCTATGGATTTCTTACCTCATGCCGCATCTGTCGATGTGAATTATGCCGGGTTTGACCAAACCGCCTGTCCGCCATTTTGAAATTTCAAATAAATTGTTATATTTTTTGAACTATTGGACATATCCGCACAAAAAATGGTAAGGAGCTTCGACATGATGTCCTGAAGGTACATGGGAAGTCAGAGTACAGCGCCACCTAGGGGTTATAAACTATAACAGTTCTTGTTGAACTGCTTATAACTTCTGAATACATTGTCTGATATACATTTTCTTTGTGAAATTGTATTCACTGTTTTATGCTGATCGCAACGATACCTTGTTTGTCATTTTCCAACATTATGTTCAGGTGTTATTGTAAGGCATATGGTAAATGATTTTTTCGCTACTCCTTTTACAAATTTTGTGTATTTTATGTCAGGTTCTGCTCGTATAATGTTTGGAGCAATCCGCACAGATGTGACCGAACAGATTTTTGATATTCTGTTCTCTTTCTTAGAAATACCAGTCTAAAGTTTACCATGCCTGTGACGTTGTCTATTTGTCATAGTAATAAATTAATGTGACTGTATATTACATTGTATAGCATCACTATACATAATGATCTGCTTGTCTTCAATTTCACTTGAACTAATGTACATTGTATTTCTGTTATTTCTACTTCTGCTGTGTCAATTCTGCATCTTTGGTGATTGACATGTTAATCCTTTCAGCTCTCTAATCTCTTGTCTGCTGCCTCATGAACTGTGTAAACTGAGTGGCGCATCTAGTTAACCAATTGCATTTAGATTCTAAGTTCCTGGGTTCGAATCCCACCTGAGTCATGATGTTTTGTTCTTCCTCATCAATTCTTCTCAACCTGTCTGTAGTTCACATGTGTTCTATTTTTCCATGTTTGCTGTTGTTGCTCTGCATTGTGGTGCTTCTGCTGTGTCTTTCCTGCATCTTTGGTGATTGACATATGTTAATCCTTTCAGCTCTCTAATCTCTTGTCTGCTGCTTCATGAACTGTGTCAACTGAGTGGCGCATCTAGTTAATCATATGCATTGAGATTCTGAGTTCCTGGGTTCAAATCCCACCTGAGTCATGACGTTTTGTTCTTCCTCATCAAATCTTCTCAACCTGTCTGTAGTTCACATGTGTTCTATTTTTCCATGTTTGCTGTTGTTGCTCTGCATTATGGTGGTTCTTGCTGTGCTTTGTGAGCTTGCTGTGCTTTGTGTGCTTGCTGTGCTTTGTGAGCTTGCTATGCTTTGTGTGCTTGCTGTGCTTTGTGTGCTTTGTGAGTTTGCTGTGCTTTGTGTGCTTGCTGTGCTTTGTGAGCTTGCTATGCTTTGTGTGCTTGCTGTGCTTTGTGTGCTTTGTGAGTTTGCTGTGCTTTGTGTGCCTGCTGTGATTTGTGTAATTGCTGTGCTTGCTGTGCTTTGTGTGCTTGCTGTGCTTTGTGTGCTTGCTGTGCTTTGTGAGCTTGCTGTGCTTTGTGTGCCAGCTGTGATTTGTCTAATTGCTGTGCTTTGTGATCTTGCTGTGCTTTGTGTGCTTGTTGTGCTTTGTGTGCTTGCTGTGCTTTGTCTGCTTTCTGTGCTTTGTGAGCTTGCTGTGCTTTGTGTGCCTGCTGTGATTTGTGTAATTGCTGTGCTTTGTGTACTTGCTGTGCATTGTGAGCTTGCTGTGCTTTGTGTGCTTGCTGTGCTTTGTGTGCTTGCTGTGCTTTGTGAGCTTGCTGTGCTTTGTGTGCCTGCTGTGATTTGTGTAATTGCTGTGCTTTGTGTGCATTGTGCCGAAGGTGCTTGACCCCGTGTTGCTGCTTGCAGCTATATTTATTATTATTTTTCCCCAATGGGAGTCTATGGCAGCCCTATGAACCGTACATAGGAAAATGATGAAATTTGGCACAGTTGTAGAGATGGTCATAAATAGTCATGTGACCAAAAATGGGGTCTTTAGCAGTAACTCTATAGCGCCACCAGTAGTCCAAAAATTCAATGTTCAAACTGTTATAATTGGTGAACTATTTGATCTATGAAAATTCTACTTAGTACACGTGATTGCTCTCATCCCGCTTATTGAATTTGATACTTTACAGTAAGACTCCACCCATTACAGTAGCGGCCATTTTCAAATGTACAGTATTTCGTTTTTTCGCTACTCCTCCTTCAAATGTGGTTCAATGCTTATGAGATTTGGCACAGATGATCTTTGGAGTGAGCCGCATAGAAATGACCGAACAGAATTTTGATTTTTATCTTTGTTCAAAAGTAATAAATGCGCAAACTTAACGAGGTTGACGCAAAAATGGTTCTGAAGCTGTAGCTCAGTCATTCTTTGATCAATTGCAATGAAATTTGGTACACTTCATGTGGACCATGAACTTGGGGTCCATGCCAAATTTGGTGACAGCGCCACCTATGGGTCATGAGATAATAAAATAGGCTATTTTTGCCCATAACTTCTGAACTGTTTGTCAGAAAATTATGATCTTGATGTCTATGGATTGCTCACTTCATGCCGCATCTGTCGATGTGAATTATGCCATGTTTGACCAAACCGCCTGTCCGCCATTTTGAAATTTCAAATAAATTGTTATATTTTTTTAACTATTGGACATATCCGCGCAAAAAATGGTAAGGACCTTCGACATGATATCCTGAAGGTACCTGGGAAGTCAGAGTACAGCGCCACCTAGGGGTTATAAACTATAACAGTTCTTATTGAACTGCTTATAACTTCTGAATACATTGTCTGATATACATTTTCTTTGTGAAATTGTATTCACTGTTTTATGCTGATCGCAACGATACCTTGTTTATCATTTTCCAACATTATGTTCGGGTGTTATTTTAAGGCATATGGTAAATGATTTTTTCGCTACTCCTTTTACAAATTTTGTGTATTTTATGTCAGGTTCTGCTCGTATAATGTTTGGAGCAATCCGCACAGATGTGACCGAACAGATTTTTGATATTCTGTTCTCTTTCTTAGAAATACCACTCTAAAGTTTACCGTGCCTGTGACGTTGTCTATTTGTCATAGTAATAAATTAATGTGACTGTATATTACATTGTATAGCATCACTATACATAATGGTTTGCTTGTCTTCAATTTCACTTGAACTCATGTACATTGTATTTCTGTTATTTCTACCTTCTGCTGTGTCAATTCTGCATCTTTGGTGATTGACATGTTAATCCTTTCAGCTCTCTAATCTCTTGTCTGCTGCCTCATGAACTGTGTCAACTGAGTGGCGCATCTAGTTAAACCACATGCATTGAGATTCTGAGTTCCTGGGTTCGAATCCCACCTGAGTTATGGCGTTTTGTTCTTCCTCATCAATTCTTCTCAACCTGTCTGTAGTTCACATGTGTTCTATTTTTCCATGTGTGCTGTTGTTGCTCTGCATTGTGGTGCTTCTGCTGTGTCTTTCCTGCATCTTTGGTGATTGACATATGTTAATCCTTTCAGCTCTCTAATCTCTTGTCTGCTGCCTCATGAACTGTGTCAACTGAGTGGTGCATCTAGTTAAACCACATGCATTGAGATTCTGAGTTCCTGGGTTCGAATCCCACCTGAATCATGACGTTTTGTTCTTCCTCATCAATTCTTCTCAACCTGTCTGTAGTTCACATGTGTTCTATTTTTCCATGTTTGCTGTTGTTGTTCTGCATTGTGCTGGTTCTTGCTGTGCTTTGTGTGCTTGCTGTGCTTTGTGTGCTTGTTGTGCTTTGTGTGCTTGCTGTGCTTTGTGAGCTTGCTGTGCTTTGTGTGCTGGTTGTGCTTTGTGAGCTTGCTGTGCTTTGTGTGCTTTGTGAGCTTGTTATGCTTTGTGTGCTTGCTGTGCTTTGTGTGCTTGCTATGCTTTGTGAGCTTGCTGTGCTTTGTGTGCCTGCTGTGATTTGTGTGCTTGCTGTGCTTTGTGTGCTTGCTGTGCTTTGTGTGCTTGCTGTGCATTGTGAGCTTGCTGTGCTTTGTGTGCTTGCTGTGCTTTGTGTGCTTGCTGTGCTTTGTGAGCTTGCTGTGCTTTGTGTGCCTGCTGTGATTTGTGTAATTGCTGTGCTTTGTGTGCTTGCTGTGCATTGTGAGCTTGCTGTGCTTTGTGTGCTTGCTGTGCTGTGTGTGCATTGCGCCGAAGGTGCTTGACCCCGTGTTGCTGCTTGCAGCTATATTTAGGGGTCAAGCACCGAAGGTGCTGAGACACCTATTGGAATTGTTAGTATTATTATTAGGGGTCAAGCACCGAAGGTGCTGAGACACCTATTGCTATTGTTAGTATTATTATTATTATTATTCTTACTCTTGTCCAATGGGAGTCTATGGCAGCCCTATGAACCATAAGTAGTAGAATGATGAAATTTGGCACAATTGTAGTGGTGGTCCTAAATAGTCATGTGACCAATAATGGGGTCTCTAGCAGTAACTCTATAGCGCCACCAGCAGATCAAAAATTCAATGTTCGAACTGTTATAACTAATGATACATTTGAACTATGAAAATTCTACTTAGTACACGTGATTGCCCTTCTCACATTAATTGATTTTAATACCTTACAGTAAGACTCCTCCCATTACAGTAGTGGCCATTTTGAAATGTACAGTTGTTTGTTTTTTCGCTACTCCTCATTCAAATTTGGTTCAATTGTTATGAAGTTTGTCACAGATGATCTTTGTAGTGAGTTGCATAGAAATGACCGAACAGAATTTTGATATTTATCTTTATGCAAAAGTAATAAATGCGTGAACTTAATGAGGTTGATGCAATAATGGTTCTGAAGCTGTACCTCGGTCATTCTTTGATCAATTGAAATGAAATTTGGTACACTTCATGTTGACCATGAACTTGGGGTCCATATCAAATTTGGTGACAGCGCCACCTATGAGTCATGAGATATGAAAATAGGCTATTTTTGCCCATAACTTCTGAACTGTTTGTCAGAAAATTAAGATCTTGATGTCTATGGATTGCTTGGCTCATGCCGCATCTGTCGATGTGTATTATGCCGGGTTTGACCAAACCGCCTGTCCGCCATTTTGAAATTTCACATGAATTGTTATATTTTTTGAACTATTGCACATATCCGTGCAAAAAGTGGTAAGGAGCTTTGACATGATGCCCTGAAGGTACCTGGGAAGTCAGAGTACAGCGCCACCTAGGGGTAATAAACTATAACAGTTCTTATGGAACTGCTTATAACTTATGGAATTACATTTGTGTCAAATTAAACGCACGCAACTTTTGCAAAAACAAACAAAAATATACATTGATAAAAGAAAAAAACTATCTGAAAATAAAAACAATCAACTAACTAGCAAAAAAATTAACATCATCTTTAAATATACTGCATTCTTTGTTTATAGTTTTCTAAGTTTCACTTTCACTAAATATAGTTTTGAATGTGCTGCAAATGTTTTCGTTTTCACTTTCCAATTTTTTGTTTGCGCTTCGCAAATTTACGTTCTCCATTTTGACACAATCCTCTCGTGAGGGGCGGGCTTAACAGCGGTTCGCTCTTATTGGCTTGTGAGATTTTGATTGACAGCTCATTGAACCGGAACCCCGGAACAGAAGGTGGCGGTAGTGCGCCAATAAGCTGGATCCCAACCACTGTTAAAAATAACAAGAAGAAGACGATCGGACGCTGTTTATCAGCGGAGCTGCAAGTAGTCTAAACAAACGGTAATAAGAGTATATTAAAGAACATTATTGATAATACACGGATATTTTACACGTCAGCAGAGGAATTACAATAGTTCAAGATGAGTAATCGAGAGGCTCACGGTCCGGAGCACCAACACCATCCTCCTCGGCCGGACAATCGAGGCAGCCTGAGGTAAGTTTGTAATAACTATCAAAATAAATAGAATAATCCCACTGCAAGATTTATTCATGTGTGAAGGCTGCAACAGTTGTGTTAAACTGTATATGAATGGTATTGCATTTCTCAAAGCAGAGCAAAGATCGTTATGTAAAAGACCCATTTGTTCCATAGTCTACTTTGGCACATTTAGGCTTACAATGGATATGTGAAACGCAAAGATAATGATCTTTCTTTAATTGTGGTTAGGCAAACAATTCTATCTTTATTATTGTCCATAAAAAACAAATGTAAGATTTTAGCCTAATTCCGCTTTTTATTTTATATTACTTATCAGGACCAAAGAGTGTAATTTCTCCAGGTAGGCACTGAACCAGTTCATGTTGTTCTCTGTATATAAAATACCAATTTAAAGGGGCTTTGGTAAATTTTTAGGTTTTTTTAGTTTATGTTTTTATTAGATTTGAAATGTAACGAGTTCAGCATAGAATTCATGTTAGCTATTTCTACAAGAACAAGTGTGAGAACATATTTTGCAGCGAATGTTTAGTTTAAATCAATTTTAATTCAAATCAATTAATCTTTAATGCACGTTTACAAGAGCACTGCAAGGTTAAAATGAAGCCTTGAAAGGGGTAGTAATGTTTGCTGTTACTGGTGGGACAGAAAGCTCTCTTTGAAAAGATAACATTTTAAAGATCTTTACTTGTGTTCAGAAGATGAACCAAAGTCTTAAGGGTTTGGAACGACATGATGGTGAGTAAATGACGACAGAATTGTCTTATTTAGGCGTATTAGCAGCACTCTAAACATGCATATCTGCACCACATCTGGTGGTATTCAGCCTACCTGCCCTTAATGTAGGAATGCCACTAATTTGGTTTCCATAATACTTAACATGATGATTTACTATGGACAGACATTGCTTTTTTATAAGCTACGATTTGACCATACTTTTCTCTTTTTTTTTAGAATTAATTGAGCCTCTATGGTGTGATGTTTGGTCAGCTGTCTCTTGTACTATGAAGAACTGCAATGGAAGAAGAGACAGTGCTTGATTCGGCAGGTGAACTGCACATATTTTGTAAGACCAGATTTCATTTTAGAATATTTATCAAGAATTAACGTTTCATTTTTCATCTTTTATTTTTATTCATAATTCTAGCCAGGTAGATGGCATGACATTAAACTCTTAATCAACAACAACAACAACAACAAAAAAACATTGTAATAATACATCCTTCCCCCAAACTATTTTGCAAAGTCATTACTCATTATCATAGTAAGTAGCGTGCTGTCCCCTTCCCCTTAAAGCAAATGTGGTCTCAAGACTCATCCAATGCCATGTGTAAATAGGACTTATGTTACATGAGATTGGAATGACATTAACTAAATATCAGGATTTTTATTCTTGACATTCATGTACTTGCATAGTTACTTTGGCATTATGTAATTATGTGTCCTTAGAAATGTATCAAACTAATTTTGGTTAGCATTATAACACATTGTTTCTTTTTCAGATGGTGGAGCAACTTTTTTAAGAGGAAATTGTTGACAATGTCACAGAGGATGATGGTGTGGTCGTGGTGCCAGAGATCTATTGTCCTTTGTCAGACCAAAAGCCTTTGATATCACCATTGAATGTCTTGGAGTTATACCAACATACACTTTATTTCATCCAAAGACTGTGCTCCATTTAAATTGTAAAAGTCATTTTCAGATGGTTCACAGATGTACCTTTCCTTTAAAAATATTTCCCACCTGTAATCACAATGGAGACACATCTCTGACTGCTGGGCTTCCCCTCTTATTGTGTCCAGATTCATATGCATGTGCAGAGTTATTCATGGCAACACTTTATAGCGTTGTGCTGGTAATTTATCTTTATATATCATGCCTTCTCACTACATCTGTCTGCCTGTGCTTTACATATCTGAGAGTCAACGCAGATAAACATGAAGGACAAATGCAATGCAAGACGTTATGCATGTTATATATCGGCATATGGATGATTAGATTAGAAACTTTTGTGTGTTTAAACATCACATGACATAGAAAATTGACTGTCCTCCATTTTCCTCCTTAGATTTAATTTGTACTTTAGACGTCAATGGGTACACTCTCATGTCTGCTTACCATCATTTATCAAAATATCTTCTCAGCAGAATAAAGAAACTTAAATAGGTTTACAACAACATGAGACTGAGTAAATAATAACAGAATTTTCATTTTTGTGTGAACTAAGTCCTTTAAGACTCTGTAAACCATTCAGATGCATGTAAAATCATTAACAACTGTTAAACAGCATCTATAAATGATAAAAAAGACATTACTATTGGGAGAAACATTTTGTCTAGACATTTGAGTTCATTTCAACTGACACTCTGTAAAAGTAAGCATTATGTTGCACTGCTGTTTCCATTCTTTCTTTAAATTCATTTGCTTGGCCTTCGATGCATGCATGTGTGATCAAAGTTATTATCAGTTATTTTGAAGGCGTTTTTCTCTGACAGAAGCAGGTGCCTGTCAACCACTGCATGGGACAGAAAGTGCTGCCTCGTCCTGAGTTTCGCCGTCTAGGGCAGTAAAATAAACAATAAGCATTTAATGACATCACTACATCTAGCACAATAGTCATTCAACACTAATACTTTAAAATGTATAACTTGTTTGTAACTAATTGTTGCTTTAGAAAACCGCAAATTTACAGACAAGGTTAACATAAGAACCCTGAAATTTTGAAGCTGGTCACCCTGTGCACGGCTAACAGCAAAAACCTCCTCAGCAGCACATCAATAAAACTTGCAGTGGGATTATTCTATTTATTTTGATAGTTATTAAAAACTTAACTTACCCCAGGTAAGGTTGCCTCGATTGTCCGGCCGAGGAGGATGGTGTTGTTGCTCCAGACCGTGAGCCTCCCGATTACTCATCTTGAACTATTGTTATTCCTCTGCTGACGTGTAAAATATCCGTGTTTTATTATTAAATTAATTATACTCTTATTACCGTTTGTTTAGACTACTTGCAGCTCCGCTGATAAACTGCGTCCGATCGTCTTCTTCTTGTTGTTTTTGGCAGCGGTTGGGATCCAGCTTATTGGTGCACTACTGCCACCTTCTGTTCCGGGGTTCCGGTTCAATGAGCTGTCAATCAAAATCTCACAAGCCAATAAGAGCGACCCGCTGTTAAGCCCGCCCCTCACGAGAGGTTTGTGTCAAAATGGAGAACGTAAATTTTCGAAGCTCAAAAGAAAACTTGGAAAGTGAAAACGAAAACATTTGCAGCACATTCAAAACTATATTTAGTGAAAGTGAAACTTAGAAAACTATAAACAAAGAATGCAGTATATTTAAAGATGATGTTAATGTTTTTGCTAGTTAGTTGATTGTTTTTATTTTCAGATAGTTTTTTTCTTTTATCAATGTATATTTTTGTTTGTTTTTGCAAAAGTTGCGTGCGTTTAATTTGACACAAATGTAATTCCATAATAACTTCGGAATACTTTGTCTGATATCAATTTCTTTCTGAAATTGTATTCACTGGTTTATGCCGGTTGCAACGATACCTCATTTGTCATTTTCCAACATTCTGTTCATGTATTATCGTAAAGCATTTGGTAGATGATTTTTCCGCTACTCCTTTTAAAAATTTTGTTTATTTTTTGCCAGGTTCTGCTCGTATAATGTTTGGAGCAATCCGCACAGAAATGACTGAACAGATTTTTGATATTATGTTATCTTTCTTAGAAATACCACTCCAAAGTTGACCGTGCCTGTGACGTTGTCTATTTGCCATAGTAAATTAATATGACTGTATATTACATTGTATAGCATTACTATACATAATGATCTGCTTGTCTTCAATTTCACTTGAACCCATTTACATTGTATTTATGTTATTTCTACTTCTGCTGTGTCTATTCTGCATCTATGGTGATTGACATATGTCAATCCTTGCAGATATCTAATCTTTTTCTGCTGCCCCATGAACTGTGTCAACTGAGTGGCGTATCCAGGAAAGCACATGCATTGAGATTCTGAGTTCTTGGGTTCGAATCCCACCTGAGTCGTATATTAGGTTTTTCTATTAATGTTTTGTTCTTTCTCATCAATTCTTCTCAACCTGTCTGTAGTTCACATATGTTATATTTTTCCATGTTTGCTGTTGTTGCTCTGCATTGTGGTGGTTCTGCTCTATGATTCCTGAGCCTTGCATGTTTGATGCGCTTTATGGTGCTTGCTGTGCTTTGTGAGCTTGCTGTGCTTTGTGTGCTTGCTGTGCTTTGTGAGTTTGCTGTCTTTGTGTGCTTGCTGTGCTTTGTGAGCTTGCTGTGCTTTGTGAGCATGCTGTGCTTTGTGAGCTTAATGTGCTTTGTGAGCTTGCTGTGCTTTGTGAGCATGCTGTGCTTTGTGAGCTTAATGTGCTTTGTGTGCTTGCTGTGCTTTGTGAGCTTGCTGTGCTTTCTGAGCTTGCTGTGCTTTGTGTGCTTGCTGTGCTTTCTGAGCTTGCTGTGCTTGGTGTGCTTGCTATGCTTGGTGTGCTTGCTATGCTTGGTGTGGTTGCTGTGCTTGGTGAGCTTGCTGTGGTTTGTGAGCTTGTTGTGCTTTTTGAGCTTGCTGTGCTTTGTGTGTTTGATGTGCTTTGTGTGCTTGGTGTGTTTTGTGAGCTTACTGTGCTTTGTGTGCTTGCTATGCTTTGTGAGCTTGCTGTGCTTTGTGAGCTTGCTGTGCTTTGTGTGCTTGCTGTGCTTTGTATGCGTACTGTGCTTTGTGAGCTTGCTGTGCTTTGTGAGCTTGCTGTGCTTTGTGTGCCTGCTGTGCTTTGTGTGCCGGCTGTGCTTTGTGTGCTTGCTGTGCTTTGTGAGCTTGCTGTGATTTGTGAGCTTGCTGTGTTTTGTGTGCTTGCTGTGCTTGCTTTGGGTGCTCATTATTTCGCTGAAGGTGCTTGGCCCCGAGTTGCTGCTTGCAGCTATATTTATTATTATTATCGTCCCATGGGAGTCTATGGCAGCCCTATGAACCGTACATAGGAAAATGATGAAATTTGGCACAGTTGTAGAGGTGGTCATAAATAGTCATGTGACCAGAAATGGGGTCTCTAGCAATAACTCTATAGCGCCACCAGCAGTGCAAAAAATCAATGTTCAAACTGTTATAAATAGTGAACCATTTGATCTATGAAAATTCTACTTAGTACACGTGATTGCTCTCATCCCGCTTATTGAATTTGATACTTTACAGTAAGACTCCACCCATTACAGTAACGGCCATTTTGAAATGTACAGTATTTTGTTTTTTCGCTACTCCTCCTTCAAATGTGGTTCAATTCTTATGAGATTTGGCACAGGTGATCTTTGGAGTGAGCCGCATAGAAATGACTGAACAGAATTTTGATATTCATCTTTGTTCAAAAGTAATAAATGCGCAAACTTAACGAGGTTGACGCAAAAATGGTTCTGAAGCTGTAGCTTGGTCATTCTTTGATCAATTGAAATGAAATTTGGTACACTTCATGTGGACCATGAACTTGGGGTTCATGCCAAATTTGGTGACAGCGCCACCTATGGGTAATGAGATAGGAAAATAGGCTATTTTTGCCCATAACTTCTGAACTGTTTGTCAGAAAATTATGATCTTGATGTCTATGGATTGCTTACCTCATGCCGCATCTGTCGATATGTATTATGCCGGGTTTGACCAAACCGCCTGTCCGCCATTTTGAAATTTCACATAAATTGTTATATTTTTTGAACTATTCGAGATATCCGCGCAAAAATTGGTAAGAAACTTTGACATGATGTCCTGAAGTTACCTGGGAAGTCAGAGTACAGCGCCACCTATGGGTTATAAACTATAACAATTCTTATTGATATTATACTGTTATCTCTTTTCTGCTGCCCAATGAACTGTGTCAACTGAGTGGTGCAACTAGTTAATCATATGCATTGAGATTCTGAGTTCCTGGGTTCAAATCCCACCTGAGTCATGACGTTTTGTTCTTCCTCATCAATTCTTCTCAACCTGTCTGTAGTTCACATGTGTTCTATTTTTCCATGTTTGCTGTTGTTGCTCTGCATTATGGTGGTTCTTGCTGTGCTTTGTGAGCTTGCTGTGCTTTGTGAGCATGCTGTGATTTGTGTAATTGCTGTGCTTTGTGTGCTTGCTGTGCTTTGTGTGCCTGCTGTGCTTTGTGTGCTTGCTGTGCATTGTGAGCTTGCTGTGCTTTGTGTGCTTGCTGTGCTTTGTGTGCATTGCGCCGAAGGTGCTTGACCCCGTGTTGCTGCTTGCAGCTATATTTAGGGGTCAAGCACCGAAGGTGCTGAGACACCTATTGGAATTGTCAGTATTATTATTATTATTTTTCCGCAATGGGAGTCTATGGCAGCCCTATGAACCGTACATAGGAAAATGATGAAATTTGGCACAGTTGTAGAGGTGGTACTGAAAAGTCAAGTGACCAAAAATGGGGTCTCTAGCACTAACTCTATAGCGCCACCAGCAGTGCAAAAATTCAATGTTCAAATGGTTATAACTGGTGATCCGCTTGATCTATGAAAATTCTACTTAGTACACGTGATTGCTCTCCTCATGCTTATTGAATTTGATACTTTACAGTAAAACTCCACCCATTACAGTAGCGGCCATTTTGAAATGTACAGTATTTCGTTTTTTTCGCTACTCCTCCTTCAAATGTGGTTCAATTCTTATGAGATTTGGCACAGATGATCTTTGGAGTGAGCCGCACAGAAATGACCGAACAGAATTTTGATATTTATCTTTGTTCAAAAGTAGTAAATGCGCAAAGTTAACGAGGTTGACGCAAAAATGGTTCCGAAGCTGTAGCTCAGTCATTCTTTGATCAATTCAAATGAAATTTGGTACACTTCATGTGGACCATGAACTTGGGGTCCATGCCAAATTTGGTGACAGCGCCACCTATGGGTCATGAGATAATAAAATAGGCTATTTTTGCCCATAACTTCTGAACTGTTTGTCAGAAAATTATGATCTTGATGTCTATGGATTGCTTACCTCATGCCGCATCTGTCGATGTGTATTTTGCCGGGTTTGACCGAACCGCCTGTCCGCCATTTTGAAATTTCACATAATTTGTTATATTTTTTTAACTATTGGACATATCCGCGCAAAAATTAGTAAGGAGCTTCGACATGATGTCCTGAAGGTACCTGGGAAGTCAGAGTACAGCGCCACCTAGGGGTTATAAACTATAACAGTTCTTATAGAACTGCTTATAACTTCTGAATACTTTGTCTGATATTAATTTCTTTGTGAAATTGTATTCACTGGTTTATGCCGATTGCAACGATACCTCGTTTGTCATTTTCCAACATTCTGTTCATGTGTTATTGTAAAGCATTTGGAATATGATTTTTTCGCTACTCCTTTGACAAATTTTGTTTATTTTATGCCAGGTGCTGCTCGTATAATGTTTGGAGCAATCCGCACAGAAATGACCGAACAGATTTTTGATATTCTGTTCTCTTTCTTAGAAATACCACTCCAAAGTTGACTGTGCCTGTGCCGTTGTCTATTTGTCATAGTAAGTTAATGTGACTGTATGTTACATTGTATAGCATTACTATACAGAATGATCTTCTTGTCTTCAATCTCACTTGATCTTTTTGATTCTCATATACATTGTATTTCTGTTAGTTCTGCTCTGCACTGTCAGTTCTGCATCTGTGTTGATTGGCATATGTCAATCCTTGCAGCACCTAAGCTGTTTTTTGCTGCCCTTTGGGCTCTGTTAACTGAGTTGCGCATCTGGTTAACCAGATGCCATGAGATCCTGAGGTCATGGGTTCGAATCCCATGTACAGTGATATTTTGTCTTAACTTTTTCATACAATACATTGTATTTCAGTTATTTGTGCTCTCTGTTGTCATTTCTGCACTTTTGGTAATTGCTGGATATCAATGTTTACAGCTCTATATCTCTATTCTATAGCTTGGACACACCAAGTCAGTGGTTTAATCGTTTACTCAGTGGCGTATGCGGTAACTGCTGTGCCTTGGGAACCTGAGTTCATGGGTTCGAAACCCACGTGCAGTGGTTTTTGTCTTAACTTTTTTTTCTCACTTAAGTTTTGTTATTTTCATACAATACATTGTATTTCAGTTATTTGTGCTCTCTGTTGTCATTTCTGCACGTTTGGTAATTGCAGGATATCAATGTTTACAGCTCTATATCTCTATTCTATAGCTTGGACACACCTAGTCAGTGGTTTAATCGTTTACTCAGTGGCATATGCGGTAACTGCTGTGCCTTGGGAACCTGAGTTCATGGGTTCAAACCCATGTGCAGTGGTTTATCTCTTAACTTTTTTTTCTCACTTAAGTTTTGTGATTTCCATACAATACATTGTATTTTAGTTATTTGTGCTCTTTGTTGTCATTTCTGCCCTTTTGGT